>NW_021939546.1:3627699-3629194 GCF_001715985.3 Manacus vitellinus | reverse complement strand
AGCCCTTGCTCACCTTGGCTGCACAACAGCTGAATATTAACCTGAATATTCAAATATTTATGGAAAACAACATCTGCAAGAATTGTATTTCTGGTAATTTCTTTTTTTTCCCTCCATGTCTCACCCATTTTAATCTCTCTCAGTGCAGAGCAGTTGTAACCTGATTATCAACTGACCACTCCACTGAGGTTTGGTAAATTTGGTTATAAACCGGGTATTTGATAACCATTATAAATATGGCTATAAATTGCACTGCACGTTTTGGTGTGAGCTGGAGACAGTCCCTCTTCCTCCTTTGCCAGCGGGGAGCAGCTCTCCCACCCCGTGGGGCTTGGCAGTGCTGGACCATGCCCCATTCCTGTTATTTTGCAGAGTCCTGACCTGAATTCCAATGGGAAAGGGAAGCACTGGCTCCCAGCACTTCCCAGCATTGCCCTTCAGCTCAGTGCCAGTGCCTGCTGGGCTCAGCTGTCCCAGGAAATACCTATTCAGGTCACACACGTCTCACAGAACCCCACGTCCCTATTTTATAGTCTTGCTGTGTCTTTTGAAAATCAAGGATACATTGAATTCAACGCTGTTTATTTCTTAAGCCTGAAAATAGGAATTTGCCTGGAATTTCCCCGTACAAGTAATATTTCATTTATTCACTGCAGCTCCTTTCCTTGCTGCACATGGAGCCCTTTGCCTCCCAGACTGCCACAAGCCCAAGAGATCTACCCCCGAGACAACAGTTCACCTACGGTTCAATCCAATTTTCCTTCCCAATTCCCCACGGTATCCTCTAAATGATGTACCGTGTGCTGTTTGAAAGACTTCTCAGAACATTGTAATACTGTGAAATAAGGATTCAGCTGATCCTAATTTAAATTAACATGGCCCATCCCATGGCAGAGCCATGGTCCCCTCTTGGAGAGAAGCCATGGGAAGGCAGAATCCATGGCAGGGAGCAGACGGGAGCTGCATCCCCCTCCCCCTGACAACGCACCTGGAAGCCTTTTTCCCACTCTCTCTCTCTCCCCCTTTATTTTTTGTTTAGTTGGTTTTATATTGTTTGTTTGTTTCTCTGTTTGTTGATTTTTGCTGGGGTTTTTTATGTGTTTGTGTTCTTCGTTGTGTTTGGGTTTTTTGTAATAACAATGTTTTTTCTCACAGTGAACTACTCATGTTCTACAGACCTACATCTTTGGAGACGCTGCCACCCCCAAACAGTCCTAGCATGGGGAAGTACAGAATGATATAATTACATAGATTTGATGTCATCTCTCCCAAAATAGCGAGTGCGGCTGCTTGTTGTGCTCACAGGTGCAGCTCCTTCGGGAACTTCCTGCAGCTGCCACACACCCCCAGAAAAGCCTTTCAAAATTCAACTTTGATGAGTTTCTGCAAAGCAAGAACACATTTACTAATCTCTCTTCAGAATCCCAAGAATGGGTGAGGCTGGAAGGGACCACAGTGGGTCACCTGGTCCCACCTCCCTGCTCCAGCAGGGTCA
>NW_021939546.1:3615568-3627183 GCF_001715985.3 Manacus vitellinus | reverse complement strand
CAGGACACACTGCTGGTCAGGGACAGTTTGTTGTCTACCAGCCTCCTCAGGTCCTTCTCTGCAGAGCTGCTCCAGCAGGTCATCCCCAGCATGTGCTGGTTGTTCCTCTCTGGGTGCAGGACTCTGCATTTGCCTTGGCTGAACTACAGAGCCAATTCTCCTCTGCCCAACCTCAGGAAGAAAGGAGTAACTAAAGCAGGATTCCTCCCTGCACCATGTTTGCCTCCCGCCCTCTCAGAACATGCTGAGTTCAGCTGTTCCCAGACAAGAGGAACCTCAGCTCTGGGCTGTTCTCATCCATAACACAGTGGTCTCATAGCACTGGAAAATAGGACTTCTCAGCGCTGGAGAATGTACAGAACCCTCCCTTTCCAGCTGAGGACCCCTGGGGACCCTGTTTTTAAGGACTGGCCTTTGCATGCACACACAGAACCCATGGCTTGAGCATTGGCTGTGGATCCCAGGCCCAGCCCTTGGAACAAACTTCATGCTTATTAAAAAAAAAAGCCTTTGTAGAGCTGGTCTAACAAAGGGAATGGCTGTGTTTCCACTGCCAGGGATAAACCCTGCTCAATTACTTCCGATTTACTGGAATAGCAATCCAGTCCCTGCACCCAACACAAAATGACAGCACTGCGTCCACATCGGCTTCATGAAATTAAAGCCCCAAAACAGCTCCTCTTATAAGTTTAATGCACGAGTCAGTTCCAATCTGGTACAACAAGATTGTTTCCACATGATATTTTTCTCTTCTCCTTTGAGACAAAGAAAAAATCCCCAATTTAGGAAATTTTGGGCAGTACCCTGAGCTGGTATTAAGCATCGCATCACCAAAGCCATGAATTAAATACTAATTAAATTTGCTCCATCTCCTAATTTAAATTGACCAAAGTAATACATTACTATTTTATTTATAGAATATTATTTACATTACTGAATTACTACTTTAAAATACATTTATATATATGCATATATATAAAATAATAAATAATATTTCAGTAATATAATTTCTATTACTAAAAGATAAGGAGAGGCATGAAGAGATGACACATAAGGAAGGGGACTGTCCTCTATTTTTTTCAAATTTACTGGAAATCTTAATATATATTGGAACGCTTACATCCCGTTCTAACTATCACGTACATTCTGGTTTCTCCCTGCTGTTGCTATTCTTCAGAGTTTCTGTCTTTAAAAGAGATACAGATCTAAACATATTCCACCGGGAACGCCTTTGCATGTTAATACGAATGTAATTAACGCCATCCCTAATTGCCTGCAAGCAGAGGGAGCTCTGACTCTTCCGAGAGCAGCCTCGGTGGCTCAGATCCTCAGGCAGTGCCAGATGCGATTTATCCGTGTTTTCCCCCAAAATCCACCCCGGCAGGGCAGCGCTCATCCCGCTCACCCCCCCGCGCCGGCCTTCCCGGGAATTCCTTTTCACACTCGTTGTAGAAATAAAACCTGGCGACAGTAACAATTCTAAAGAAAACATTTGAAAAGAACGATGGAACTTCACCCAACTCCTGCAGGAGACACCTTTGTTAAACACAAAGTACTCTGTGTGACACACAAAAAGGGACCCGATCACATTTACTGCCAGGTGGAAAATGTAATTTTTTACGTGCAAATTTCGAACAGAAATGGGCTCGAAATTTGCATTTGAGCCCATTTCCCAAATGTAAGTGAAGCCACTATAGCTACCTCGAGGTTAACTGAGAAGGGCTTAGGCTCAGTTCAGCTCATATCTCCACCAACCCCACGTTCAGGGCAGGATCCCCAAAAAAATGAGCCCCCAAAGCTGGAGCAGCCCCTGCCTGGCCAGGCACCACTGCAACCCCACTGCTGCACAATAGGACACAAAACCTTCTAGGAAACCTCTCTTTGTTTGTTTAAAGACTGCGTGGTTGAAAATAATTAACATCATTGTTATGAAATTGTGACAATGAAGAGAGAACTTTACATAAATCACAGATAGAATGAAGGAAGGAATTAGAAGGAAGGATAGAATTGGAAGGGAACTTAAAGATCATCTTGTTCCAATCCTTTCATTCTCCAGGCACTCATGTAACCCAAATACCAAAATCACTACAAGTTACTGCAACTTGGGATATTCAAGAATCCTCATTGCAAAAGATTTCTTTTGTTGCGTAAAGTCATCCCCCTGTCCTGAATACACCCCACCACAACATCGCACAGACAAATAACAGAAAGCCCCTGGAGAAAACTAAATCAGCTCTTGAATCAGATATGGCAGAAAACCTGACATGTGCCATTAGTTTGATGCAATGTTTTCACTGAAGGCACAAATTAGGCAGGGTTTGGCTGTATGTGAAATAATGTAATCAGAATTATGAAACACTTTGAGAGGGGAAAAATACCCTTCCTCTTATAGAAGAATTTCTTTGACCATATCACAGGTTGAATTAGGATGAACAACTAAAAATACACTCCAGTTTTAAAATTATACCCCAAATTAAGTCAATGTACTTAAATAAACGTATCTCATCGTGCTTGTAACTGTCAATATGTCTTTAAACAGCTGCTATTAACCCTCTACAGGCATCAGTGCTCTGTATAGTGTCATCCTCCCATGCTGGACATAATGTTGTGGCTGCCCCATTCCTGGAAGTGTCCAAGGTCAGGCTGGATGGGGCTTGGAGCAGCCTGGTCTAATGGAAGGTGTCTGTGCCCATGGCAGGGGATGGAACAAGATGAGCTTTAAGGTCCCTCCCAACCCAAACCATCCTATGACTCTGTAATGCCATTGCTCTCTGTTTACTATCCACTTAAGTACTGATTGTTTTGACCTCTGAGCTACCTGTACTTAAATTAGAGCCTTCTTTAATGTTCCAACTAAGTACAGGAAGAAACATTTGCAGTTTGCTGGAGGTTACACACACATCCAGAACATAAGAGGAGAGCAAGAAGATTACCAGTAATGATTACAGTGCACCACATAATCGCCTGGGATTACGGAGATGAATTGCATTAGAGCTTTTACAGCACAGCTAAAACCTTCAGAAAGTAAGACACATGCTAAAATAACAGCTGAGGAACAGGTGGATGCTCGAGACAAAAAGTATGGAAGCACAGCAATAAATCATGAAACCTGCCTGTCTGACACCCTGACTCGATCAGGCAAAATGAATTGCTGAGCACAAGGTGTAATAAAGAGAGATGCCAAGAAATAGTCATGTCTGCCAGTAATAATTTGAAGTTGAAATATAATCACACACAATATATATGATAAATAACACCAGACAAGGTCTCCAGCGACAAAGGTAAATAATAAATTTATGTGGAAGTAAGGATTTACACTGAAGCTGTGAAATGAAACTAGAGAGATACTGTAAATATTGTCCTTTTCAACTGATGACTAATTTCTCAGACAAATAACTTCTAAGGTTTCCCATGGATTTGCTGGACCTGAAACCAACACATTTTCTATCTCTAAAGTTTCAAAATTATATCTGTGGTTCCAGTCAGTGGCCACAACTGTTTTGAAGGGAATGGTGTATTTGACACGTGAAACGTTCAGTTAAAATTTTCATTATGAAAACTATTTAAAACTGGACAGGTTATTCCCAGGTTAGACCTTAGATAAGAAAACAAGGGGAAAGGGGAAACCCTGCATACAAGCAGCTTCAGGGAGGAACCCAGGCTGACATATGTGAAACTAAACTGCTACACATGAAATTTCACCCAGGATTTCAACCACTGCCAACACAGAACTGCAGAGACAGAAAATATCACACTGATAAATCTTGCTTTTCAAGTTTAGTTCAAGACAGGTAAATTTATCTCTGCCACAGAACTATGATTTTTTTTCCAGCTTAATTATTATGATTCACACTTGAGTTTCATTGGTTCCATTACAAATATCTAAAGGAAGTTTTGTTAAATGTGGAAAAGTGTCTCTGTACAGAGCATGGATGTGTCTGCACTGAAACTGCTGCACTTGTCAAACATTCAGCTCTGACACTCGCTCTGCTGCCAGAAATAATCAGGGTTGTTTTGGTCCTTAAGAGTCAAGACAAAATTAAATATTAACATGAAAACATGGACAGAGCCACGAGCCAAAGCACCACAAATGACACACAGGAAGGGGAAAGGGTGTGTTTTGGGCAGGAGGTGATGTGCCCGGGGAGGCAGCCAGTGCTCACTGGTGGCACCACAGCAGTGCCAGGTGCACCGCTGGGGCTGGGATGTGGCACCAGCCCAGGTGTAGGTGACCCACAGTGATGGTAAAATAAACTAAGAGGTCAGTGAGGAACAGCACAAGAGGTACAGCCCTCGCCATGCTGATGCAAGGATCTCACCAGCAGTGCTTGGTCAGGCATCCCCTTTGCTGCAGGGGCGGAGGCAGTTAATGGAAATAATCCCTCGAGCTAGGCAGATTATCCATCTCAATATTACATTAAGGGTTTTACACTGGGCCTAAACCAAATGACCTTACTCAGGAGCCCGAGACAATCCAGGCATGGCTGGGCCCAGGAACTGGAGCAGAGATAGGCATGGCTGGGCCCAGAAACTGCAGCTCTGCTCCAATCTCCAGCCAGGGATGTGGAGCTGCAGAAGGGGAACACCATGTCCCTTAAAATTGTTTTTGTCAGCCTGGTCACCTCCTGCACAGCCAGAGCCATCCCACAGTCCCTGCTGCAGAAGCCCATGTGGCCTGAGGTGCCACAGATCTCCATCAGCAGCCAAGATGCCTCTCAGAGCTCACCACAGGCTCTTGTAGAGCCGGGGCTCACACTGGGAGGTGCGGCTCTGGGAGTACTCTTGGTATTCAGAGGCCAAATAAGTCTCTGTCATGGAAAATCTCCATGTAATAACCACCTTCCCCTTGCTCCAAACACCACTGGAGGGTCTGACCTCCCATGCCAAGACTCCAATGCCTTGGACAAGAAGCAGGACCCTTTGGATGGCAAACAAAGCCCAACAGAGAACAAAGAGTGGTACAAAGCATTGGACCAGCTCTCCCAAGGAGGGAGCACACTGTCTGTGTCTGAGCCATTGCAGCTTTGAAGAGAGCCCTCATTAAACTTGGGGGCTGGAGCTCGGCTGATTGAGATCTGACTAATTGGGTCTATGGGTAAACAGGCAGAGACAAGAAAGGGAAAATATTTAGGGTAAGCAAGTGGCCTAGAAAAAGCAAAGCTCTAGTGAAAAATGAACTGTGGTACATGTTCCAGAAAGTGCTTTCTTGTCCGCATTTGGAAAGGAATCGGACAGTTTGGGGTTGATGTGATGCTGCACAGGTATCTGGGGAGACCAGAGACTGGGCCAGTGTCCTACTGCTGCAGGAGAATCTTCTGGGGGTATTTGCATTTCAATTTGTTTGTTGTGCAGACACCTTTAAATATTTGGTAGCATTCTGCTGTAATGCAATAGAACGTAACCCAAAATATGTGTTTTATTCTCCTGTGGAGACAGGCTGAGAGAGGTGAGGGTGTTCAGCTTGGAGAAAAGAAGGCTCTAGTGCCTAAAGGGGCTCCAAGAGAGCTGGAGAGGGAGTCTGGACAAGAGCCTGGAGGGACAGGACAAGGGGGAATGTCCACTGCCAGAGGGCAGGGTTAGGTGGGATACTGGGGAGAAATTCTTCCTTGTAAGGGTGGTGAGGCCCTGGCACAGGTTGCCCAGAGAAGCTGTGGCTGCCCCTGGATCCCTGGAAGTGTCCAAGGCCAAGCTGGACAGGGCTTGGAGCAACCTGGTCTAGTGGAAGGTGTCCCTGCCCATGGCAGGGGTGGAATGGGATGAGCTTTAAGGTTCCTTCCAATCCAAACCATTCTATGATTCTATGAAATATACCCCCCCAGCACTTGGGGAGCTCTGCTGGTCCTCCCACTCACTGAATTCTTAGCATATTTGATGGTGTGACTGAAGGTCTTGCCATGACCAAAGGGCCAGAATCCATCAGCTGCTGAGCTGCAGTTCTGCCCTCGGAAAGGAAATCGTGACTAATCCCCGTATTCAAAACAAAGGGATGTTCTCCAACACTGGAGAAGGAACAAAGTCAGAAGGAGCTTTGCAGGGATCTGAATGACAGCGCTGACCTGGGGAGTGGGGAGAGTGACCTCATACTGGCAGATTAAACCTTTCCTCTTTCCTTTTATCCAATAATTTTTTCCTTCCTTTTTGTTTTATTTTTTATACTATCTAGGAGTAAAAGGGAAGATCTCTTTTGAACAAAAATTGCTGGCACAAACACAGCAAATAATTTCTGCTCCTCAGAAATGTAGAAATCAAGAGCATCTATGGCTGGTGATCCATACTTCCTACATCATTCCTAAAAGACAGAACTTTCCCCTCACCACATTACTGTTTATACTTCATTATATTGAAGGGACTTATTATGTTTAACGGATTATCTCTGCTGCCTTGCACGGTTCAAAGCAATAAATGGCTGCCAAGTTTGGTTAATGGCCAAGAGGAACCTTAGGCATTTAATCAATTTCAAAGCTTTTTTATTGCAAATATTCTACCAAGAGCTTATTCCTATTATAAAAGAAACTATGGAGCGAAAATAAAGAGAAGTCTTCTTCCCTCCCACAGGAAATTGCAATCTAACACAGCCCTGGACTTCCAATGGGTGGAATTTTTCTGTCCTCTCGAGGCACACACAGATTTTTAAGGGAAAAAATGCATTAAACTAAATGACTGAGTGGCGTGTGTGGAAAAACATGAACATTTAACACCATGCAAAAATGTGCATGCAATTGCACACCACCACATAATGATCTGATTTGCATATGTAATGAAGTCTGAGGCCATCCCTTCCCAAAAGGATTTCAGTGGAAGGGAATGACCACCAGGTTCTCAGCTTCTCAAAGTTTATCAGGAATCCAGTGCTCAGAAAAGAGCCCAAGAGAAAGCTGGGGAGACCAGACATTTCTTGGAAGCCTGGACAGGAACCATGCAAACATTTCCATGATAGGTTCACTGTCCTGCCTGGAATTATAGGATAAAAACCAGTTCACTGCTGAAGAAACATGGTTTATAAGATAAAATACCCCAATCTCTCACCTGTCACGATTCTTATCTCGAGATTTTTAAATTGTGTGTGTTTAATACAAAAGGATGAGAAGACAATTCATTTGTGTGCCAGGAGGTGTCATAAAGAGGCAGAGCAAAGATGCTTAGTGGGGATGGTTGTACCTGATCAAAGCTTGGGTTTGATGATCTTGGAGGTCTTTTCCAGCCTTAATGATTCTGTATCTTTTGTAACCTTCCTGAGCCACATCTCTGCTTGCTCTATGGGCATCAAACACACATTCCAGACTACACTTCCGCATACCTGGAAGTACTCTGAATATATCCCAAATTTTACCCAGACCGACCCAAGCAGAAAAATGAACCACAGAATCATGGAATCACTAAGGCTGGAAAAGACCTTAATCCAATCAAGTCCAACCTTCAACTGAATAACACCATGGCCAATAACCAGATAATGAACTGCCACATTCACACATTTTTGAATCACTTTTAGGGATGGTGACTCTCCCACTGCCCTGAGAAGCCCATTCCAATAGAAGCAGCAATAATTTTATTTATATCTTAACACTTGGGATTACCCATGCACATATTTCTATTGAACTTCCAAGGAAACAAAGCACTCCCCTCAGGGAGGTCTGATTTTGCGTTCTATTAGATTTCACTTTATTTAATTTTGTCTCACTAAATAGATAAGTTTGACAAACATGCAGCAACTGTATTCCAGCAGATTGTTTTTCCCGTTATAATCTGTTATAATGAAAGATAATCAGCAATGAGAAGGGGTTGTTGACCAGAAGCAATTCAAGAGTTACACCATTAAAAACATATCAGGAAAAACTAAACAGAACACTCCTGGAATCCTGTGGAAAACTGGCTTCTTGAAAATTGATCACTTTCAGAGAATAGAAGCAGAAATATATGCCCCAACCTATTATCCTGCTTGCCAGTCCCACGGGGTTGCACTGAGACAGGGGCTGGTGTTTGGGAAGAGTATGGGAATAGCCCTGGGCAGGGACCTTTCCCATTATTTATTATTTAATATTTCTTGGTCTCTCCCACATAGTGTGAGTTAAATGAAACCCCTCAGGTGTGCTAACTATGCACCTATGGATTTGCCAGGTGCCCAGAGCTGTCAATTACATAAATCTCTACACTGTTCCAGGTTTCCATCCACAATATTTTCTTGTTAAAAGACAGGAAAATGCCTGCCCAAGGAATAGCTGTGCTTTAATCGATCCAGACTAAGATGTCAATAAATTTATTTGCCGTAAGCAAGAGCAGTGCTGTCCCCACAACGCAAGCTGAGATGACAAAGCTCTGTATCTCGGACTGATTCCAGTATAAATGATAGATGAGATCCGTAAACCTTCAGCCCCATCTGCAGCTGCACTCACGTGTGCACTTATTGATTCCCAAAAATTACTCAATCTACATTTTCCTGTGCTGTTCTACAATCCTGAATTTTATAGCAGTAAAGCACCACAGAAGTAAATCTTTATAACCGATACTCAGACAACTGCAGCTTTTCCCAGTGACACTGGGGTAATAATTAAACATTCACAACAGAAAAAAAAGAAGGGTGAATGGGACCATAAAAAAGCTGATGTCTCATAAAGAAAGGATGAATCGACATAAAGACTCTGCAACAACTGCATCTGTGAGTGGGTTTGGACAGACATCTTTGTAAGAGGCACAGAGCCCTCTTTTAAAGCACCTCTGCATTAAGGAACCACAGAGCCAGACTCTTTTTGAGGCTGAGCAGGCCCAGCTCCCACAGCATGTCCCTGTACCAGACATCTCCAGGACCTTCTTTGATTCCCTTGAATCACTTCCCTCATTTCCCTGCATGACACCCCATACAGAGACCTGGAGTCCTGTGGATCTGCTCCCCCGATCCAGGTACACAGTACCACATACACAGGGATGGCTCCTGCCCTCACATACCTTGGAAAGACATTTCAGAAAATATAAACAAGAGTTCAGCGATTCAGGGTGTGCAATAACAGCCAGCAATGATACAAGGAGCACCTTCCTCTGTCTCACAGCCATTCTCACACACAGAATTCCAGAAACACTGAGGCTGGAAAGGCTCTCCCAGACCACTGAGTCCAACCTGTGCCCGATCCCCATCTTGTCACGCAGCCCAGAGCACTGAGTGCCACGTCCAGTCATTCCTTGGACACCTCCAGGGATGGGGACTCCACCACCTCCATGGGCAGCCCCTTCCAGTGCCAGACAACCTTTTCCAGGGAGAAATTCTTCCTGATGTCCAACCTGAACCTCCCCTGGTGCACCTTGAGGCTGCGTCCTCTCCTCAAAGAGGAGAGATCCATGTTTGTAAAATCATTTAGCTGTGGAGAGTAACAAGTAATAACTGAATAATAATGACTGAAATTTTACTTCTTACACTGAACTACCCAAGTCCCACTTGTGTCTGGAAGCTGTTTGTTTGTCCAGGTGGCATCTAAAATGCTTTGCTCTGTCTTCTCTGAGCCTGTCAGCTGCATCTGCTTGTTCCCTTCACATATCAACGCTCTGAATCCTCCAGTAATTTGCCTACTTGCAATTCACATTTTGTAGGCATTAAAAGTCTGAAACTGAGTGTCTTGGGTTGAGAAGATTTTCAAGATTTCCTCTGTCATTCATTTGTTGTCCTTTACTATTAATTTGCATCACCAGTGAACCTGACAGCTGTCAGGAAGAACAAGCCTTTCAACCTGGAAAGATCCCATGAATTTGGAACTGACACACTTGGACTTGGGAAGAAAAAGCTATTTAGCTGTGGGTTTGGGTTTTGTTTTTTTTTAAGGAATGCATAATGAATAAACATTTCCGGCTGAGCTTTCTCCATTAATGCTGCTGGGTAAGTGATTGGAATAGGAAATCTTTACACTAACCATGTTTATGGTAATTGCAGACAAAAGGAGCTTGAGTAAAAGGACAGAATTTCCGGAGACCATATGAGGCAAATTTTAGGTCACATTTGAGTGAGTTTCTTGGTCACTGCAAATTTCCCAGTCCAGAATTTCTTTTTCTGATGTCAAGTGTAATACTTCAAAGAATATACATTGTATTTTAGTCTTCCATGAGAAATTCAGTGGACTTTTGGGAAGAACCTTTGGTCAAACAACTTTGGTCAAGATGTAAAGTAAAAATTGGCTCTGAGATAATCTGGTTCCGTTCAGCCCATGTCCTACAAGGTGTCTGAAGTGTCATTAAGTACTGACACACAATCAACACCAGAATTCAACTTCCTCAGGAATCTGATGTTTTAAAAAATACAGTCTGGAAACATTAAAAAGTTACTTTGCGCGAAACATATGGCCTAGCAAGAAACTCATTGCTGTTTTAAAAAACCTTTTAATCTTCTACACTAAAGGACTGGACCATTGTATTTTAATTGTTATAATCTTAGTGCCATAATCAAACTTATAGAGGGCCAAACCCTGAAATGCAGCACATCAGCAACTCCACTAAAAATAGTTACAAGCCATGCAGAGCCAATAAAGTGATTCCCCTCAACACAGCAAAATAGTTTAACTCTCTCCTTGCTGGCACTGTGACCCCTGTTTTGGCACTGTGACACCATTTCTGAATTGCAGACTAGTCTGAGTGAGCAGCTCCATGTCCTTCTCCCAGGTAATACACAGGGAGCTGGAGCAGGTTACTCACGTTTTACACAGGCAAGGACAGTATCAAGTGCAGCAAGAACAGACAAAGCCCAAGTGCCTTACGCAAGCAGAGGTTATAAACTGAAAGGGGAAAACATTCCATATTAAGACAAATCTAAGCCCTGAATACAGTTTGAAGAGGATCCAGAAGCCACCTTGCAGCTCTCCAGGTTTAGCACCACACTGTTTCCACTTTCGTACAGGCAATACCTTAATCCCATCTCCAATGCTTGGCACCTTGAGTCTTTGCACCTGATGATCTCTTCCACACCTCAGACACTTCCCTGTGCCAAAGAGCATTTCTTCATTCCTTTTATTATTGGCCTAAGAAATCTTACTCCTCCCTGTCAAACTTCTCTTTCCCTTCCACAGATTTTCAAAGTAACATGCTCTCAGGGGCTCATTTTCTCTCCGTGTTCTCTATTTCTCTCAAATTTCTAACAACTTAATTCTTAACAACCTTAATTGCAAAATACCAATGACCAAAATTTAAAATGACCAAAATTCCAAAATACTAAGTCTTGGATTTGTGGAGGATACATGGAGGACATGCAGCAATGAGCTTTTTTTTTTTTTCTTCAATGCCACGTACTACTAAAATATTGATAAATACATACATTGGGTATTCACAGCAAAAAATCCTGCTCTCAGATTTAAATACCAAGAATGGCTCATTGTAAATTCTGCTATTTAAATGGTGACGGAAGATTAAAAGTAGCTTTCAATACAGGACAATATTTTATTGAGTACACCCAACCCATCATTTATTTAAAGGACACTGTTTCAAGAGCAACAAGATCAGTACTTGGTGGCTCAGTCAATAATGCAAAGACCGTTCTATTTCATTTTTAATACTTAACACTTGGTAAATACTCTAGATTTTAAAACACATATTTTATCTTGAATTACGCAAACTGTCAGGACTGTCTCAAACAGAAATACACCTTT
>NW_021939546.1:3614100-3615405 GCF_001715985.3 Manacus vitellinus | reverse complement strand
AAGGTCCCCCCTGAGCCTCCTTTTCTCCAGGCTGAGCCCCTCCAGCTCCCTCAGCCACTCCTGGTGCTCCAGACCCTCTCCCAGCTCTGTTCCCTTCTCTGGACACACTCCAGCCCCTCCAAGTCTTTCTTGTCCTGAGGGGCCCAGAACTGGACACAGGACTCAAGGTGTCTCAGCAGTGCAAAAATCTTTGTCACAACACAAAAAAAATCACAACCTTTGTCAGCAAACTAGATATGATTCCTTGCTATACTCAGAAAAAAATGATACTCTACCAAATACCACCATTTATTTTGTTCATCCCTCCCCCAGCCCAGCAAAGGAGAATAAATGAGCAAATGCAGAAACAAAGGAAAATCCTTAAAGGGGCCGTGGCAGGAGCTACCAACCCAACCCCATCTCTCATTCACTGAACTCGTCTGTAAAAACAGCTCAGACGGTCTCAACTCTACTTAGAGTTCCCTGATCAATAGAGCCTCCAAGGAATACTAAACACTTTTCAGAGAGAGAAGGAGAATTTAGATTAAGATTAAAAATCAGACACTGCCAGCAACGGGCGGTGTAACCCCAGTTCCTCTGCAGCATTTCAACAAATATTTTCCTTTTTGCTATAGGTACTTAGATTGCTCTAATAAGACCAGCTTGCTCCTTACAGCAGAACTCATCCATACTTATTATTTTTCCAATAAAATAGGAAGTTTTTTCAACACTGCAATCACAGACAATTCCTCACACCTTATTTTTCAAAATAACATTTAGCTTGCACCAGTGTTTTATTTTTTAATGTAGCAGGAATGAAACAACTGATTCTTCTCAAAGCAAGCTATAAAAGCTAGGATGAAAAGCAACAGAGAAGGAATGAGCCATCACCCTAATGAGGAAAAATCACTTTGGTTACATCTGTGTATATCAGAGTCTTTCAGAATAAATCTGAGAGGTTTTAGGAGTGAAAACAAAGCTGTAGAGCCGTTCAGGGGAGTGTTTAACTGCACTTTGGTGGTAACAACAGCACCCGGTTAAGTACAGGGATGGAATGGGTTTGGATTGGCATTGCAGCTCAAGGATCTGAGCTCATAATTCATCTTGTAGAGCAGGAAGGCAAAACCCCCCAGCACGTGCTGCCTGTCTAGCCCCCCATATGGGACCCTCTGTGACAGTCACAGAATGAGGGAATCCTAGGCTGGTTTGGGTTGGGAGGGACCTTAAAGCTCATCCTGTTCCACCCTCTGCCATGGGCAGGGACACCTTCCACTATCCCAGACTGCTCCAAGCCCTGTCCAACCTGTCCTTGGACACTTTCAGGGA
>NW_021939546.1:3600788-3613644 GCF_001715985.3 Manacus vitellinus | reverse complement strand
GGGATGAGCCCAGGACACAAGATCATCTCACTGCAGCTTCACAGTTCATTCCTTTCAGAGAAATTTTACACTGAATTATTCACACAAAAATCAGCTTTCTTTGCTCTTTCTAAGCAAAAGCAGCTCAGAGGCCTCCCAAACACTCTCCATCCCATCTCTGGAAGGTCCCCAGCACTTGGAGCTGCCCCTGGGGCCGAGGAGATGACGCTGGCTGTGCCGGTGCAACGCACAACCACGCAGGGTGTGAAACCATCCAGGTTTCATTTCTGTGCTCAACTCAAACAGCTGCTCCCATGGCTGCAGGGGCAGGTGCTTGATGCAGGAATGAGATTGCTGCTAAAAGAACAGGCCATTTGCTGATAACTTTGCTCGCTATAAAGCTGTATCAAAAATACTTTTAAATTCCTGAAAGTGTTCAGCTGGGAAAGGATGTTAAACAAAAAAAATTGTATTTTGAGAAGAAGAGCAGAGAAAGAAATCTTTTTCTTGCTTGCCTTCCCTCCATGACGGTTTTTGGAGAGCTGTAATTAATCTGAGGGGTGTATGGAGCCAGGGAACCGTGTGACTTGAGGCCAAGGCTGGATGGCACCAGCACAGACCTTCCCCTGGGGGCTTGGGACTGAGAAACCATGTCCCTATGGTGTAAAGCACAAGTGATAATAGTTGCAGCATTCCCACGGGCTTCAGTCCCCAGGGCACAGTGGATATGTCTGGAACTGGGCTCTGTAACATCAGCACGTCCAAGAGCAAATCGGGCTCAATGGTTCTTCACTGAGTTTTCATAAGAGATTTGGAAATACTTTTGGAACTGAGACAGGGAGTGGTGATGATTTAAAAATGAGGCTGCAGTGCAGCACCTCTTGGTGACAATGAAATACTGGATTTGTGGAAGAAAAGAACCATATGGAAAAGCTCAGGGACATGTTTAGCTTTCAGACAACGGGGAGTTCATTTACCGGATATCTCTGATCTTGCTTGTACAGCCTTTATCCGATAAATGCCTCCCTGCTGTGTGTATCTAAGGGCAAACACACCAACCAAACATCTCCTGCTCATCCCCAGAGTGGCCCTGGGTGTCAACGGCTCAGCAGATGTGCCAGTGCCTCTGCTCTGGTGCCCAAGGGGTTCACACAGACACTTCTCACTGGGGGTTTTAGACCATTATTCAGACTTCATCGAATTCTGGCTCCCAAAGTAGAACACAGTCCTAAGCACCAAAACACACCTGACCTTACCCAGGTGAACTGCAAGCCCCAGCTGCCCTGGGGGGTCTCCAGCCTGGCTGGGGAAGTTCAACCTTGACTGAAGTTTTTCACTGGGTAAAGTTGGTAACCAGACCAAATCCAACTGCACCACGAGTGGTAGGAGCAGGTTTTGCCTAGAAATGATTATGTCTGGTGATGAACAGCAAACACAGGATGGTGAAGGCCGTGAGCATCTGCTTGGGGTTTCTCTTGGTGGGCAGCAAGACAAGGGAGGGAAGGATCCAAAAAGCCTTCAAGAAACACATTGGCCTTTCTCAAGCCCTTCTGTGGCTGTTCCCCGTCCTCCCTCAGCTGTGCTGGAATCTCACACAGCCAGGACAAAAATGTAATTCCTGCTAATAGAAACAGAACAAGTAATTTTATCCCCAACATCAGCACTGCATATGGGATAACTTGGTTTTCATCTGTAATGGGAAAGAGAAAGACAAATTCTCTTTCCCTGGTCCGTTTCTGAAGCCTGACATCCACCCCAGGTATCAAACACCCTGAGAGCCCCACAGAGACCAAGGATTTGTGTAGCACTGGGATGGCCATAGGATTTCTGCTCCTACAGCTCCTCCATAAAATACTGCACGGGATTTGTTTTCTTTCTTCCTTGATTTCTTTATTTTACTTATAGTGGAACAATTAGAGAGAAGTTGCTCACATTCCTTATGAAGGAGGATACTGGTTAAATATGCACAAAAATGAGGAGCTTTGCTTTCCCAGATAATAAAAGCTCAAATACATCTCTTTTATATGCCTTTAAAAATAAAAAAGAAAAGGGGTAGAAAAATTATTTTTCTTTTTTAAAAAATCATGCCTCAAGCAAAGAAGAAAATAAAAAATACAGAAAAAAATAAATTTCAATTTAGTTAAGGAAAAAAAAATCCAGAAAGCTGATCTATCAGTGCTTTGTAATCCTAAATTTCAATGCATTAAAACTCAGCAAATCCAAAACATCCCTGCAGCCAGAGAGCTGCAGACCTCCTTGCTGGGCCAATAACTTTGAAGAATAAGGTTTATTTAAGAGTGTGCTAGAAACAAAACACAGCTACTAATGTAGGAACACTACACTGGTGGTGTTTTGGATCTACTGTCAGGAAAACAGCTGATCCCAGGGTAACTATGGAAAGGGTCAGAGAAAGTATTGAGCGATTTTAAACTGTTTATAAAATTAAACAAAACCATATATTATTTTTCAAAAAAAAATGCTGCTGCCCAGCTCTCCCAGAGCACATATTCCCTTCCCCACCGTAGATCTCCCAGTGCAGCACCATCCCAGCACCATCCATCTGTGTTTATTCACCAGATGTTCCTCATTCAGTTATGTCAGGGCAGGTTTAGGTTGGATCTCAGAAAAAGGCTTTTCTCCCAGAGGGTGACTGGTCACTGAACAGGCTCCTCAGGGCAGTGGTCACAGCACCAAGGCTGCCAGAGCTCAAGGAGTGTTTGGATAAATTTGTAGGGCACCTGGTATGACTTGGGTATACCCCTGTGCAGGGCTGAGGGTTGGACTCGATGATCCTTGTGGGTCCCTTCCAACTCACATATTCTGTGATTCTGTGATCCCCTCAGAGCAAGGGAGGTCTCTGGGGAATGTTTATGTGCCTCTAAGAGCTCCCACCTGAAACAACAGCCGGGACTGTCCCAGGGTAAGGGGGTCCCCACGAGCTCCCCGTGGGTGGCCAGAGGTGTCCCCGGGCTGGAGTTAATGGAGCTGCCGCCCGCTACCCAAACACCATTAGTATGTCTCAGCTCAAGTTCTCGGGATCAGAAGTCACCGTCTCCCATGGAAACAGGAGCTGGCAGGAGTGAGAGGAGCCGAGGCATCTCCGAGGCAATTAGAGGCGATCCAGCAGCATCCAGGATGTGAGCGCTGCTGAAGTGCAATGCACACACAAACTTTCCCCTGCTGCCCCCAACACAAAAGGGATTTATTTACGCTGTGGAGAGCAAATAACGTCCTTGCTCATGCCTTCCCCACTGATCCCATTGCTGGAAGCAGCTGGAAATTGCAGTTAAATACACAGATTTGTACATAACCAGTGTCCTTGTGCCCTGTCTGCCGGCGCTGGGAGAGGAGGCTTTTGCTGCATCCGACCCCCGGCTCTTCCCAGGAATTTGCCCGCTGAGCTCTCATTGAATGAGCAGCTCGGGAGCGCTGCATCGCGCCAACCGAGCAGCGTGACAATCTGGGAATCCTGGGACAACAGGGAATCCAAGCGCTGCGATCACCGTCTGCAGCCCAACTCAGTCCCTTGGAAATGCCCTGTCCCCACTGCTGCTGTGGGCAGCACACAGCCCCCACCCACCCACAGCCACTGCGTGGGATCTGCTCCCATTGCTGATCACAGTGAGCAATGACTTCACTCCCCATGCCACTCTTTCCCCCACTCACCTCTGCTCTCTCCCTGTTTTCTCTTTCACAGAATCACAGATTCATTTTTCCATCGGAAAAGCCCTCCCAGCCCATCGAGTCCAACCTGTGCCCAATCCCCACCTTGTCACCCAGCCCGGAGCACTGAGGGCCACATCCAGTTGTTTCTCGGACACCTCCAGGGATGGGGACTCCACCACCTCCCTGGGCAGCCCCTTCCAATGCCTGACCACACTTTCCAGGAAGAAATTCTTCAAAATGTCCAACCTAAACCTCTTAAGATGCTGTCCTCTCATCCTGTCCCTTGTTCCCTGGGAGGAGAACCCAACCCCCCCCAGTTTCACCCTCCTCTCAGGGAGTTGCAGAGAGTGAGAAGGTTCCCCTGAGCCTCCTTTTCTCCAAGCTGAGCCTCTCCAGCTCCCTCAGCTGCTCCTGGTGCTCCAGACCCTCTCCCAGCTCTGTTCCCTTCTCTGGACATGTTCCAGCCCCTCATTGTCTTTCTTTGTGCTGAAAACCTTCTAGAACAGGGACTCTGTCTTAGATTCATTTAGATTTCTTCTGGACAAGGACCCCACTTCTCAGAGGTTATTCTACCTGCTCTTAGGTCACTGCCACCTGCATTCTACCTCACCCTATCCAGCAGCCTTAGTTCCACCATTTCTTATGGAAGTTCACAGTCCCAAAGCAATACTGGATGTTGATAGAAGAGAATTCAACTTCAGGGGATTTTAAAGTATGTTAGTAATACTGACAAGTTCTGAGATCTTGAAGTTCTGCCTTTCACCTTGATTCCAGAAGTGATGCCATAGAATCACAGGATATCCTGAGCTGGAAGGGACCCACAGGGACCATGGAGTCCAACTCCTGGCCCTACACAGGACACCCCAACAATCCCACCATGTGCCTGAGAGCACTGTCCCAGGAGGATGCAGGCAGCTTTGTTATCCAAAGGTTCCTATTAGAAAACATCACCAATTCAACTGGAAAATATCTAGAAATGCCCAATAACTGCTGAGTAAATCTCGTTAAGAGAAGAAAAGTTCTCACATAAAGGAAAGATTCCCAATTACAAACTTATCTTACGTTTTATATAATGCTTCAAAGCTAAAGAGAGCTCACGCTGAGAGCAGGAAGATAACACAAGATATTCTTGTTGTCATCCCTTAATCGTGATTAGGCAATGAGGGAAAACCTGGATCAAAGTAGGAGGTACGAAAAATAATACTGACAATCAGTAGCAGAAAACAATCCAAACCATGTTGATAATCTGAAAGGCTCTGGGAAATCTCCTAATCATGCCCATGAAGAAAAGGTGCAATGATACAGTGGAAGAAGCATCGTGCCAGCCAAAAACCTGATGCCGGGGTGCCCATCCTGCCTGCCCATGCACAATGCTCCCACTGGCATCCCCCTGCTAATGGGCACCACTACAAATCCGTAGGGATCAGGTGGGGGAAGGTCTGAAAGTACAAAAAGGAGTTGAAACATTTGCTCTGAAGCTAAGTTACTGTGAAGCACGTTCCTGTTCCAGCCAGCTGCAAAACACAAGGACTGGGGCTGGCTCACAGCATGTTCCACCACCTGACCTCACAATCCCTGCAAACATTGTGTGATAGGAAAACACAGAAGTTGCAAGAGGCAGAGAGCAAAGACGGAGGAAAACCAGGATTTTCCTACAACCAGAAACACCATTCAGAGAATCACAGAATGGCCTCAGCTGGAAGGGACCTTAAAGGTCATTTCATTTCAGCGCCCTGCCACAGGCAGGGATTCATTCATGCTCCAAGATTCCCACTGCACACCTTCCACATGGATGTATTTCTCACCGCATTTATTTCTTTTGAGTTCTGATATGGATGGATTTGGTGCAGACTCTCAGATTTCTACCCAGGTGGAGGATGCTTTGCCCTGGTGTAACACAGAATGCATGTCTTTGTGCTCTGGATAAACAAAATCCAGCTATATAAGCAAAAATGTGTCTTCTAACCTTCTGCAGCTTCACTGGTTGCAATGCAAGTGAAGACAGACATTTTCTAGCATCTTTTATTTTCCTCATTGGAGATGATGCTCCAGCCCCTTCAGGATCTTGGTGCCCTTCACTGGGCTCTCTCCAATATGACTGCACCTCTCTTGTACTGGGGAGCCCAGCACTGACCCAGCATTCCCAGTGCAGCTCCACCAGTGCTGGGTGGAGGGGAAGGATCTCCATGGTGACAACAACCACATCCCTGTGTTCCCAGTGAAGCCACAGCCCTGCACCTGCACAGACTTCCAGCCACTCCTGTGCTGTGTGGGGGTGTGTCAGGGCATTTTGGAGGGACATCCAATGTGCCAACTCTCCAGACAGACCAAGAGACCCTCCCCCAGGGCCTCCCACCGCCCTTCCTCATGCAGGTGTGAGGTGGTTCCCCCTCAGCCCTGCCCATGGCCCCTCTGCTCTGTTTCCATCCTTTCCTGCCAGAGTTACGGAAACAAATCTGTTTCCTCATTAACAGTCTCGCTGTCACCTGCTCTCCCCCCTTTCCTCATCATAAGTGTTTGTGATGGAGGAGGGAAAAACTAACGAAGAAAACAAATGCAAGATCTCCCAAAATCCTTGGAGGAAGCCTTCACTGCAGAAAATTCAGTGCTCAGGCACTCACTGAGGGATTTGTTTCCCTGGTGTGTTCACGAGGCCATACAAGTGCAGCTCCTCACCCAAAATTAACAGTTATTCCTCAGTTCTGAGCTGTTTTGTAAATGCCAGTCAATGCAGCCTTTGTGCTGCAGCAAAACATGACATTTTCCTTTCCTGATCAGATTCTATTCAGGAAGGAGTTGAATTTGCACAGCAGGAATGCTCCATGTTCCCACCAAGTCATGATGGAGAGTCCTTGCAGCATCTACCCCAGGAGCTGTGCCCGCGGGAGAGGCTGTTCCAAGAGGGAAGGTGGACAGGACCTCAACAGAATTTGGGTATTTTCAGGTGGTTTAGAGTTACAGGAAAAGGCCCACAGATCATCAGTGCTCTGTATTAGCTGTTAAACATAGAAGAACCTAAATTATTAAAACTAAAAGTTCTTCTCTAGATTCAGCTGAGAAGCAGATAAAGGTGATAAAAACATCTAGTGGTGCTTGACTGATAAATTTCACAATTAAGCACACAAGGAAGAAAGTCTTCCCTGTGAGGGTGGTGAGGCCCTGGCACAGGTTGCCCAGAGAAGCTGTGGCTGCCCCATCCCTGGAAGTGTCCAAGGCCAGGTTGGACAGAGCTTGGAGCATCCTAGTCTAGTGGAAGGTATCCCTGCCCGTGGCAGAGGGTGGAACTGGATGGGCTTTAAGATCCCTCCCAACCCAAATCAGTCTGTGTTATTAACAGGCAATAATAAAACTGTCTTTTCTCGGACTCAGGAACACCTTTGAGGACTCTTCATCTCAGCCACAATCCAGGCATTTATATGCAGATAACACGGTTTAAAATGTGGCAAATTCAAATGGTGGTATTAAAAAACACATTATACAAAAATAAAATGAGTGTGTAGGTGGTGAATTTGTGATGCCAGACCCCCGAGCTGCAATGCACATCTATCTCTTCCTCCAGCTTGTCCCACATTGTCAGCAGAGCCTGAGTGATGAGCATCTCTGCTCTGCACACCAAATTCCCTCACTCCATCTCAAGTACCTTCTCCTCCCATCCGCTCACAGAAAGCCCAAGGACCTGCTTATTTCTGGTTGAGTTGCTCAGGAACTGGTACACACAAGTTTCACCTTGCAACGCTCAACACACAGGCACCCGACTGAGCTGTGGTAACACAGCAAGGCAGGATCTTCCTGAATAGAATTTATACTGACTGATTTTTGTGGGTGCCTCCATATCAGTATTTTACATTTTAGACTTATTGTCCCCTCTAAACCACTGAAATGGCCCTCATTTCATTGACATCAGTGAAGCTTTAGTAAGCTCCCTCAGAGTCTTTCTCTTCATATTTATTCAGTCATTGTTCCTCACTCAGTGCAATCACCAGACTGAGCGAGGGCTTTGCTGAGTGTTTATGGGCACGTCAGAAGCTCCCACCTTAAATAAAAAGTGCCAGACTTTCAAGTATTGCTTGTGGAATTAATCCAAGCAAATATAAAGTCAGATGTGCTGGTTCACTGATGCCACACAATACAGGGTCTGCTTTTGGGCTCAGATGATAAGAATCAGCTGAATCTGTTCTCTTTAATTCTGATACAAGTCAAAATTTCCACTTAAATTACCAAAATTCACATTTGGATGGAGGAAATGGAAAATTCAGGTGGCAAGGAAAACAAGGACAAATTTCAGAGCCAGCCTCACTGCTGACATTTTTTTCTGTGCAGAGTACATTAATGGCCAGAATAAAAATGACACCTGGAGGGCCTAAAGAAAAAAAAAGGAATTTAAGAAGTGGCTACTCAGCAATATTGACTAAATTATCATTGAAATAGCACAAACTAGTCACTCAGACAACTCTTAGAAAAAGAAAAAGGTGTCTGACTTCATCTTTAGGCACTGAAATAAACTCTGGCCACTTCTGTGTGCAGGAGCAGAGAAGGGAAAGTCAGTGAGAGCCAGGGCTCGAACAGGTGTAGCTCAAGGGCTATAAAATCACTCTCAGTGTATAGAAAGCCACTCATAACACAGGGTGTTCACCATGTCTTGTTTTGCCATTAATGCATAGAATAAGTGAGAACTCATCAGAAAAATGCAAGAGGGAAATCAGATCTCTTTTCCCATTCAAGACCAAACCCACCCATAAAGCAACCTGGAAAGGTGGGTTAGCTCTCTTCAGCCCTCCATGACTGAACTTCCACAGTCTCCTCAATAATTTATTGCACTGTTTTGACTGTGGTTATAAAACAAGTTTTTCTTCCTGCTCTTGACACGATTCATATTTCCACTGACAGTAACTGCAAGAACTGACCCTGGCTCTGCTGGCACCAGCTGGAGCAATCCCACTGCCCAGGGCAAGGTCTGGCCCCTTCCACAGAGGCAGAGCACACACAGCACTTCTGGACGTTTCTTGGAAAAAAGCACAACGAGTTTTAACACTTAACCAAGGACAGCAACAGCATTCAGTCTCAACTGATAAAACGTGGTGCAGCTGCTGTGACTGGCCACGAGCAGGCCTGGACATGACACTCTAGTGGAAGGGTTCCCTGCCCATGACAGGGATGGAACGAGATGAGATTTAAGGCCCCTTCCAACCCAAACGAGCCTGGGATTCTGTGACATCATCATGAAAACAGGGTACAAATTCATACCTCTTACACCTTGATAAGCATCTGCTGCATGAAAAGGAAATTCAGTAGTTTGCTGGAAAAGAAAACTGTATGGATTAGGACCACTGAATAATTCAGGTTGGAAGGGACCTCAGAAAGCCACGGAGTCCATCCTCCCCTTCACATTGACTAAATCAAAGCCCAGAACAATGAGAATCACAGAATCGTTCAGGTTGGAAAAGCCCTCTGAGATCATCAACTCCAACCATTCCCCAGCACTGCCAAGGCCACCACTAACCCATGTACCAAAGTGCCACATCACATCCACATGGCTTTTAAATTTGATGGGGACTCCACCCCTGCCCTGTGCCAGGGCTAGACAGCCCTTTCCAGGAAGAACTCTTCCCAATATCCAACCTAAACCTCCTCTGGTATAACTTGAGGTCGTTTCCTCTTGTCCTGTTTTGGTGTGAAAGTAAAGGCAGAAAGGAGGATGGAGGACACCACCGGACATCCGCCACCATCTGTGAAGGGCAGAGGAGTTGAAGAGCCCTAAAAAGCTGGAGTTATGGCTCAGGCCCTGGTTACTGAACATGTCCAGAGGTGACGGACACATCAGCAGACACCTGACCATGCCCTGCCCACCATGGAGACAAGAGGAGTGTCACCAAACTCCTAGAAAGCTGTCCCAGAACTGCAGCGATTGCCTGCAGGACACCGCGTCATCACTGCCCATGTTCCTGTCCTGAGCATCAGAGCAGGGAAAGCTGCTGAGGCAGGAATTTCAGGCAGCCAAAAGAAACATTCTGTTCTTTCACTTATAAGGAAAATTATGGCTCTGCATTGATGTTGTATCCCTTTATTCTTGTTTTTTCTTGGAGAAAGCAGGAAGAGGTTTGATGATTCTTGTGGTTCCTGTCCAACTCAGGAGTTTCTGTGATTCTGTGATTCTAAATTTGGTATTTTTTGTTGTATAATGCATATACATTATATACAGCTCCTGGGCATTCATGGATGACAAGCAGGACGGAAAAGCTTCCATTTTTGTTTTTCTTTAAAGACTGAAAGCCCATGAGTTTCTAATCTGAGTAACAAAGACTTCTACATCTTATAAAATCTGAAAACAGAATCCTGTGCCCTCTGAATTCTATGGCATCAAGATTTCACCATTTCAAACTTCAGAAAGGGAGAAGATTTTGATTATGAAACACTGATTTTATGTCACTGCCACAAGCCTGTGAT
The DNA here is from genome assembly GCF_001715985.3 of Manacus vitellinus. Taxonomy (NCBI): domain Eukaryota; kingdom Metazoa; phylum Chordata; class Aves; order Passeriformes; family Pipridae; genus Manacus; species Manacus vitellinus. The sequence goes on along the minus strand of NW_021939546.1, from coordinate 3,603,555 downwards.
AGAAATCAATTAATGAATACAAACACATTTAAATGTATCTGATTTAAACAACAGAACCATTTAAGGATCACTAAAAGAAGTGTCTTCCAATGGTTCAGTTACCTATAAAATTTTAAATTCCTAATGGGAAAAATAAGTTTCCTTACTATGTGAAATACAAATATTGTAAAAGCAAAAGCTTCATAGTGGCTTTCCCTCCTTTGCAAGTGAAAGTCAAAACTCTCTAGATTTTCAAAGGCCTATTTGATTAAAAATACATGACAGCTTTTGGGCTATAATGAGCAAACAGCCTTGCAGCCACAGTACCAGCTCCTGCCCTGGACTGCTCCCAGATTTTTCAGCCTTAGTTCCTTTTCCTTGGATTGGAAACAGGGATTTCTGCAGCAGTACCATCATGTTGTTCACTTGCTCACATACAGGATATGCCTGCTGTGTCCTGGGGAGAAGAGACAGCTCAAAAAAAGCTGAAAATTCCCTTTTTTGCAGTGATGGAAGTTCAGTGCCTCAGCTCTGGGACATCTAGAACACCACCTACACTCACTTTGCTTTCTAACAACATCTAGGGAAGAGATTTCTTTACAATGACAAAAGTTCTACCACAAAGTGAATTTCTCCCTCTGTCAAGAAGCCCAGGTATCTCTCGGAACTTTATGATTAAGGTTAGAAAATTATTTTCCAATTCATTAAATAAGAAAATATTACTCAGAATCCTTAGAGAAGCAACCTCAAACAAGCAAGAAAGGCTTTCAAAAGACACAAGAAAAGACAAATTACACAGGGATGCTTTGAAGATGAATTATATTTAGTGTGTCTTTAATTACTCACACCCATCATCTCTTTTAATCAAGGGTCAGTCGCTTTGTTTGTCAAGAATTGTGTTTTAAATAATTTTCAATGCAAGATGCAATAATTGCATTTTCTGCTAATGAGTCGTTGTGCATATTATTTGTCACTGGGTTTAATGAGGAAGCTCTAAATACAAATTTTGTTAAAATGTTGCAAAAACTAAACAAGCTGCTGCAGCAGGGTGGTTTCCACCAGCTCTCCTGGCACAATGCCACACACAGGGAGCCCCGGGAGGGGTGGGAGGAAATCTAGGCCAGGCTTCTACTGAGGCAGGTGGGGTCAGCCTGCCCCAGAGCAGCATCAGGGACACGTGTGTGACCTGCAAACCAAAGCTGGAAATGACAAAGGATGGGATTGTGCCTCAGCTGGTCACCAAGGGAAATCTCCCAGTGACACACCAGCAAGGGTGGGTGACTCCAGGCCCTTGTAAATAGTCTCTCTCCATCTCTCCCGTTGGCTTCAAGTACTGGAAGGGACAATAAGGTTACCCTGAAGCTTCTCTTCTCCAGGATGACTCCCAGCTCTCTCAGCCTTTCCTTGTAGGAGAGGGGGTCCATCCCTCTGATCATCTTGGTGGTCTCCTCTAGACCTTAATGACAGCAGTGGCTGCTACAAAGCAACATGCTATTTTAGGTATATGCACCAGCACTGTTTGCCCCTGGAACGTTCACATGGTGCAGAACAACTTTGGATCTGGATCTGGTTCCAGTTTGTTTTCTAGAACTATCCAGAGTGCACCATAATTTTCCCTCTGCACTCCAGAACATCCTCAGTACAAGGAACACTGAGTAATTTCTGTGTGCAGTTTAAAGCCTGGTCCCTGAATAAACAGAAAATCCCAACTGCCTGTGTGCATTCCCAATGTTCATCCGGCTGGATGAGCAAACAACTCTCAGTTCTAACTGTTGTGCTTTGGGTAATTCTTGGTTTTCACCGTTTGCTGGAAATGAACAGAACAGAGAACATAAATTCTTCCCAACCCATTTCCAAGTCTAGAGCAAAATAGTTGATTAATGTTTTAAAAGGAACAACTAAAGAATTTGGTTTCAAGGAGCCACAGCAAAGCCTTCGAATGCAGATTTACACTTCAGACACATCCATTCTCTTAGGAAGTACTGAAGACACCATTTATATTCATTCTGTGGCACTGGCAGTGCTGATTGATGTGAACCTATTCATATTTAGATAACCTATGAATCAACAAAATTAAAATCCTAGGATTAGGAAGAAGAATAGACGAAAGAGGAGACGGTACCGACTTCATCTTTTCAAAGCCATCAGCAGCATCTACAGACGGGAAGCTGCTTCCCAGCCTTCCTTTTGCACGGACACTGCACCCTATGTGTCCCAGCCCTTGTCACCTCCTTGGCAGAAGGAGCACAGCCCCACCTGCTCAGTCCAGGAGAGGGGTCCCAGTGTCACCCTCGGCATGGGGATGACTTGCCCTGAGGAGCAGGATGTCCTGCAGTCCCTGGACCAGGTGCTGGTGCCATGGAGCATCCTGCCCCCCACAGCCAAAGCCAGCCAGAATCTACCACATCCATGCACTGACATCTAGATAAAGCAAAATTCCCAGAATCAGGAGGTGGGGTCAGCACAGGGCTCAATGGAGCTTGCAGTAACAGGGAAGTAACAAAATCCAGAAGGATGTGACTGAATAGGAATGTGATATAAAATATTCACCAAGGGTTGAGTTTTGTACAGGTACTGGATAGGCACATGTTTTGCAGTGAATCCTGGATTTAGCCCCTCTTTCCGGGGCAGTGGATTTCAGAGCCCTGAAGAGAGGTTTCAGTTCAGATCAGCCCCAGGTCAAGAAGTTGCCATCGCAGGTTATTGCTGAAAACACCTTGTGTAGCTCTGGAGACGTAAAACCAAAAGTGCTCTGGCAGCTGATYCACAGCCCGTCTGGTCCCTCCAA
>NW_021939546.1:3582197-3599843 GCF_001715985.3 Manacus vitellinus | reverse complement strand
GCCCTGTCCAACCTGCCCTTGGACACTTCCAGGGATCCAGGGGCAGCCACAGCTTCTCTGGGCAACCTGTGCCAGGGCCTCTCCACCCTCACAGGGAGGAATTTCTCCCTAATATCTAACCCAGCCCTGCCTTCTGGCAGTTTAAGGCTATTCCCCCCTGCCAGGCTCTTTCTAAACTGGTTGTTTCTCTAATTCTCTGTTCATCCCTTCAGCAATGACGGGGTCACAGTGGAGCCAGAGTGCAGTTGAAGCCAGGGAGTTTGTGCGAGAGCAGGACTGTGTTCAGGTGCTGCCCTGGCTGAGGCTGGATTTCCAAACACCATATGCATTTATGAGGATCACAGAGTAATATGCTGGGAGAGCACTGCAGGAAGTGTTTGCTAGTTCTCCCAAACCAGCAGCTCCCAGTTCACACCATCACAGGCTGCACAGGCTGTGAGGGGTGAAAAGCAGTAAAAGGGACCAGCCTCATCTCTGGTAGGTTTTGCTGTCAGAGACATTGTCTCGTGGGGTTAAAACCCAGGTACCACCCAGTACCTGGCTCTGCAGTGACTGAAACGAGCTGGTGCAGAGGCTCCCTGACCCCCCCGCCCCAGAGCCGCTGCTCCGCCCAGACAACAAGCAACATCAGAAATCAAGTCTAACTGACCATATTCATTTTCCTTTTACACCAGACCCTCCACACACCCACTTTTCTCATGTTCAGTGAAGATCTGCTGTGCGGATTTCCCTACGAGACGTTTTCTTTAATAAGATAAAGGTGCTTTAACTTGTCTGATTTTGTCTGAGTAGCATGTTGCAATTTGTACATTGAAAATAATCATTAAAAGTGTATTTTTATCCTCCTCCATATCCCCACATAGATCTCTACGCATCTCATTCCTCAGCAGCAGAAAACATATTTAAATGTGTGGCAACATCAAACGTTTCTGTAGTGAATAAGCCAGGCCATGAACCGTACGAACAACACAGAGGCAACAACTCTGCAATACAACATTCATTTGCTGAATTTCACATTGTAGAAGAAAACACAACAAATATTTATTTCTACTATCCAAAACTATATCTATACTTTTCATTCTGTAAAATGAAAATCACTAGCCCGGTCCACTTGACAAAATGGCACACCCAGATCATCATGTGGGTAAGAAGATTGTGCTAGCACCTATAAGATATGACCTGTAACACAGGTCATACTTTAGCAATATATTTATCCATAAAACTGTCTGATAAAATCCACATAGATTTATTGTTTATCTTTTTTTAATACGTATAAGATAAATGTGAAATATTGATAAATTTTTCATCTCAGAATGTCGGATAACCCCTAAGGACTCATCTCAGTGCTGCAGGTACCTCCTATGCAAAGAATCCCAGAATCCTTGAGGCTGGAAAAGCCCTCCCACACCACTGAGTCCAGCCTGTGCCTGATCCCCACCTTGTCACCCAGCCCAAGACACCGAGTGCCACGCCCAGTCATTCCTTGGACACCTCCAGGGATGGGGACTCCACCACCTCCATGGGCAGCCCCTTCCAACACCTGACCACCCTTTCCAGGAAGAAATTCCTCCTGATGTCCAACCTGAACCTCCCCTGGCACAGCTTGAGGCCATTTCCTCTTGCCCTGTCCCTTGTTCCCTGGAAGCAGAGCCCAACCTGTCAGGGAGTCCTAGAGCAGGAGAAGGTCCATCACCCAACCTGGCATCCACAGTCCCACCACCTCTAATCATTGGCTGTAACAAGTGTAAATTCCTCAGCATTTCCTTATCCTTGTGTAAAAACCAACAATAAAACTTAATGTGCCAACAACTGCCTCTGTATTGTTGGAGTACTTGTCTCACATCTCATTAGTAGCTTCCCTTCATCTTGCAACTTTAATTAGCAGCTCCAGTGTGGGATTTACCTACGACTGCCATGGGTGAGGAGTGCAAGCTAATGAATTATTCAAAGTAAATTAAGAGACTGAGGGAGTTCTCTACCTGTCTCACACTAGCATACACTTCATTAGCAAATATTTTCACCTGTGACAGTCACAGGTACCTCACAGGTTGAGTTTTTGTGCTCACCTGAAATGGATTCTGTCTGTGTCCGTGAGAATGTCAAATGTGGAGTTTTACTTCCAGAGATTTCATTACCAGTGACAGTCAGTAAATTGGATCCTCAAGATTATGGGAGTCTTCATTAAACTTGGGCCATGCTAGGAATGGTTACACAGGCAGATTCCCATCACCCCAGAAATACCCCTGTGGGGCCTGTCAGGACCCCACACTGATCCATCACTCCCCCCAGACCTCCTCGTGTATTGCCTGAAACCTTTTGAGGACTCTTAGCAACATTTTTAACTCTGAAAATATGGAGAAATCTTCAAGCCTGTTTTCCCTGACTTGACCCATGATGAGCAGGGTGAGAATGTGCTCTCCAGCAGTTCATCCTCCCAGCAGCCAGTCAGGAAACCCTTCTCCACCTGCATTTCCATTCACCAGGAATTGTAGTGATAGGACAAAGGGGAATGGCTTCACTGCCAGAGGGCAAGGTTAGATGGGATACTGGGAGAGAAATCCCTTCCTGTGAGGGTGGTAAGGCCCTGGCCCAGGTTGCCCAGAGAAGCTGTGGCTGCACCCTCCCTGGAAGCATCCAAGGCCAGGTTGGATAGGGCTTGGAGCAACCTGGTCTAGTGGAAGGTGCCCCTCCCTGCCCGTGGCAGGGGTGGAATGAGATGGGCTTTAATGTTCCTTCCAAGCCAAACCATTCCATGATTCTATGATTCTATTGTAACACCAGCAGATCAGTAAAAGCAGAATTTTATACACCTCTGGCAACCCCAAGGGCCATGACTCCAGAACACTGGAGTCAGCAGAGCTGTGTGTTCCTGCAGTCTCTGGGGACACCTTCCACTTTTCCAGATTGCTCCTAGCCCCATCCAACCTGGCCTTGGATGCTTTCACGGATGGGACACCCACAGCTTCTCTGGGCACTTGGTACTTGAATCTTTAATGTAGTTTATTGTATGAACTGTACCTGTTTTCTATTTAGATATTTCTATTTCTAGTATTTATTATATGAGCTGATACTCAAGAGTTATTTAAGTTAAAATAAATTAATTCCCACTAGCAGTGGCTGCATCCCAATCTCTGTGAGACGCAGCCCTGCTCTGGCACGGATTCCCAAAGGACAGCAAGTCGGCTCTCAAGGATATCGATCTGCTCCGCTGTTCTACCTCCTAATTGCCACCAGTGCAGTCCCCTCCAATTAGCAGGGACCTGGTGATGCTGCCAGGTTTGCTGGAATGAGGCAGGAACCATCACTCGGGAGTAGAAAGGCATCATTTTTTTGTTGTTGACAGAAATCACTGGTTCTCAAAAGTACTGACTTTCACAATGTACAGATAAAACTGACTATTAAATTGAACTGTTTACTTATAGCACAGATTTATGAGTTTATGAGCAGAGGACACAGGAGTAAATTGTTTGCTAAATAACTGGGGGGGGAAGGCACAGAAATGCTTTGAGTTAGCTAGTTTGTCTCCACAAGTAGCTCAAATCAGCACCATTGCCCTTTGCAGCCCTGTACCAGGGGGTGACCACAACAAGGCAAAGGTGAAGCATCTCTTGAACATGTTTTGTATTTTTTTCCATACCTCCATCCTACATTAAAAATTCTTAGTGACATTCCTACACACAACTGATTTCATTTAAGTCATTAAAAAAAATCACGATTTTTTACATTAAAATTGAATAATGATTTAATATATGTTAAAGAACAGAGTTAATTACACAGAAACACTCAGTAATACACTGAAAAAAAGGTTTGGGTGAGGAAACCTTCAAATGAGCAAATGGTTGTTCTCTGCTCTGACACCGTGGCGCTGGTGGGGGGGGCTGGGGCTCAGCAGAGCCCTGTGCCCCCTTTGGCCTGGGTAAAAGGAAATTTCTGCCAGAACTCTGTCGAAGAACCACCTTTCTGACATTATTCAGCTCAACAAAGGGCCTAAATGTATCTTGTGGAGAGGCAACCAGCCACAAGAGATAACCAGTCCTGCACTTCTTTGATAGCTGATTCCAGCAGTTAATTGCCTCTAAAACACTCGCTTCACATTTATGTTGAAATTGCTCACTTTCAGCTTTTAGTCATTAGTTTGTATTATGGGTTTTTTGCCAAGATTGGATTTTCTGAGTTTTTTGACATTAAAACGTTCTTCAGCACAATGAGGTTGCCTGTTGCTATTCTGCTAAACTAATTAGCCAGAGTTCCTCAAGCTTCCCCCCGTAAATATTTTTATTTCCCAGACAATATTTTTCTCTCCTCTGCCCCTTCCTGCTCTGTCAGCAGCTTTGAGAAAACATGCCCCAGAACTACTCATCATGTTTCCCTGCCCGTAGCAGTAAAGCATTTGTATTCCTGTTCGTGCCCAGCTGTGCACACCTCTGGACCCTGGCCCTGGGGGATTTGCCACAGTGTTATATTAGGGTCCAACTCAAACTATTTTTAGAATGGATCCAGCCCCCTTTGAGCAGCTTTTCCACCTTCATTATCTCCTATTCCACTCATCCTTGTGTCAGGAAGAATTTGTTCCTGGAAAGGATGGTCAGGCACTGGAAGGGGCTGCACAAGAAGGTGGTGCAGTCCCCATCCCTGGAGGTATCCAAGCAATGTCCAAGGTGGGGATCAGGCTCAGGTTGGACTTGATGGTCTGAGAGGGCTTTTCCCACCTCAACGATTGTGCAATTTTCAAATGTCATCCATACTTTTATATCCAATTTCAACATATTCCTGCAAACACCAGAGTTGCCCTCCCTCCTTGCTCTCTGCTGAAGAACCCTCCTGAAACACCCTTTCCACCCCACTCAGTGTTGATTCCACATTGTTGATTTTTCTTAGGTCTGTGAGAATCATAGACTCACAGATTGCTTCTGCTACATAAAGATCAAATGAGAAACCTTATTACATACACCAGGAAAATGAGCTTTCCAGTGACATCTGACATGACCTTCACCTGTCAGGACTCATGGCAGAGTCTGCACTCAGCCAGTCATACATATATTCATACACGTGGAAATTGTAAATTACATTATGGGATGGATTCAGTCCTAGTGAATGCTGCATCCTTTCACTTATGCACATCTATCACAAATAAATATTTACCAGCACACCCAGAGTGTTTTCTTCAACACTCACCTCCCGATGAAATGCAGGGAGGGTTCATCCATAACTGCTATTCAAATTCAAAAATAAAGTGATTTAGGAAATAAATTATGATTTAGAAATATATTTAGGTCACATGTCTTAGTCCTCTCAGTCAAATGTAAAACCTTCTCCTCTCTGTCTTCTTTGTTTTCCATCCCATGATGCCAAACTTTGCAGCCAGAGCTGCAAACAAGGAGTTGGAGTGTTCCATCCCAGCCTGGGCAATGAGCTGCCTTTGTCACTGTCACACTGGGGCAATGGCCAAATTAAAGACATTCATTTTCATGGCTGGTTATTACTACCTGATAATCTGCATGGTAAGACAAATGCATTATTCCTGATGAGCTGGAGAAGCTGGAAGCAGAGGATACTCTGAACTAGGACACAAAGAGCATGGGTTGAAAAAACATTTGTCACCAAGGTCCAAAGCAATGTCAGAAAGCAAAGTGGTGTCTTTTAAAATCAGAAGAAAACATAGTTCATTGATCAAGATTAAAAAGCCCACTTAGGAATTTTCATAGAATTAGAGTCACTTATGTTGAAAAAGCCTCTGAGCCCATCGAGTCCAACTGTTTCCCAGCACTGCCAAGGCCACCACTGATCCATGTCCCCAAGTGCCACATCCACATGGTTTTTAAATCCCTCCAGGGATGAGGACTCCAACACTGCCCTGGGAAGCCTACGCCAGGGCTGGACAGCCCTTTCCAAGAAGGAATTTTCATTTCACAGGGATATTACATGGAAAGAATCAGCAAGGTTTGGAATGAGGATGGACAGAAGAGCCAGGAGAGGGGACCAGGCTGCCAATTGACAGCAGGATGGTGAGTGGAAAAGGCATTTACTGGGGACAGGCAGAACTGCCAGATATGAGATTTTTTTACCTTTTTTTTTAAGTTCAATATAATTTAAATTTCAATTTTAGTGCTCCTTAGTAGGTACCTACAAGGAGATTTCAGAAGATAAAACAGTTTCAGTTCCCAAATCCAGGATGAAAATCTGAAATGGAAACACGTCTGTGCACCACCTTCACAAAGATCCCAAGTTAAATGTGCAAGAGCAGAGAGATAAGAAATGAGTGAGTAACTGAGGGGATCCAGAGCCTGCTTTCATAGCAAAAGTGTGGAATAATAGGACTTTTCAAAAGGAAAAAAAATTTTTTTTAAAAAACAGAAGATCTATAAGCTTTACCTAAGAAATGCATTCACAGCCATATTTGTGAAACCATCCTCTGGGAACAGATGGTCGATAACCTAAATAAATTATTGGGTCCAGCTTTCCAAGAAATCTGAAATATTCTGTTAACTGCTGAACAAGTCTTTCCCTGGAAAGAGAAGCTGATTAAATGAGTGTAGAAAAAAATTTTAAAAGATCTTTCCTGGCCCCTTTTATGCAGGCTTGGCACAAAAATGGTTCATTCCAGCTCCAGCATCATGGAAAGCAAAGAGCTGTGGCCCAGTTCCCTAACAGATGCACTGCCAAAGGGAAGTACCTCTGAAAGAGCACCTGAGACTCTATTTTGCAAAAGAGATCACTTCCTGTTGGAAAATGGAGCACCTGTGTAAAATCACCCTTAAATATTACCTTTCCAAGTTCATTTCTCCCCAAATCCACATACTCAGGAATTTGTCTTGCAATGTGGAGCCAAATTTACAGCCCAATAGCTGCTGAAGTCAAAGATGATCATTAAATCACCTAATTCTTCACTTCATTCTGCATCACACCACCAGGTCCAACAGATCTTGATGTGGCGCAAACCCTTTTGTTATTTATAACCACTTTCAGAGGATTTTACAGTATGGATTTGAGCTTACACAAACGAAGATGATGAAATTACCTCACATCTTAAATAATCAAGCTAGTCTACTAATTTAGAATTAATGGGATGGAATGAAAATGTTGGGCAGTTTCAAAATAAATTAAGTGTGGAAGCAGGTTACATTTAATCAAGCTGTCATGCAAATTAGCAGCTACATTCGGTGAGTGCTATTTAAAGAACTCTTTGCTAGTGAAAATGGTTTTGGAACCATTACAGGAACAGTCTCTGTTTTGTTAAGGCTGAGGAATGCTAAAAAGCACAGCTCCCCCAAACCAGGGTCAGAATGTCAATACTGCAAAGCTTTGCTAGAGAGGGAAAGGCCACATGGGGCAGAGGGGGCAGGGGAGACTGAGTCAATATTCTCAACACTCACTGTTAATCTGTGATGTTACAAACAGCTGCCAGAACAAAACAAACAGCCAAAAAAGAAAAAAAGGAAGGAAAGGAAAAAGCAAAGAAACAAACAAACAAACAAAAAACTCCAACAAAACCCAAAGCAAACAAAAAAATTATATAAACACAGGTTTCTTACAGGAAAAGTATCACAGGATGGTTTGGGTTGGAAGGGACCTTAAAGCCCATCTCCTTTCACACCCCTTGCCATGGGCAAGGGCACCTTCCACTATCCCAGGTTGCTCCAAGCCCTGTCCAAACCTGGCCTTGGACACTTCCAGGGATGGGCAGCTACAGCTTCTCTGGGCAACCTGTGCCAGGGCCTCACCACCCTGGCAGCCAAGAATTTATCTTCCTCACCCACACTCTTTACTAGGAGATGTGCTTTAGGTTTTGTAATTTATCTGCTTCTAATTTATGAATAACATGTCAAGTGCTCTCCAAACACAACAAAAATCTGCACAGAAACTGCATTCCAGGTGACACAATCTTTGATCAAGAGCAAACACTGCACAGTGTTTGCGACTACAGAAATAATGCGACTTTGTCCTATGACAGTGTCTGATCTTCCACCTGAGAATTCAAAAGGTTTGCAAACAATAGTAAGACTTAAAGCTTATTCTGCTTCCCAAAAAAGTCACAGGAATTGAGAGGCTTTGGACAAGGCCTTGAGAGCCAGGACAAAGGGTAATGGCTTCCCACTGCCAGAGGGCAGGGTTAGATGGGATTTTGGGAAGGAATTCTTGGTTGCCAGGGTGGTGAGGCCCTGGCACAGGTTGCCCAGAGCAGCTGTGGCTGCCCCATCTCTGGAAGTGTTCAAGGCCAGGTTAGACAGGGCTTGGAGCAACCTGGGATAGTGGAAGGTGTCTGTGCCCATGGTAGGGGATGGAACAAGATGGGCTTTAAGGTTCCCTCCCAACCCAAACCAATGTGGGATTCTGTGATTTCAGGAAGAGGAGGTGAGGTATCACAAGCACCCCAGAGCCTTTACCTGAGTGTGAATTGCCAAAAACTGTTCAAAATTTAAAATTACATTTGGAGAACAGGCATGGAGTAATGATCCCTGAGTCTTTAGAATAGATATGCTAGCTGAATTTTGAGATTTCTTTCATTTAGAGCTGCATGTTCTCATCAGGAGATTAGAGAATATGCAGCTTTCCCAAGAGCGTGGCCAGAGTTGGGCTTGCAGGAACCAAGCTGGGCAATCTGGCACAGCCCAGTCCTGTGTGAGTGATGTCCAGTGACCTGGACCTCTGGTGCTGCAGTATTCCTTACAGATGGCAGAGTTGTTTCTGCATCCTCTCATCCTCCTTCATGTGTTATATCCACATATCTGATAGTGATTGCTTTGTTATGTTTTTGCCTCTGATCAGTAACACGTCTGTGATCCACTGATAGTGATCTGATCACCACATACTGGACTGGAAACGTGTCTTGGTTTGGGAGGTGTAAACCCTCTTCCTGTGCTGTTCACCCCACTGACTGCAGTAATTTTGTGTGAATGTTCCCAGTTCCTGTGTATGCTTTGATAACGCCAATACTCCTTAAGTGGCAATATAAATAAATGATATCTCAGGATGCCTGGTCTCTCTAAATATATGTCCCTGGGATGCTGGAGGAGCTTCACTACCTGCAGGTTGGTTTTCCCTGTACCTCTGGCCTTCTCTCCCCAGCAGTTCACCTTTCCGCCCTCCCATCTCTCTCAGCATTAACTGAGTTTACTGCAGTGAAGCAATTCCTGCCCTGGCAACACATCATTCTGCTGGGCAAAATAGCAATAAACCTGAACACTGTGTATGTACTTGGGACTTAATTTAAATAACTCTTGAATATTCCATTTCCAATGGACTGTGCTGCTTCCTGCTCTCTTTTATACTAACCAGGCAAAGGGAACAGTGAAGGAAAAGATTTGCTGTAACAAAAATTATTTTTAATTCCAGGGTAATACTTCTGGGCTGACTGCCTTGAAAAGCTTGATTTCTGTGAATTTCATCAACTCTTTGACTCTGTGATTTTTCATATTTTATACACATCCAAATCTATTTTCCTTTTACAAGATTAACTGAGTGAAGGATCAGAAGGAATATTGTTTTGAAGTATTAGTGAAAATAAAAAAATGGAAGAGAATGTTAAGGATGAGTCAGAGCATTTATCTCTGTGAACTGAGGTTGTGGTAACTAATGAAAGAGCCAGGTCAGCCCAGGAGCCAAGACTCCAGTACTGATGGTGGGGAAGAGTCACTCACACAGTTGCCCATGGAGCCCTGATGGTATTTTGATGGCAAATGTATAATTAGTTGATCTGCTCAGTACAGGTACAATAAATCATGAGGAGAATCCACCACCTCACTAAGTTACAGCTTGGGATAAATATTTTGGAGGTGTAGTGTTTGGAATTGTAAGAGCAGAGGTCAAACCCAACCACCAAACAAAACATCTGTATAAAGTGCAGAAGGTCACTAAATGCAAGTACATCTGAAATCCAAAGAATCACACACTGCTTTGGGTTGAAGAATTTCTTCCTAAATATCCAATCTAAATCTACCCTCTTTCATCTTAAAGCCATTCCCCCTATTCCTGTAGGACACAGGATGTCCTGTCATCCCATCTTCCTCCACCCTTGTCCCTTCACATCCTCACACCCACTGCTGGCAGCACTGACCATTTTGCCTCTTACAGGGGAGAACAGGCCAAACTTCTCCCCCTTTTGCCTTGTGCTAATCCACCACTTCCTCTTATAGCTGGGCTGGAAGAGGGATTTTCACTCACAGCTCCCTGCAATGTCCCAGGAAGGCTCAGCCCAGGCTGAGTCCCCCCAGCCTGGGGCTGCCACAAGCTGCAGTCACCCCAAATGACCCTGGCATCCACACTGAATTTGCAGGCTGTGTATATCTTTAGCCCATGCACCTTCACACTACCAGGAACATAATATAAAAAAGGTTTACACAGGTTAAAAAAAAGTCACAAATTAAATACAATGAATTAAATTAATTTTAAACTGATTTCAGGCAACGTGCAGGACTCAATACTAAAAAAAAATAAAGATAAAGAGCTGTGACAAAAGCTATATTTGTTCTCTCTTCTCTTGCTCTTTAATAGTCTCTGAATGAAAGGTCTAGTACAATTTTCTAGTCCACTTGTTCCAGGCAGGGGAAAACTGCTCGTCGTAATTAGGCCACTTTCATAACAGATTTCCTCCTCCCCTGACCTCCTGTGGTTGTGACCAAGGCTCCACACCTGGAAATTGGTGACCTATTCCCTCCTCTCTGGTTGTTCCCTCATCATCTTCCCTCCTCTCCAGATTTTGATCCCCTACGCTCATGGTCACAGGTCAGGGACAGAGGGGTAAAGTTAACAAACTGCAAGAAAAATCTACCAGAGAATATTTGGCTTTGTGACCATGGAATCTGTAAATTTTCCAGGGGGGCTTCCCTAGGTGACCTGGGATGGTGCCCTGTGTCCAGGTGGGAAGCCCCAGGACATATCCAAGCTTCGGGGTGGGGCAAAGCTTGGTGAGGAGAGGGAATAAACCCATAATATCTACACCAAACTATCTCCTCATGAACACTGCAGAGAGCAAACAGAGCTCTCCAATCCCAAGGATTCTCTCAGATGATCCCTGTGTGACTCCCTGGAAGGGTTGTGAGGCCCTGGCACAGGTTGCCCAGAGATGCTGTGGCTGCCCCATCCCTGGAAGTGTCCAAGGCCAGGTTGGAGGGAGCTTGGAGCAGTCTGGGATAGTGGAAGGTGTCCCTGCCCATGGCAGGGGGTGGAACTGGATAGGCTTTAAAGTCCTTTCCAACCCAAACCATTCCATGGTTCTATAAGATTGGAAAAAACACAGTGGTTTTTTAGCCACAAGGTTTTACGCATCACAGAAATACCTGAAACAGAACCTTAGACTTGTCAGTTTTTTCCTCCCACTGTTTATATTAGCACTTCAATGACATTCTCAATATTTAATTTCAGATTTACTTAATAACTGTCTGACCAAGAATTATAAAAGAACTCCACTGCTGGAGTGGGAGTGTGATCAGGAGTTAGGAGGGGCCTGGTGAGTCCAATCACCAAAGCTGTGCCTGAAGTGCTGAGATGCAATTTAACTTATATCCACATGACCTAAAGCAGCAGCTGGACAGTGAAACACTTCCACACTTCTCTGTGTACAACACATTTAAGGGACATGATTTCGCCAGTTTCTTGATTTAATTCCTATCATTAATTCAAGATAATTATGACATAACACATTGAGATAAATGCATACATATTTTTAATGAATTAACCAAAATTTGTAAATATTATATTGCACTATATTAAATTTATAAACAAAGTATTTAGCATGATTATACAGATAAATGTTTTAATTATTGAATTATTATGTATTATTTTATTCCCTAAGCAACATAATACCTGCAGAACTCCTGTATCTTTAACTCCCACTGGTATGAGATTTTTCATCACATCTGTTAGAGTACACAACTAACTCAGTGCTTCGTAAGCACAGATCCCAAAATACACCAATTTAATAATGTAAGCCCTTTCTGAGACCTTCATATCCGGTTGTGCTCAATTTTTAACTAATTTAGTTTGTCTGATCCAAATCCCCCATTAAAACCTGCTCTGTTATCATGGGTAGAAAAGGAGTAACAGAAATGTTGCTAAGTGAGTTACATATTGAAACCTGCTCAATAACAGTGAGTTCAACTATTTACTCATTGCTACCAAGAGCTTTCAGAAGAGCAAGAGATGGAGAAACCTCGTTCCAGCATCGTTTTAGTGTTCAGCAAGCGTTCTGGTGGAAGGTGCCCCTGCCCATGGCAGGGGACTAGAACGAGATGATCTTTAAGGTTCCTTCCAACCCAAACCAGTCTGGGATTCTATGATCAGAAGATGCACAGACCAGAGCTGCCCAGCAGGGTCCAAGTGGGACCTTCCTGCCCTCGCAGTCAGCCCCCTGAGACATCGGCTACACTCAGCTCTTACACGTGGTGACAAGAAGAAAGTCATTTAAGTCTCTGTTGTCTGTTCATCAGAACAGCCCTTTGGAACAAATCCTGGTTTTCATTCCTTATTGACTCCTTGTTTTGTTAGCTCCTCTACATAACAGCTGAAACATTCACCATCACTTAAAATGATAAATTATTTTAATTTACGCTGAATTTATTTATTATTGTTGCACAGACAAGAGGCAAGTACCATAATGCGCTGTTTAATAATTGGTAGGGATTGAGAATAGGAAAGCCTTAAGCAAACAACTTCATTTTCCAGGGGGTGTGCACACGAGTCTGCACATACCAGGTCACGTTTCAGGAATGAAACTTCACATAGACAAAGAATTTGTGACCTTGAATTGCCCCACAGTACCAAAAGTATGGGCCTTAAGAACTGAACCTTTGAAAACCATAAAGGAAAGAAGAAAATATTTATATTTATTACACTCTCCATAAACACATCTGCAGGTATTCACGGCTGCACCCAGCACTGGACATGCACTGGAGGGACTGGGATTCTGGGATGCATAGAGTATCTCAAAATTCCAATATACTGTATAAACTTGTTATCCACCTGTTCTTCCTACTGCAAAACTTCCTTTCCAAATGCCCAGTTCTCAGTAACAGGAATGGTAACAGATGGGGAATGTTTGGTAGATGCACCACCAGTTTTCCATGACACTGTCACTTCCTGGGCAAAGACTCTCAGCTGTAAAGGGTAGCTCTTTTGGAATAGAAGGCAAAACTGGTAAATCCCAATCCCCAAAAGTCACTGGCACCCCAGCAATTTAAATATTAATTAGGCACCATTGGGCACCCCCACCATCACAGTCAGGAAGCTCTGTCCCTCCTGAGGGGGACAGAATTCCCACACACTGCGTTTGGGGCAATAGCACTCCCAGACACCAACAGGCACAGAGAGCTTCTCCTCCCATTCCCTAGATGGCAACTGCTTCCACTAGCAGAAAATCTTATGGAAAAGAACAAGCTGAGAAGCTCTAAGAGCAGCCAGCAAAAGAGACAAATAGTTTCAGATCAGCTGCCAAGGACGTGCCCAAACCTTTCAACACCAGTGAAAAAAACCAATAAGACACAGCCCTCGGCAGAGCTCCTTTGCAGGCACAGCCCATCCTGCCTTGCCAGGGGCTCACCTGGAGTGTTTGGGGACAGCTCCAGATCCCCACAGCCCGTCCTGCCTTGCCAGGAGCTTATCCACAACGTCTGGTGACTGCTCCAGGTCCCCACAGCAGGGGAGAGTGGACACAACACAGACCTAAAAGTCTCCAAGGTGTAGTGAGAAGCAGCCAGGCTGCACACGAAGAATTTCCAATTCAGCAAACAAACTAAAAAGCCCCAAATCTCCTGAGCTGTGACCAAAAAGAGACATTCTCTATAATCACCCTCCTTAGGTGACCGTCAGCTGCTCAAACCTTAGACAACATTCATGGGATGGCCAAAAGGGACAACTGTGGGCAAACACGTGGATCAGGTCATTGACCTGCTCACATGGCTGGCCTAAAAGTGATCCCCAGATTTCCCAGCCAGGTTTGACAAGAACCCACATCTGCTCTGTGATCACAGCTGGACACAGATATCTGCTTTCCAGCTCCTCCTGCCAGCCTTTGGGAACATCACAGATCCCAGCCTGAGCTTTAACTCTTTGAAGCGAGTAATTCACAGTATTTTACAGACTGCAGAACCCATGTTACCTAAATTCCTCTATAATCATATACTGGTAAAAAGATCTTCTGCTTTTTTTAAAACCATGACAACTTCTGAAGCTCAATTTGCTGCGATGACAGAATGTAAAGGTACTATAAAGATGCTACCAGGTAGAGTTGCCTTCATTATCCATGAGCTTTGAGAAAAACAAAATGCAGGATAAAAACATTTGCTTGCTAGACAAAGCCCTTTTGATCATCTTCAGCACATTTCGCACATTCTGATACCCATGGGGACCTGGGCTCCAAATGGCAGGTGAGGTACATGGGGACTGCTAAGACAACATCCCTATTTCCTGTGTTATCTAAAGCCATGGGGGCCACACACACATATCGGCCGTAACCAGGATCAGCATCACCACAGGAAGGCAAAGAGGAATTCTTTTATTTCTCACAGAAGCAGAAATGCCTCTTGCTGCCATCCCAATGTGAGCTCTCCACTGTCCTCCCCACATCACCTGGAAGGGGAGGAAGCCCTTCTCAAGTGGAGGTGTCTCATACCCCCTGGGCATCCAGCCCTGGAACGCCAGCCCTGCTCCCGACTCTGGCTGTGCCTGCGTCCTGTCAAGTGCTCTGCATTTGTTACCTCTCCTAAAACACTCCCTCCTGAAATCTCCACTTCTGTTGTCAGTGAGATGGATATGCTGGAACACACAGTGATCCCACTCCTTACAGAAGGTCTTGGAAAGGGTCATGGGAGAAACCCAGCTCTGAATATACAGCTTGTTCCCTGCATTTCTAGCAGTCCACAGTGAAGCAATATATTCTTTTAATAAAATCATGGGTTTATAAGTTACTCTCTCCTTCCTCATGTGTTCTCATGAAATCTTAACAGGCTGCCTGGGAAGAACACAGGATGGAATAATACTACTGAAAATGAGCAGCTTCCCAACATTATTCTGCCATGAAGAACAACCGCATTACTGATGTGATTTCTTATAACTTAAATAAATACAAATAGTGTTGGGACTGCAGGGATCAATCGCCAATTGAAATCAAACAAAAGGGACCTGGGTTTAATTACTGAGGCTACAGAAATAACTCATCACAGACAGAACTCCTCAGTTAACAAGGGCTTTTCTGTAAAATCCCCTTGCTGAGGGTGTTTCTGTACCAAAGCAGGTGTCCAGTGACATTCTTGGCAAACCTGCTCTTCTGTCAGTCCTTCATGTAGGGTCACGTGGGAACTGTGCTTCTGCCAGCATTGGGAACTGCTGGCCAGGGAGGCCATGGGAGAATCCCAGCATCCCAGTACCACCTGGGCACAGCAAAGCAGGACCCAGTCCCACGATGGTCCTGGTCCTGGCAGCGGGGCTGGAGAGGGCATTCACCCCAGGGGTGCCGTGAGGGTGAGGAGGGAAGGCATCTGGATGAGCAAGAGCAGCAGACAGGAGCGATGTTCCCAGAGCACCAGGCAAGGAGAGATGTTCCCAGAGCACTGGGCAGAGAGCGATGCTCCAAGAGCACCAGGACAGGGGGTGATACTCACTGTGCTGCTTCTGCAGCACTAAATAAATGCTGTGTGTGTTTGATACTAAATTGACTAATTACACTGTTATATGAGTTAACTATTTCAAAATGAGGGAGCCAAACTTATTTATTTTACTCCGTGTTAACACACGGAGGATTTTACTGGAAAACCTCAGCAGTTCCAGGAGCCTTTATTGCTCGTCTTCAGCAAAGACAATGAAAACTTCACGTGAGAACTGGAGCTGGCACCTGGCCCACCTGCCCCATACTCATTCAAACAGGCTACGTGCTTTCCTCTCTGATATATTAGCTCAAAATGAGATTTGTGAGTAAAAGTTTCTCCTCAGTTCAACACGGGTAACCCCATTTATTCACTCTCCTGGGGAGCTCAGAACATGGGGTGATGTGCAATCCAGCTGTCCAAGGTCCTCAGCCCCACGCAGGGTCCGTGCCCAAGCAAGGGCACCCGCAACGCCCCTTGCTGGGGGCCGGCTCCACCTCAACACACATCCCATAAATCACTCTCATCTTCTGACAGCCATGAAAATGCTGACTCAAAGCCATGGGAGTGCCGCCCATACTCCAGCTTTAATTATTAAAGCAGGATGCTCTCGGCACGGTGTTGCCTCGGTTCCGAGGGGAGGAGGCAACGTTTGAAGCCCTCTCAAGACTGCTAAAGCAGAGAAGGTGGTGCTGAGGGGGGAATCAACACATGCTGGCCACAGGGAGTCCATGGTCATCTTGCTATGAGAGGCTGGGAACTCCGGAGCGCAGCCAACTTTGGACGCTGCGAGGCAGTCACTGGGAAGCTGAATTCAGATGGATACAGAGCTGGAAGGAACAAACTCCTTTTCCAGCACCCAAATGGTTTTATCCAGCTCGCTGGAATTTGTATTTAAATAAAGAGTCAGCTTCCAATACTTAGGATACTAATAGCAATTATTTTACCGAATATTAAAATTAGTTTATGATACAAATATCCAGTGAAGAACACTCCCAGAGGAGTTGAGACACTAGGCAGTGGGAGACTTGGGATAACAGGCTCTGCCCAGCTGCTGCATGCTCTTCTAAAAGTGTTTGCTCCCACAGCGATCCTGCACTGCCCCTTCCAAGTTACAACACTAGCCTAAAACAAAATAAGCCCTGATTTAAAGCAAGCCTGCTGAAGGCACAGGAAATGAGAGAAGTTAATCACAGGGCATGAAGAATGAAATCCAAACGTAACATTAAAAATTCCAGCACCTCATCCCTCTATCTCAGAGCTCAGCAGCGAGGTGAACGTTTCCTGTAGCAGCACCTCTTTACAAAACACACACACACCCTTCCTAGTGAGACCGAAGTGATGTTTGCAGCCTAAAGCTCCCATTTCATTTATGTAACCTATCCAGCTGCATCAACACCGAGTTCCAAACACAACCTTAGGCCCGGAAAGCTGGATATGCTCCAGCAGAACCCCATCGGTAGGTAACACTGAGAGCAATCACACCTGTTTTTAATGCTATAGTTTTAAACACATTTATATCCTAATAGCATTTAGTACTGACTGTCTAACTGCTTGTGAACCCATAAGAAGTTACCTTCTCTGCAACCTGTGAGCCTGAAGCAGTATAAATAAACCACTTTTTAGAATTATTATTTCCTTTGATCCTCCAATTGTGCTGACAGAAAGCACAAGGACCTGAGCACGTCTCAAAATACAGAGTATAATTGAGGTACACATAAAAACCACTTGTCAGCTGCCCTACATAGACATCTACTGTATTTTCAGGAGCTACTACACCAGGAGCAGCCTGAAAACGCTTCCAAATCTCTACTGAAAATGCTTCATGCAGCATTTTACAGCAGGCTGTAGGATCATTGAGAATGCTTATGGATAAAACACATTGCAACCTGGAGATTTCAGTGATAGTCCAACAAAAATAATACATAGCTGAGAAGTGCTGCTAATTAAAAATCAGAGATTTATCACCAGTGAGGAGATGCAACCCACTGCAACCATATTCTAGAGAAGAAGAAAATGTGGGGTTTTGGAACTACAGAAAGATCATGGCAAAAGTACACAAATAAAAAGT
>NW_021939546.1:3184195-3580887 GCF_001715985.3 Manacus vitellinus | reverse complement strand
CCGGCCCTCTCCACACAGAATATTTCAGAAAAATTGGTCACTTTGCCAAAAGCCAGCAAGTCACAGCCTGTGCTGAGGCGGCAGTGCTGGAAACGGCACCCGCGGCTCCGCGGTGAGAGTCCCCTGGGAGCTGCTGCAATTTCCAAACAAACAATCCAGACCTTTCTGGAAAAAGGGTCGGCCACTCTGATACTTCCATTTCCTAAAATTATTACTAGAAAAATTATTCCAGATAGAGATCTTCGCCAAAGAGCAAAAAAACCACTGACAGATTATTTCCCAGAATTCTATCTACCAGGATATCTAGAGATCTTCACCCAAAAGCAAAAATCCACTCACAGATTATATCTTAAAATTCTACCAGGACATTTAGAGATCATTTCCAAGGGACAAAATCTACTGACAGATTATTTCCCAAAATTCTACCAGGAAAGCTGAAAACCTTCATCAAGGAGGAAAAAAAAAAATCACCAACAGATGATTTCCTAAAATTCTACCAGGACATACATTTAGAGATCTTCACTGAGGAGCTAAATGTTCACTGACCTATTATTGCCCAAAATTCTACCAGGACAACTAGAGATCTTCAGTGAGGAGCTAAAAACCACTCATTTATTATTTCTCAAAATTCTACCAGGGCATCTGGAGACCCTCGCTAACAAGCAAAAATCCACTGACAGATTATTTCCCAAAATTCAACCAGGATATGTAGAGGGTTTCACCAAGGATTTCCTAAAATTCTACTGGAGATCTTCAATGAGAAGCAAAAAAATCCCCTACAGATTGATTCCCTGTAGACACCCAAGAATAAGGAACTTCCTTCCTCCTGTGGTCTTCTCCAACACACACACACACACACACACACACACATCATTCCCAGCCTCTGGCAAACACTGAGCAGGGAGTTGTGGTTGCTCCATTTGTTTACCAAACACCCACTTCCCAGGTTTATTCAGCACCAGAGCCCAGGCTGCACCTCACTGGGATCAGTCTGAATACCTACAGGAACAACGCTCCTCTGCTGATCGAGAGAAGTTGTGTAAGCACTGCGCTGCTGTGGCACAGGAATTGCATGAGTGCTCCATTCGGGTAGTTCTGAGCATTCCCACACTAATTCATGCACATCTGGCCCACACAATGTCAGGATTGTCCCTCGCAGCAGCTCTGCCACCCCATGTATGCCATTTCCCCACAGTTCTCTCCCTTTCATCCGCTGCCAGGGTACAGATTTTTCTGGTGCACCATTTTCCCCTACCCACAATTTGCATCAGAAGGATTTGGGAGTAGAACACTCCAAGTAAAAAAAAAAAAATCTTTAATAGTCACGATGCTTCCACTGCATGCTCTGTCAGTAAAGCCAGATCCCCACTCCTGTAAGCTCTACCCTTCATTACTGCATTCCAAGAGATCTTCCCAGCTGCCAAAAGAAATTCTAGTGTACACAAAAGGGAATTCTTCCTCTTCTTCTGTGGCAAACGATACTACAGAGTTTCCTTGATAAGGAAAGAGAAAGGGGAAGAGAGAGATTGGCTCTCACATGGTGGCTAAGGAGGCCTCTCTGGCATTATTATCGCTGGAACACAGTGATGCCTTTTTCATGTTAAGCACAACTGCACAGTGACACAATCCCTGTGTCACACACACACAGCTGCCGCAGCCCGTAGTGCCCAGCCATCGACCATGGCAGCAGGAGCCTCCTGCAAGTATAACTGAAACATGTAGTATCCAAAACATTGTTAGGAATGCTTCTGAGGCAGCACTGTGCCCTTGGGAATGGGCTGGGCACAGGACACGGGAACTCTCACTAACAGGGAGTTGTTACTGGCAGGTGGAGCTGTCCCACACACATGCTGCCACCTCCCCATGTTCACAGATGTGCAATAGCCTCCCACAGGGCCTTTCCAGCTCCTGAGTCAGCAACCAAAGCACATCCCATGCCAAACACCTGGAAATGTAAATGTCCAGTCCCTAAAGAAGGCTGGAGAGGGTCTCTTGTCTTGGCATTAAGAGGAAGGCAACATGGAACCACATGGGAGTCAGTTTTCAGATGTGAAAAACTTCACAGGGCTGTCGCATGTCAGAGGCTCTTTGAATGTTCTGGTACATTCAGTGCTCAGATCATCCACAGAGAGATGAGATATAATAGTCAAGATCTAATTTTAGGGAGAGCTCTGTAACCTTTAATGAGTCGCATGATGTTGCTCTTACTTGACCTTAACAAACAATCAAATAACTTGCTCTTCTTTGAACAAGAAGAACAAAAGACATGTCCCCAGCACCATTCTATTAATTTTGCAAAAGATCAGATAAATCTCAATCAACAATAGCTAAGATGAAGTTTTTTATTTTGTTTTGTTCGTTTTTAGATTCATATCCCTGCCTTTCAGGCTATTTGCAGATCAATGGAAAAACAAGCAGGTCAAAAGTCAATAGCAGTTACGGTAGTCAAGGTTGCTCTAGGGACTGAATCCTTTCATCTGGATCTCCCGCACCTGCCAAGTCCAGGAAGCTCTCAGGGAGACAATGAGTTGAGTCCCCCCAGTTCCCTCAGCCACTCATGCTGCTCCAGACCCTTCCCCAGCACGGTTCCCTTCCGTGGATATGCTCCAGCCCCCCAATGTCTTTCTTGTTGCGAGGAGCCCAAAACTGGACATAGGACTTGAGGTGTGGCCTCACCAGTGCCCAGTACAGGGGGACAGTCACTTCCCTGGTCCTGCTACAGGACATGATGTCATTGCCCTTCTTGGCCACCTGGGCACACACTAGTGAGTGCACACTTCCCATGGAGAGAAGACAAATCTTCTTGTCTTGACAAGAATTTCTTGACAGAAGTCTTCTTGAAATCCTTGTTATTCCGCTGCATATTTTTGTTTAGAATCATTTCAAAAAGCTAAATTTAGTTGTTGTTTGCAAGTATTCCTTCAACAGTTTGCACAAATACTCAAGACTGATTCCCAGACTTCACACTTGGCTTTTTGCTTCGTTTCCTTCTGTGCGTTTAACTCTCCTGCACCCGTTCCTTCCCTCTAGTGACAAAAGATGGAAGTTGAACAACTGAAATAATCTCCAAAGGAACTGATGCTTTTGGCCTGCATCACAGAGCCAGAATTCCACATGGAAAGAGGTCACAGGCAATGGAAGCAGGGTATCCATGGGTTGGTAGTCACCTATAGGCAGAACACTGGGGCACAGTGCCCTTCCTGTCTGTATCCAAGCACAGGATACCAGTGGAATAATCTGTTCAAGGCAACCCCTCTCTGTAACACAATGGTTCGTATCAATTGCTGGTTTTCATTGAACCCTTCAGTTTTTCCCATGTTCCTTTTAATTCCTTGTCATGTTGATTTCCAGTAGCTTCTTTTGGGTTTTTTTTATGGGTTCAAGGTCTTTTCCAACCTAGATGATTCCATGATTTTTCTGTGTACTCTGGACAGCCACCTTGCCCCTACATAAGCATCGGTGAAGGAATGGGCTCCATTTCCACATATTTTAACATCTGCAGCCAACATGCATGTCCTATTTTGCGTTCCCAACATCCAGGACAGCCACATTCCCAAGGTATGCTGGAGCGAGTGCAGAGGAGGCCACAGAGATGCTCCAAGGGCTGGAGCCCCTCTGCGCTGGAGACAGGCTGGGAGAGCTGGGGGTGTTCACCTGGAGAAGAGAAGGCTCCAGGGAGACCTTAGAGTCCCTTCCAGTGCCTAAAGGGGCTCCAAGAGAGCTGGAGAGGGACTTGGGACAAAGGCCAGGAAGGACAGGACAAGGGGGAATGGTTTCCCACTGCCAGAGGGCAGGGTTAGATGGAATATTGGGATGGAATTGTTCCCTGTGAGGGTGGTGAGGCCCTGGCACAGGTTGCCTGGAGAAGTTGTGGCTGCCCTATCCCTTGAAGCATCCAAGGCCAGGTTGGACTGGGCTTGGAGCAACCTGGGATAGTGGAAGGTGTCCCTGCCCACGGCAGGGGTGGAAGGAGATGAGTTTTAAGGTCCTTTCCAACCCAAATATTTCTGGTATTCTATGTTTCATCCTTGAACTCAATCCCACTGTGGGGACAGACAACATCCTGCCCTGGTGTTTTGGTAATGGCTCCAACTAAAATTTTTTCACACAGCTCTGAGAATGAAATGGGTAATTTCCACAGATGCAACAGTTTGCTTCTGAGATACATATTTCTGAAAGTGTTCCAGCATTCCCATCTAGTTGCCAAATCACTTTGGTTGGCATCGCCCACGGGATCTGAAGGGCAATCTGAGGTCTGGCACGAGACTGTCCCTCAGAATAAGACTGGGGGAAACAACACACGTGACACATAAGACAACAGGACAAGGATAGGACACAACAACAAAAGAACAACAAAAAAAAAAAAAACCATCACAACACATAGAATTTTAAGACCCATGTTTTACATCCAAAATCACAAAATTTGTTACTTTTAAACATTTTTACCCTGGTCAAAAAACAGTAGAATTATAGATGTAATGAACAAAGTGCTCCCAGAGATAAAACTAGATTTTAGATTTTAATACCTTTAAGAGGAAAAAAAGTAATAATTCCTCTTAGGTTAGGAATTCTCAGGTAATAATCTCTAATATATCTGCATTTTGCTCTTCTCTTTTATATCAGAAAAATCACAAAAATAATGGCAACACCTTATTCCTGTGCTGCAGCACAAACCCTTCCAAAGAGCATCCAGACACTGCTCAGTGTTCTTAAACAGTGTCTCAAGTTGCCTAAAATTTGAACAAATAACCCAGTGCACCCAAATAATTTGTCAGTTTTAGTTTTTAAAGAGCAATTTCTGATGGTTCTGCAGGAATTATGTAAATGAGCTCATCCAGGTCAAAATCCCACTGGATCATCAGTTACAGCATGAAAAGACTTTGCAAAAGGCATTCCCTGAAAATTTCTCTCAGAAAAGGGGTTGAGGTGCAGATAAGTCGAGAGATAAACCTCAGAAAACGCAGACCCAGCACTCTGACATTTTAAAACAGACATTTTTGTCAGGTTCCTTTCCAATACCTGCTTTTTATTATTTAAATCTCTCACACACAAAACATGAAAATAGTGATTTTATCAAGCATCAGAATGAACAGAAATTTCCTTTTAACTGAGTGTGTCTCTGTCCCAGATGACTCCAGAATTCCGGACATGAAGGTAGGGTTTTTTGTTAATAAGATTAAAAGCAAACACCAGAATCTCCATAAAACACATTTTCCACTTTCTGCATAGTCTATGGCATGACTATGTAGACAATTGTGCAGTAAAATATGAAATCATTTCTTATACTTCAAAACCTGGGAGAATCCTGGTGCAATACCATCTAAGCTGGCACCTACCACCTGTAAGCCAGGAATTCTCTTAGCACAGGGATGAATGAAGTCCTGATTTCCATAGGTTTGAGTCGTCATCGGATTTGAAGTTTTGAATTGACAGAACAAGGCTGCAGAACACGCTCAGCCCGTATCAGAGAGCAGAAAACACAGATAACAAGGAATCCTCAAAGGAGGAGCGAATCCAGAGCTGCCTATTTATAAAACACAGGCTCCAATTATACCATTCCCAGACACGAGGCACTCGGGACATCACTGCACTGGATTCTCTCCTGTATGAGAAGACTTAACATCCCCACCACAGTGGGAACACAGACGTGCTGCAGGAGCAGAGGTGCACACGGAAAGCCACGAGGCAAGAGCCGTTTCCATCTTATGCTCCTCATTCACAGAACCATTCCAGTTGGAAAAGCCCTCTCAGACCATTGAGTCCATCCATTGCCAGCACTGCCAAGGCCACCACTGACCCATGTACCCAAGAGCCACATCCACACAGCTTTTAAATCCCTCCAGGGATAGGGACGCCACCACTGTCCCGGGCAGCCAGTTGCATTTGAGCAGGAAAACTCAACAGGGCAGGAAAAAAAACCAAAAAAATCACAGAATTATTGAGGTTGGAAAAGACTTCCAAGACCATCAAGTCCAACCTGTGATCAATCCCCACATTGTCACCCAGCCCAAAGCACTGAGTGCCATGTCCAATTGTCCCTTGAACATCTCCAGGGATGGGGACTCCACCACTTCCCTAGGCAGCCTGTCCTAATGTTTAACAACCCTTTCCATGAAGAAGTGAAAAAGCAGTAGAACAATTCCTTCTTAAGCATCTACAGAGACATGAGGGAGAGCAATGTTGTCCCAGCCCTTCATAAACAAGCCTTTTTAACCCAGGAGTAGCATGGAAATGCTGTGCTTATACAAGATATTCCTTCTAAAATCTGACCCTTCTGCCCAATAGAAGTGCTTGTGTGTCTTTGGGGTCATGGTTGGCTTAACCAGTCCTCAGAGGGAGAGAGCTGCACACAGCATGAGGTTCTCAGCAAAACTTGAGTTGTATGTGGGTGAATGAAAACATTTTCTTCACCATATGGTGCACAATGAAAATAATTGCCAAGTGGCAGCAGCTCTCTAATATTGGTGCCAAATCCACAGACAATGCTGTCAGCCCAGCCCACTGCACCCTATTTTAGGATGTAAGTGAGTGCAGTTTGAAAACATCCACCAGAAGCTTCAGGCTGTGGAACTCTACACAGAATCCCCACATTCACAGAAAGTGTTGGGGTGTTCAATTGTTCAGAACTCTTTGATTCACAAAAGGGCAGAATTTGCTGTACAAAGAATCACAGAGTCTTTTAGGTTGGTAAAGCCCTCCTGGACTGTAGAGTCCAACCTGTGCTCAATCCCCACCTTGTCACCCAGCCCAGAGCACTGAGTGCCATGCCCAGTTGCCTCACCAGGGCACAGCACAGAGGGACAACTGCTGCCCTGGTCAAGAGTTGGCTTTAAACAAGTCCCAGGGAAAAAAAGCAATAGGTGACAACACACAAGCATCCTGCTGTCCTAGAAATGGCATAATCTTGTCACTGCTGTTCTGTAACAAGGAAACATCCTCCTTGTTGGGTCTGGGAGAGGAGCAGAGGAAGGAAATCTGGAATTCACAGTGCAACAATTTACAACTTTCCACACTCAAGACAAGTCAAAACATGTCCTTTGATGGTGTGGTGTAGTGCTTATAAACAAAGTGCTTTTTGAACATTAAGGAAGTGCACAAACACCTCTCCAAGGATCCTTGCAGCACATATAAGGCCATTACAGAGCCTAAGGATTAAAAACGCAGGGTATCTCAAACTTACAAAACAAACCACAGTTGTTCCTTTGGTATTTTTTTGGCCTGGAGATGTGCAGAAAAGTCACTACCAAAAGTGATGGATTTTAAATTTTTTCCTGACAGACATTCCTGCTTTACAGTGGCTTGGATGGGGTCCCTCACTGCAGTCAGAGTTTACAATTCAAACAAGACAGGATGCGTTGTGTCAAAACTTGTCAAGTGTGGACAATGTGTGACTCTGCGCTCAGCAGTCCAGATCATTTCTCTGCTCCAGGATTTCATTCATTCATCAGGGAGCAATTTGTCTGAACAACCTCCAACATCTCACACAAAAACATTCCGGTCTTGGGAGAAAAGCCCCATGTGCTCCTGTGCCTGGAGGATGGAAGGGCCCAGACTGCCCATGCAGAGGGTCAGGGATCAAAAAAGCCAGGACAAGCTCCAGCTCTGTCTTAACATGGACCTGATAACTGGGGAAAAAAGCCTCCCCTGCTATCACATAAATAAACGTTACCCTTACTATTGCCATGAGGGACCCCACCCGCTATTTTATGACCAACAAAACAAATGAAGGAGGGGAAAAAAAGAAAAAAAAGGTTTTTTGTGTCCCAAGGTGACTCACGCATGTTCCTTTGGGACAAAGTCACCTCCAGCATAATATTATGGGATCTTCATTTTTTTTCTTTTTAAAGCTCTCTAAAGAGTACATGAGTTGTCTGGAAATTGGAGACCTTGTCACATTCAAGTCATGGAATCCCAGAATGGGTAAGGCTGGAAGGGACCACAGTGGCTTATCTGATCCCACCTCCCTGCTCAAGCAGAATCATCCCCAGAGCGCAGGATTGCATCCAGATGGTTCTGGAATATCCCCAGTGAGGGATATCCGCACCCTCTCTGGGCAGCCTGTTCAATGTTCAGTCACTGCACAGCAAAGAAGTTCTTCCTCGTGTTCACATGGAACTTCCTGGACATCAGTTCCTGCCCATTCCTCATCCCAATGCTGGGTACCCCTGAGCAGAGTCTGGTCCATCCCCTGACCCCTCCCTGCAGACACTGACAGACATGGATGAGGTCCCCTCTCAGAGTCTTCGAGGCTGAACAGCCCCAGCTCCCTCAGCCTATAGAAACTGCTCATCTAAGAGTTTTTTTCTTTAGGTCAATCAAAACAAACTCTTCCCACCTATACTCAACCCACCAATCACCCTTGTTGATGTCTTCTGGACCATCCCTGGCTTTTGGCAGTGCTCATTGTCCCTGACGGCCTGGGCTCTCTGGGTATGTCTTACTGCATCACTGAGACAACCACAAGCCCTGAGCAACTTGGTCCAACTCCAGATTCATCTAGTGGTACCAGACACCCTGGAAAGGGTCCCCTGAGTCAGGGGAGGTTTAGGTTGGATATTAAAGAAAATGTCTTCACAGAAAGGGTTGTCCAGTCCTGGCATGACTGCCCAGGCAGAGTCCCCATCTGTGGCGGGATTTAAAAGATGATACAACATGAAATAAGTTTTTAAAGGGGGGAGTAGGTTTTTTACTCTTCATTTTTGGTATGCAGCACAGTGGATGGAGGATGTGAAGATTGCTGATCACAGCACGTCAAATAAACCAACCTGATAAATTGATTAATGTGCTGACTTCATGTTATCCCACTCTGTTTTGTTTGATTTACATGTATAATTTACTTACTCATTTAATCTCATTAATAAAATATCAGATTGGGAGACTGTGTGGACTGCATGTTTTCTCCTAGGGTGTTAAGATTAAAAACCTGAGGAATCTCCAGATAGTGCCTTTGTAAATCTCTGAGCAATGCTACAAAACCGTGCCTTATAGCGCTTCCATAATTGATGCTGGAATCACGGCACCGCTGGAGTCTATGGAAAACAGTATTTGCATATCACTCATTTCTTTTGACTAACAACAGGGGTTTGGAAACTGCAAGAGGTGGATAGAAAGCAACCATCAGAAAGGTTGATCACTGTTCCTAAAAATCAATCTCTGCTTCTCACAGGGCTGGCAAGGGAAAAGGCACCTGCTCCGCTTCAAGTCAGTAACAACAACTGAGTTAGAACCACAGAATCCCAAAATCACTGAGGTTGGAAAAGCCCTCCCAAACCACTGAGTCCAATTTGTGACCAATCCCCACCTTGTCACCCAGCCCAGAGCACTGAGTGTCATGTCCAGTCATTCCTTGGACATCTCCAGGGGTGGGGACTCCACCACCTCCCTGAGCAGCCCCTTCCAGTGCCTGAACACCCTTTCTGTGAAGAAATTATTGCTGACTTCGGACATTATTAGTGAAAACACATTAATAAATGAAAATAAAGCCAACTTTAGCCATGCTCATGGTCAAGAATAGAAACGGAATTTCATGGTCACAGAGACCAATTATCCTTCTGAATACAGAAGAGTTTTGTGTGAGAGGAGGTGTAAGAGCAGAACAAACAGCCCCAAACTAACCACCAGGAAACACAGGTAATCTCCCCAATCTCAGGCCAGCATTACAGCTCAGGGTTTGAATATTCACACTCCATCCTCAGAGTGGCATTTGAAAAAGAGACTGCATCTGTCAGAGAAATTGAATAACAGCAAGAAACAAACCACAATCTGCTGGGAGATGATAGACTTACAAAATAAGCTTAATTCATCAAAAAAGTACACCTTGCCCTGTACACACTCCTGATTTCTCAGACATGAATTATCTGCACATGCAGGCCTATGCATACATTCCGCTGCACACAGGGAGATTCAAAAGACACAATCTTAACAAATTTCCTTCCAATGCAACAGAGACCACGACTAAAGGTGGCAGAGATAAAGTGATCTGCTTCATAGGCTACATTTTGAAGAGAAACTTTTCAACATCAATTTAAAATAATTTTTAGGTATTCCAAAACCCCCTCAAAGATCAGCTCTATAACACCCACCAGTGAAACAACTCATTTGCACATTTTTAAATAGTAAATCTAAATTCCAAACCAGAGGAACTTTAAGTGAGTCAGTCAGATATTCTTGCCCCAGAAGTGAATGTCTGTTGAATTATTTAAATTTTTTTTAATTATTAATTTTTCAAATTGAATATCAATAAAGGTACCTGATCACAACAACACAGAATGTTTTACATCAAGCATAAACCTACTTATTAGGTTTCCGCATATTTTTATCTTTTCTTTTTCCTTTAAGCAAAGGAGGCTGATGTCCCCAGCTCCATTTGTATTTGTGTGCCCAACCCACTGTGACGAGCTTTGCAACCGGCTGAGTGATTTCAATCATGTTTGTCACACAGACAAAGGTCTAAATGATAATACGCTCCTACCAACATTATGAAATTAAGTAACCAGAGATGTTCTATTAGTGCCCCACTGGGGAGAAATCTTGCAACACGAGTTTGTCGTTTTATTAGCCCCAAGAATTCCATCCCGTAATGCTGAGTCACAGGACATGGGACTTGCCAACACAGAAATTAAATCTGGATTTAAAATAGATTTTAAAACTGTTATGTCTGAGAATCTAAGATATCCCTGGGTAGGTCAGTTACATGGGAAATGTCAAACAGTCCCAGAATTTTCTGAGATGTCTTTGCTGCTGGCAGTCTTCTGGCAGGCCTTTCCATAAGGAATCACGATGCCTGCAGAAATCTTGCCAGGTAGGTCCTGGTGGGCAATAATCAACTCTTCACCTCTAACCTTGTTATTGCAAAGGCATGTTTTTCAGACCTTGAACTACTCTTTGTCACCATTTTTTTATATGTTTCCAATTTTCTGTATCTACTTTCAAGTACACAACCCTACCCCATGGCCCAGCATTCCAAACTGTACCAACCATCACAACACTGCTGCATCACCTCTTGGTGCTTCATGTTTCCCACATGGACATCCAAAGAATGGCTGCCTTCATGTACCAAAACAGCAACAACCTGCTTTTCTTTCAGAGATTTGTGAATTTAAATTAGGAAGGATGTTCAAACTCAGCATTCACTTCACCTGTTTGGCTCTAAGGAAAAGTTATTGGCTTTCACAGTGAGAGCTTTTGGGAAGCACCATAATAGGATCTTACAGCACAAAGAGTAAACTCTAATATGCAGGTGAAGTAAGTCGAGAATCTAGTATAACTTGAGTCAAGAATAAAACACATGCAATTATGATAATGGTAAACTCTAAATAGAAATGTAATTTTTGGGTCTGCAGGCAGAGACATTCTGCTTGTGTGTACGTGCATAAAGTTGTAATGTTTGTGTCTGACATCAGCAAGGAAAGAACCATTTTAAAGAATGCAAAAAATATTACTTTAAATAATCTGGGACATGATTTCAATCCTTAATTGAAACCCCAAAACTGATTGCAAAAAGACAAAAGAATGAGCAACTACAACAATTGCCAGCAGCGTCTGACCCCCTCCAGGAAACAAACCACAGAAGAGTGATGAAAAGTGGGTTTGCCTAGAGCAAAGACTGGAAATTGATGTTCAAATTCTCATCATTTGTTGGTAATTAGTCATAGCTGTTTGAAACAACACGTCTTGTACAAGACTAATGATGTGTCACTCACATACTTCCCAGAGGTTCCACAAGTACAGGAATCCTGATGTGCTGGTAGGAAATTAGGAATGTTTATTAGTGAAATTGCAGTAGACAGCACCATATCACTAACTAAAAACAAACTGTTGTGCTGGTGGAGAAATTAAGGCACATGGCAAGGAAAACCACAGAAGCCAGAGGAGACGATTGGCCCAGACCTGGCTTCTCTGTGGCTGAAGGCTTTACTGACACTCTGCAGCTCAGCAAGGACAGGCAGAGAAACAGCCCCAAATTACTCTATCTTCCATCAGAGTGCTCATTTCCACTTAATAAAGTGCTGGATCAAATGAAGTCAGCGCAACAAAACCAAACCCAGGACTGCAGAAAATTTGCACACTGAAAGAGTGCAGCCATATTAATGAAATAACTGACTCAGCAGCTAGAAAAAAAAATTACTCCTCTTATGGATGAAAATTTTCATAGTAATGAATAATCAGAACATCTAGAGGTAAAATACTTGGGTGCACCAGCTGGAGGACAAAGAACAGGAAGGAAACGAAGTACAAAACTTTGGGGGATAGTGAAGAACGTCCAAATAGGAGTGTTAGATACTGGAATAAATATGCCATGCTGCTAAATAATGCTACCAAAAAGATTTAACTTACAAAACCCAGGAAATAACTGCTTTCAACAATGGAAATGCACAAAGAAGTTCACTGTTCCTGTCAATAAAGCCCAGAGATTGCAATCTCCCGGCTCAACACACAGCAACGCAAAATAGGGACACAAAAGATTTCCCTTCCTCAAAGAAACACAATAATACACAAACTGTTGTGTGTTACAAGCTCTCACAAATGCACCAGGCTTGGATGTGATTGCAGTCAAAGAACTTGTGGCTGGGATTTCCCACCACACCCATATTTCAATGAAAACACAGAATCCTTCTTGCAATTTCAGAAAAAAAACAAAACAAAACCAAACCCTCATTCATTCATCCTATGAAAGTACACCAGTTGTCTGCGTATTTGGACCTTTCTAAAAGCTCTGTTATGAGTCAGGTTTTCCCTCAGTTTTTAAAAGATTAAAAAAAAATGTGATTTTCTTAAAATATAAATTTCATTTTTCTGTAGAAAAGGCCTCATATAACCACACCATCACCTTTCCACTCATGCAAAGGGATTGTTTATTTTGCATGACATGCTATCCAGGATCTCCATTCTACGTGACTATCAAGGAGCTATACAACCTCTCCTCAGGGTGTATTTTCAGTAGACCAGCAAAGGGTGGAGCAGCTCCTGACCATCCCAGGAGAGCAGTGCATGGAACACAGCACTGCTCTGCACCAGGGGTCAGTGTGAAACCACTGAACCACAGCCTGGGCTGGACTGGAGCTCCCCAGAGCTGTGGCTTCAGCAGAGCCCAGAGAGGCTCAATGACACAGCAATGGCTTTTCAGCAGCCACACAGCCCTGAGAGGTTTTCCTATGAGTAGGACACAGATGGAAAAGTGTTTCCTGAAAGCACCAGCAGCGCCAAACTCAACGAGGTTCCTGTTGTGTGTGGCAAAATGTTTCTGAAATACTGAGTCAATAAGAAGGTAAATCAGGCTCCTTACCTCAAGGCCAGGCACAGCAGCCACGGTCTCCTCTCGGATGGTAGGAGAAGCAAAGCAGAGGATAGTAGCCTCCCTGGAGACAGGAACTGATCTCTTCCCTCTTTGCTGAAGGCTTGGATATTTTTTGACATTATACATCCCATTTAGCAGCCTTCCCAGTCCAGCTGTGGCCAGTCTAGAATGGTCCACTGGCAGCAGATTTGGTATTCCCATATAATCAGCCAGAGTAGCACCATCCCACACCACATGGGCCAGGAGAGACCAGCTCCCTCCTCATTTCCCTTCTCATTGTCTGTGCAAGAAACACCACTGCACCCCAGGGCGCTCTCCAGCCTTGTGCCAGACTTTCAGAGAGTCAGGATGAGAAGTCTTGGTTCATTGGCTCCTTCCATGATGGACAGGCACAGAGCACCAGGCCTTTCCAGGAACACAACCTTGCAGCTGCACAAGTTTGCTTGTGCCCAGAGCTGTTTTCCATCAATAACCTCTCCAACTAGGGGTCATGAGGAGCACCCCATGTACCCTGAGAATGGGGGTCCCTCCTTGGAGCCAGGTGTTGAAAGACATCAGTTGAACATTTCCTGGAATCTGAAAATGGTTTGGGTTGGAAGGGACCTCAATGCCTATCTTGTTCCACATCCCCTACCATGGGCAGGGACACCTTCCACTACCCCCGGTTGCTCCAAGCCCCCAACCTGGCCTTGGATATTTCCAGGGATGGGGTAGCCACAGCTTCTCTGGGCAACCTGTTGCTTCCTTTGCTCAACAGTAGGGTCACATTTATATCCCCCACTGCCCATTATCCTCAAGGGCGAGCAGACAAACCAGGAAAGGAATAAAGCAGCACTTCCCAATTTAAAATACACTGGGACACCCAGGAAAGAAAATAAACCCTTTTAGCTTATAGATGATACATGGATTCCTGTATGACTGTGTCTTTAGTGTTTAATGAAATCAAAATCCAAAAAGAAAAAAAAAAAAGCTGCATTTTCATAGAAAACTACCTTGAGAAAATTATTTCAGACCTACATAGTCACTAATATAGAAAAGTTTCACTAACACCAGTTTTCAGCATATATTTATGGTTTTCTTTCAGCTATTAGGAAATTTTATTATCTGATTACATTCTTCTCCCCTCCTCCCTGGCATGCATTTACCTTGGCTTTTATTTTTACATGTATTTCAAGAAGACAACACTCCTTTAATTTCTACTGTCTTAATCAGGTAAGTAATATTGAATGGGAAACATTCACAGTGTGTGGAAATTGGGAAGACATCAAGGAAGCTCTAATCCAGTGCTCCTTCCAAAGCCTTTGTCACTAGAGCTGGGTCTATGGAGGCACATCTCAGGAGAACAAACTCTAAAACAGCCCCAAGTCCAAAATACACGTTTGCAGTAATTTCAGTATATGCTGCTTCAAGAAAACATTATTTTTATCCCCTCAAACTCAATTCCAATTACTTCTGAAACTTAAAATAGAATTAATTTGGGGAAACAAACAAACCAGAGAGAAGAATGTCCTTGTAGCTGCACAGTCAGTGTATTTTCTTACATTGAACTGCTGAGACTTTGCCCAGTCAGTGCTTTAAACCTCCCAGTGAGTAAACACATGGAAGGGCTGTTTCATCTTCACAGAGAGTTTAAACAGCACAGGTAAAAATAGCTCTGGTTTGGCATACAGCTGAGAGCTGAGCAGGGAAAGGAATCCAGGTTAATATTCCAGCATCCTCCAACTAGTCAGTGGCCATCAGTCAGGCAAGGACTAAAAACTGATCCAACAGAAATTCCTGCTCACTTAGCCCTAGAACAAATTAACCTCTGAATCTAAGGAAGCATCTCACTTCTGCTTGTTGAGGGACAGAGAATGCCAAGAGGAAAGCTCCTCCCTCACTGGCACTAATCCCACTGCAAGTAAGGACACTGGGAGCTGGGTTGCGTAAAGGAACCCAGAGGAATCAGACAAGTGAAGCACACGCCTCCTAAACGAAGCTGGCATCAGTGAGTACAAAGAACACACAGAGTGTGAACTCTAGCAGCAGCATCCTGCCTGCACACGGTTCTCCAGGGCTGGAAATCAGTATACTGTTACTGATTTCAGTTATAGAAACACAGAATCATTAAGGTTCGAAAAGACAAATGAGATTAACAAGTCCAACCTTCAACCCAGCACAACCATGTTCACCACTAAACCATGTCCTCAAGTGCCACATCCACATGGTTTTCTAAACACGTCCAGGGATGAGGACTTCACCACTTCCCTGGGCAGCTGTGCCAGGGTGGGACAGCCCTTTCTAGGAAGAAAATCCCTAACACCCAACCTAAATCTCTCTTGGTACAGCTTGAGTCTATTTTCTCTCATCCTGTCACTCATTACCTGAGAGAAGAGAGTCCAAACAGGCTGAAGCAGAGAAGTCCTGATTTTATACACACTGGTGTTTATGAAAAGCAAATGTTTTTGTAAAAGAAATCCAAGGCATCACTTGATAACTGAGCAGTTTCGGTCAAGGAGTTATTTCTTCTTACCAAGTGCTTGAGTTGCTTTTGTTAGAAGAGAGACATTATTCAAAACACTCCTTAGTGCAAAAACTATTTCACAAGAAATTTTAAATCAGATTTAAGCCCTAACACCTACAGTGACAGCTTTCAGCATCCTGGTTTTTTTCCTGGAAACACAAACCCTTTGGTCTTGGGAGCTGTGTGACCCTTCCCACTGCAGCAGCTCTGCACCTCAGTGAACATCTTCGGTGAGAAACAATCTTCCTGCCCTGAATTATTGAGAAAGGCACATGTTTCATTCTTGTGTTTGTGACAGTAGAAGGAAGATCAAACAGACCTCCAAAATTTGTTCCAAGCCTTTTGAAAGCCTCTGACAACATGAAAGTCTTGACAGTTTAGTTACTTAATTTTTTATGGACTACTTCATTTATTAGAAAGAATGATGCCTAAAACTTCAGCATTAGCTGCTCTGCTTCCAGGAGAGGATAAAGCCCATGTCACAAACATTATCTTACATGTGGCATCAGATGGATAAGGAGCGATGTTCCTTCGGAGAGGACTGAGCATTTAAATCAACCTCAAAACCAAAGCTCATCCCTGTGTCTCTGCCACACAACCACTACACACATTTCATGCAGAATTTTAAAGTAGATGTGAGCAAAGCTTAAAGAAACCAGGAAGTTCAATCCCTCTCCAGACTGTTCAACATTTTGAAAAAGAACATGAAGAGAAGCTCTGAGGATGTGGCACAGCTGGGCACAGAATTACATTGCAACTCTCCTCTGAAGGGCCATTTCTCTTCCAGCCAAAGCATTGTCCTTGTCCTTAGTGACCACATTCCAGCTGGGTGAGGAAAATCTCCACAGGGGGCCCCTCTGCTGACAAATCTCATCCAATAAATTTAGGAGCTTCTGTGCCAATCAGGGCAGGCAGCATGAATTTATAGAAAGGCAGAAGTTAAACACATTTGAGTGACACCTCAGACAGCTGAAACTGGAAGACAGTCACTGACCACTTTTGTGGCTTTAGCTGTTTGGGGTTGTTGGCCCTTGCTGTGTAGTTCCTCCGGGGGTGGAGGATTCCAGGTTGGGTTAAGCTTATGTTTCAGAAAGCAGCAAGATGCTTCCGGATCCTGCCAGAGGACCAATATGACCAACACTCCAGATGGTCCTTCCCTCTGGTTTGCATCTGCCACTGTTTCTAGGGAAAGCAACAAATCCCTACTGCCCAATTTCCATAGCAATGTCTAGGAGGCCAACTGACTTCCACTCCTAAGAACTGGAATGCTCAGACTCTCTGGGATGAGGAGGTTTCCAGGAACACCATTTCTGTACTGGGCACTGGTGAGGCACCTCAAGTCCCAGTTCCAGTTCTGGAACTGCAAGAAGGACATTGAGGAGCTGGAGTATGTCCAGAGAACAAAACAATGCTGGGGAAGGGTCTGGAGCACCAGGAGTAGCTGAGGGAGTTGGGGGGCTCAGCTTGGAGAAAAGGAGGCTCAGGGGGACCTTTTCACTCTCTGCAACTCCCTGACAGGATGGTGGAGCCAGGTGGGAGTCAGGCTCTGCTCCCAGGGAAAAAAAGACAGGACAAGCAGAAATGGCCTCAAGCTGTGCCAGGGGAGGGTCAGGTTGGACATCAGGAGGAATTTCTTCCTGGAAAGGGTGGTCAGGTATTGGAATGGGCTGCTTATGGAGGGGGTGGAGTCCTCATCCATGGAGGTGTCCAAGGAACAGCTGGATGTGGCACTCAGTGCTGTGGGCTGGGTGACAAGGTGGGGATCGGGCACAGGTTAGACTTGATGGTCTGGGAGGGCTTTTCCAACCTCAAGGATTCTGACTCTCAGCAGTGACATTTCTGGCATTGCTGCAGGACAACCCCATCTTGGTTTTTCCCTGCAGGAACCTGTTGGATGCTCTAGAGCTGGAGCACCTCCCTTCCGTGCCTCTACTCACAACTGGTAAATACAAAGCAAGAATAACATTTGCCTTTTACATTCTGGTAACGACTCATTCAAAATAAGCAGATCAATCACATATAATTAAGTTGTCAACCCTTAATATAGGGTGTTGAACTACTTTAAAAAAGGCAAATATAAATACCAAAGCAAAGCAACAGGAAACAAGAAGAGAGGTCAAACTGACTTTTATGGCCAGCAAAAACCCAGGCCTCTGATTTTTCCCATTATTCCAGTTAAAAGCTGAAATTTATCTATTTAATATTTCAGCTGGATAAATCTCAACCATATTTAAGGCATTTAAATCTGCCATCTGTGGATATGTAGCTGACCCTTAGCACAGTATAAACCCTGCAATATATTTATGAAATATAAAACCACCCATGATGACCGGCATCCATGGTCACACATCCAAGAAATAAAATCTCTCTTCCAAGGAGAACAAAGGTAAATCAATAGGAATGATTTACATGAGCAAAAAGCAGTTCCAACATAAAACAGAGGTGCCTTGCCCTTTTATGGAAAATGTCTTAACAAAAATTGGCATTTTGATGAAGACTGTTCCAAATTTTAGTGGCACACAGAGAAAAATTGTAATAATTCTGTAAAAAAAACTTCTTGAGTAGTTGTTCTAAACAGCTGATCATGCCCTGTGCAGGCAAGGCCATCTTGTCCCTTTGTCACACTCTGGGGACATGGCCCCAGCTGTGGATGGAACTTCACCTTGTTCAATGCATTGTGATTTCCACTGACCAATTTAATTTGCTGCAGGTTAGCAGCTTTCAGCATAAATACTGAATATTTTTTTAACTTTATTCAGATCCTGAATGGTATTTATTTGGCTGCAATCTCATTTATGAGCTGTATTATAAACCTGTGAATGGGGTTTTCTTCCATACAGCCAACATTATCTTCTTCTTGGCTTTACATTCCATCAGTTGTATTTGTCTTTGTGCATGAGGTGTCTAAACAGAAAAAAAAAAACCAACTATTTTTTTTTTTAATCTTGCTCAAATTGTCTTCTCACTTTGATTAGTTTGGGATTGACATCAAGAAAACATTTTACTGTTCCAGAACAGGTGAAATGTGTTTCCTGTCTGAAGCATAACAATCATCCTTTTGAATATCCCTTTGGGCATCAAGATTGTGATACAGTATACCTAGGAAAAATTCCACAGTTCAAAATCCAGAAGGATCAATGCCCAAATGCCTCTGGGAGTCAGCAGAGGTTGTTCCTGCCTCTCCCAGATGCCATTTAGGTTAAAATCAAATTAAAATTCATAAGTCTGAGATCTCACAAGGTAGGAATGTCTGACAGGTTAAGTTCAAAATGGATTTCCCTCCCCCTCAAATTCCAGAAAGATTTTGATCTTTGGCATCAATATGTATTTCAAACATGAATAAGTGGTAAAACCTATTCTAAAAATCCATCATTTATTAAGCTAAGTGACAAGTTATTTCCTTTCTTTTGATGGAAAAGCATTCTCCAAAAAAGACAAAGAATCTGATCCCATGATTTTGGTCATTTCTAGAAAAGCGATGAAAGATCTGGAGTGACTTTTCAGTAAAGCACTGAGCCACCTCACTTAGGAAGTATCCCAGTGAGAGAAAACTGAAACCAGGGGAATTAAGCCAAATACTATATTCAGTTCAGCACTTTGATGGTATTTTCGCTGCAGGACATCCAAGAAATAAAGCAAAAGGAGCTGGAATTATATAACTTTTTTGTAATTGTAGTTGAATTATGGACCTGTAATTATATCTTTATTTTTTGTTTTGAAAGAATCACTTTTGTGAAAATGAATATGCCTTTGCAGGTGGCCATATCCTCTGCTCAGCACCAGGTACATGGCACATCCCTCCTGGGACAGGTGGGAGCCAGGCCAAAATTCCCAAAGTGTCCTCACAACAGTGGGAATGTAACCATGGCCAAGTGTCTCTGATTGGGATGGATTAGGTCCTGCCTCCTGTGTCCTTTTCCAGGCTGATCTGGTAGAAAAGCAGCAGCACCAATCCTGGGGCAGAGCACAGGATAGACAGGAGGCACTTGAATATCTCTTCCTACCAGGGAGCCCTGGCACAGCCCCAAACAGTCCCAGAAGGAAAAGGCAAACCCCTGGATTCCCAGTACAATGTACTGCGTTTCTAACTCCAGAAATAAATACTGTGGGGTAGAGATCCTTCAGTGGTTACATTCCAACACTAATCTTGGCTGCCTTGAGCAAACCACCTTGTTGCATTTTGATATTTTCAACGATAAAAGGAGAGCCCTTCCAAGGAACGCTGCAGTGATCACATTTCTTTGCGGAATATAGAAAGAATCTTTGAAGAATCCATGCAAAGCAATAAATTCTGGAGCTGCACCAGAGAAAACAATGTAGAAAAGAGAGTAAAAAGAACCATTAATAACATATAGATAAGTAAGATAAGATCACAACAGTGTCACAGATTGTTTTCCACAGAAGCAGCTTGGATGGAGTCAGAACAGTCAAGCTGGGACCTGATCTGGTAGCACAGTTAATAGCAGCTGTTGGAAATTATTTCCATAAAATTCAAGTCTGGTTTGTTGGCTTTTATTGATCAACAAATCTGTGTCAGGTGGAGCATTTCACAACACACTTCTTTGTAAGCAATACCATCTTTCAGAAGGCAACGAGGCAACAAACATCTTTACTGGAGGCACTGGGGGAAAGAGATGATCTCTTGGCAAGGGACTGACTACACATAACAGCCAGATTTGTACTGGCAATAGTGTCTGTAAATTGTAACTAATGATGGTTTAAACTGTTTCGTTTACTGGGAAAAGAAAGGTTGTTAATAAAGGATCATAGAAACGTACTTGGTGACACTACATCATGTCTGTATTGTGACACCCAGATCAGAGAACTGTGAAATGGTTTGGGTTGGAAGGGACCTGCCCATGGCAGGGGGGGGAAAGGTGAGCTTTAAGGTGCCTTCCAACTCAAACCACTGAGTCTAGAAAGGGCTCAGCCCTCAGGCAAAAGTATATTTGTTAAAGATTTTCTTATGAAAATCTTCCAGCCCTCAACAGGAGCAGCATTTTTCCCAAGCCCATTCTGCAAATAGCAAAATAAGACAACATGCAGCAAACTGCTTTCCTGGACTAAACTCCAGGTAAGCAGAGTCTGGGTCAGCTGAAACTAAAACTCTTTACAAACCATAGCTCTGAGTCATCAAATCTGTCACCTTATTAAAAATATATTCAATTGAGGTATTTTTTAGCAAGCGGGTGCATGGACTAGAGTTCCATTTAGCAAGCAAGGTTTGATTTTTTTTATTAGAGATCACACTGTAAGCCTCTTATTTTTGCTGTAAGCATCACTTCTTTAATTTGTCTGCATGCCTATTAATGACTGGCAGGTGACTTTTCCTTTAAATTATTTTGCTAGAAGTCTGTTGTGAATAATTGATTAGTTGTAGCCAGATTGACTTGCAGCCTCATTCTGTGCTACCTGCTTCAAGTGTTACATACCCCAGAAACATTTGCCTGCCAGAGGCACAGCAATATGCGCAGATTCCACTTTGCCTGCAGCCACAACACTGGATCTAGATAGTTAAAAGACATAGTTTAGGGGAAAAAAAACAAAACACCACCCTCCTAACAAACAGCTGTGTTTCTATCTTCCATATTTGGATGATTTTGCTTGTATCTCCAAAAATCATCTATGTTTTGTTTTTCCTTCAGGACTGACAAAGAGTTGTGATGCAACATCAAGAGTTAACAACAGGCTTTTCAAGGGAGCCTTTGATCATTTAAAGCCTCGACTGTCATTACACTTCTCCTGGGACACTGATCTTTCCACTACTTCTTGCTGGGTGAACTCTGACCGCTAAGAGACTTAAGGGACTAAAACATGTCCTTTTGTGAGCAGCCTTTACTCATTATCCATCTCAAACAGTTTTGTAAAATTTGATTTATGTATTTCCATGTGTGTAAGTTGCCCAGAGAAGTTGTGGGTGCCCCATCCCTGGAGGTATTCAAGGCCAGGTTAGATAGGGCTTGGACCAACCTGGTCTAAGCAGAAGGTGTGGGGCTGGGACTGGATGAGCTTTAAGGACCCTTCCAACCCAAATAACTCCATGATTCTCTAATTCACAGGGGAAGAGGTGGGGGAAGTCAAATACTGAACTCCTTTTCTCAACCAAACACCAGCAAAGGTCATCAGAGCTCCACCAATAATCCTTTAAATTCATCTTGGATAAAGGTGCTCAAAGCACAACAGAAAGGTGTAGCAAAGGTGCAGGATATATGTAAAATAACCATCCAAAAACTTGAGCCTCTGGGTCCTGGGGAGCAAATAAGCCACAGTAATGCTGTGCCAGAATTTTTTCCAGGAGTAACAGCCAATCAACCAGGGAGATGAAAACCTAAAATTGTCTATTTTGAGGCTTCCTGCAAAGAACTTGGACAGAGGACATGGAAAATTTTCTCTGTCTCTAACCCTGACTCCATCATTTAAGCTATTCTTAATCCTGGCAGGCTTGCTGTGAGTCCTCAATTCCTTCTGAACCTTCAGCAGGCACTTCAGCCTCATCTCAAAACACAACGTGAGTCCTGAAAAATCCCTGCTCCAGGAGACAAGAAAAACCCCATGCCTGCATTTATGTCCATAGTTCTTTCTCCTTTATCCCTGATTTCCACCCTGAAAAGTCACGCATACAGGGAGATGGTGATACATCTCAAAGGATGAGCTAGCTCTCAGCATTGCTCACAGCACAGGAGGGGAACTAGGAGGGAAATGGGAAGCTCAGAGGAGACACTGGCAAACACTGATGGGGGCAAGGAAGCTTTGAAAAACAACTCAGCCTTAGAAAAATGAGCACTTGGAGACTTCTGGGCTGGCCTGCTCATATATTTAGAATCACACAATCATTAAGGTTGGAAAAAACTATCTAAGATCATTCTGTCCAACCATTAACCCAATACCATGTTCACCATGAAACCATATCGCCAAGTTTCATGTTCACCATGAAACCATATCGCCACAAACATCCACATGTTTTTTGAACATTTGCAGGGATAGAGACTCCACCGGTGTCCTGGGCAGCTCCTTCCAATGTCTGACCACAATTTTCAGCAAAAAAAATTTGCCTGATACCCAATCTAAACCTCGCACTTACCTATGAACCTCTCAGATTCAGATAGTAGCAAGGTCTTGATTTTCTACAAAAGGAACATTTGCAGTAGTGTGAAAACTTGTGAGCACGTGGAGACCAAGACTCTAAGGAGAGGAAATACACACTATTCCTTAGCACACAGCTGGAGCTGAAAACATCTGTGTGCTCAAAAAAACATTTGAATGTAAAACTTAAAGTGACATTTATAACTACAGACATTTGTAAATTATTGAATATAGCTCAGACACAAATGGAAGACGTAAGAAGTACATGGGTTCTACACATGGGGCAGGGTTATATAGTGAGCACTGGAAAATACCACCTATATTTGCATTTATTATCATGCTACTGCTTTTGCTCAGCAGCTTCTTGGTGTGCACAACCAGACACCACACACTGAAATTCAGGAGCCAGGTCTGCTCCCGCTACGCAAGGTGGAAATAAATGTGATAATCCAAATAAATCAGGTAATGAGATGTAACAAAGACTCAGATGAAGCCTTGCAATTAAATACCATTTAATTACTTTAATTAGGGGGGAAATAAACCAAATCTCTTTGAAAAGAAATTGCTGTGTCCCTTCCTTGTGCCTGAAGCACCTGCAGAGCTGCTGCTGAGCTCAGCAGGTTTGGTCACACTGTGGCTGCTGCAGCAGCTCTGCCTCGCTGGGAGCCTTTGGGGGTGGCTTCACATAAATCTTAATGTTTAATACTTCCTAACAAATAATCACAAAGGCTACCAGGGAGCCCTGGCACAGATATGACAACCCACCTTACAGTGTATATTTAAAAAACCCCAAACAGGTCAGTACTGACAGACCCCAAGAGCAGTTACTGACCAAAAATGGGCAAGGAATAGCTCAAGCAAAAGATCCATTATAACATAAAACTTGTCTTTGGCCACAGAAAATTAACATGCTAGATAAAAACAAACATTTAAATA
Organism: Manacus vitellinus; assembly: GCF_001715985.3. Classification (NCBI taxonomy): domain Eukaryota; kingdom Metazoa; phylum Chordata; class Aves; order Passeriformes; family Pipridae; genus Manacus; species Manacus vitellinus. The sequence goes on along the minus strand of NW_021939546.1, from coordinate 3,557,068 downwards.
TATGTAAGTTTGAATATTATTCAGCTGAGGACAGTCTGCTTTCCTACAGTGCCTGAGTACAAGAGTGCTCTCTAATTCACATCATTCACCTATTCATATTTGAGGTCTAAATGCTGCCCTACAAAATCTTAGGGAGAAGAGAGGTTAAAATTGATAAGCATGGTTTTATACAAAATCTTCAGAAAAAGGAGACTAAGAATGACTCAATGACTTGCAGGAGAAAACAGAGTGAGCTTTCCACAGGTGTGCTCTGAGGGGTTAAAATAAAGCCCAATAAGTGATACAGAGCAGAGAAACTTGCACTCTTCAGAGTATTCTTTCAGCTGGTGGAGGTTGTAATTTGGCTTGATTTTTTAATGGCAGCAAGGGAAATCTTGGACTGAAAATATAAGCCTACAAATGACTTTACCCCGCAGTCTCCTCCCCCCCAAGTCTGGATTTTGAGCAGCAGACATCACATACTGCTACTATTACTTTTGCTTATCAAAAGCAAATATTAAAATCCATTTTTAATAAAACCTATTTTGAGAGGAGTAAATGAAGGATTTACTCCCTGATTTATTGCTCAGCGTTCCTGTTGTTCTTCATCCATGTGGGGAAAAACAAGGCAACGCATTTGTAATGACCTACATTTATCTTGGCAGGTACAAACCTGCTTTTGTTTTCTCCAGATCCTACACAGGTTTGCTCAATGACTAATACAGATCTTTAAAAGGAATCACACACTCCCATTGTGATTCCCTATACCAAGGATTCCTCCACAGCAGGGTTGGGAAACACCCCCAGGGCCATTTTTTGACAGGGCTTGTAGAAAGGCAGAGCCTACAGAAAGTAGAGTGAGAGGCAGATGATGACCCCACTTCATACAGATCTTGGTCTGTTCAGCCTGGAAGAGACAAGACTGAGGGAAGACCTCACTGCAGTTAAGTCTCCTCTTCTATGCACTGGATTGAGCTGTGGCTAAAAACAATACAAGTGCCCAGAAGACCCTACCTTAAAGCCGGTGTGTTTTACATCAGACCGGTGAATGGACAGAACCAAAGGCAGTACCCACCCAGGGAACACAGCCCTGGCTGCTGCCAAGCACCTAAAGAACAGCTCAAGGCAGCACAGGGCCATGGGGCAGCAGGTGCCCTCAGAACACACAAAGCCAGCCAGTGATGGACACAGCACTGCACGGAGCCCTGGAAAGGTGGGTGGAGTTGGATGTATTTTACCAAATGCAGAACAGATTCAGTGCTGTGACAGCTCTGCCAGATTTACCACCACCTTGTCCTCTGATAAACCAGGCTGTACCCACAGAGCTGAGCACGAACTGTGCTACACCCAGACCACAAGCACTGCATTGGGTCTGGACCTGCTTCATCCATCACCTGCAGCGTGCCCACCATGAATGGGGAGAAAGAGGCACTTCACTGCCAATTGTGGGCTTGTTTACCCAGAGCACAGAAACAGTTTGTACCTGCTCAGTTCAGCTTCAGCACTTCAAGGGAAATTATACATTTGGGTTTCAGTTTGCAGAGTGGGGCTGGCAAAAGGCAGAGCCCAGGATGGGACACCTGCACCCTCATCCTCCAGGAACATGCGCAGGGCTTTTAGCAGGGGAGGGGGAACACCCTCAGCACACTGTGGCACCTCTTGCTAAAGGGATAATCCAAGTCCTCCAGGTTTAACCTCATGGCTTGGAATCAAAGGGGTTGAAAAGAACCAATTCTTCAAACACAAGCAGTTGTTTCTTCTACTGTTTGGGGGAGTTGTATAGTATTTCAGTAAAATGCAAGATAATCTCATAAACAGGGTAATAGGAAATGGAGGTAACTTCATTTTCACTTCGGTAACACCAAGTGAGCTTTTAACAGGAGTGTTTAACATCAGCAGAGTCAACAGAGCATCCTCCAGAATTTTCGGGGAAATACATCTAAAAGCAGCAAACTCGCAAGTTTACATTAAAAAAATACCTTGCAATAGAGAAGTATTATTTCTCAAAATTGGTTTAAAGAGAAAAAAGATTTTAACTGGTTCACAAAATGTAATTTAGCCTTAGACAGCTAAATTAGGCTTTTTAGTTCACATCAGCTTTGGAGGGAAAAAACTTTTCCTTCAGCAACCTGAAGCAGATTTGAAGAAACACATATGAATGATGAACACACGAAGAAGTGATAGCAATTATCATTCAAGAGATCAAACAAAGATACTCCAGGAGATACAGAATGACATGCAATCAGGGAAATACAGTAAAATTATCCTGCCACTGTAAGGCAACAATTTCAATCCTGGCACACTTCCATAAATTGTTAGAACAAGATGATGTAACACAGCCATCAGTACAGAAGAGACTCTACAGATTAAAGAACAAATTTGGGGAAAACTATAACACTTCCCACTACTTTTGTTTTTCCTTAAAGTCAGACATGCAATTTTTTTTTCAACGTGTGAAGGCACATGATTAGCACAGGTATCGGTCACTCCATGGGAAAACCAACTGGAATTTTATTAGCTGGGAAGATGAAATGAGGATTACAGATACAAATCCTTTCACTCACAGTAGGCAAACCCAGCACTTCACTAAACATTGGAGAGCAACATCCTGCCCTGGGAATGCTTATTTCCATGTAGGGGGAGGACTCCGGGGCTGAAATCCAGCAGGATTTTTGAGAATCCCCAATAAACTGAAGAAATTCAGACAGGTACTGTTCAGCCCAGGTGTGTTCACAACAGAGGGGAGGGCCACAGGGAACACATTATCCCTGTACTCTCTCCTGCTGCCACAAGCCTGCTTGCGATCCAGGACAGAAAAGGCCAGACATAAGGAGCTTTTTTTAAGACACTGATACTTCTGTCATTCCCATTTCAGACTCAAAGGATTTTTGCTGTAAGTTGGGAGCACAAACTGAGCTGCCTCAATTACACAACTGCAGGTGAGAATGTAAAGCACAGTTCAAGCTTTCAAGGGACTTGAAAGAAACCAGCCCTTTCTGGGTTTCTTGCTGAATTCATGATCTAAATTCTGTCTATTGAAGAGTCATGTCCAAATAATATATAGTCTTATCACACCTTCATGCAAATGTGGCAGGGGAAAATTGCTCAGGACATTCCTACTGCTACAGCTCAGTACTCTTGCTCCAACGTTACTCCTAAAGCTGTAAGACAACATCTCATCATGGAGTAAATGCACCCACTCAGACTGTAACACTTGTCTGGGTCTTGCTTGTCAACACCATTTCAATAAGCTTCAGAATTCACAGCCCACTCTGTTAGGATTTAAAGGCCAGAAATACAAAGTCATCACACAATTTCATAATAAAAAAAAAGAATTATTTATCAAAGCATTACAGCAACATGGAAGAGCTATTTAAAAGCACTCTGTGAGCAGTTATCTTTCATGCAGTGACTCCTCATCACAGCAGGGCAACCCAGGCAAGTTTCTGTGTTATCAGCTGCAGGAAAGCTTGGGCAGCTCTGCAGCAACATCCAGGATATCCCAGACTGATTTCCCCAACTGGCTTTGTCCCATCATCATGAGGGTCCTCCCTCAAGGAGGGAGGAAGGCAGCACGAGTCCTGCTCATGCGATTTTCCCCATCTGGGTTTATGAGTTTTAGCCCCCATCGCATAAGCTCAGACCATGAGCCCAAAATGGCACCTTATCAAGCAAGTGGTGTCCCCTGTGAGTGCAGGAGCCATGGCCACTCTGCTCTCTCCTGACTTTTATTTCCAGATGGCTCTATTTAAATTAAAAGGAAAAAAATACCCAGTATTTTCCCACAACGAGGCCGACTCCTCACCTGCCAGATGCATAGTCACTTGTAGGAAGGATTTGAATAACTTTCATCAGTTCAAAGGGGTGTTTAAATTCCACTACTATCACTTATTCATCTGGAATTGAGTAAATCATTAACCATTAAATACTTGCTCATTAATTGCTTAATACAAAGCCACTTAGACCTCTTGGTTGAGGTGGATGGGGATTCTTTTTCATGAAAACAAAGTGGTTTTGCTAGTGAAGATACAAAGCATTTGATGAATCAACCCACATAAATTCTACAGGTTTTTATATAATTCCTTCACTAAGCTCCCAACATGCCTTCATTGGGAGAACATCATTAGCAGAGATGCAAAAGCAATATATCATTCCTATAATATTTCAAGCTATTGACTATATATATTAAAATGCGTATATCTACTCCTAACCACCAGCTTCTGCTCTGAAACCCAGCAAAAGCCCAAACCTCCTGCCTCAAAATACTTGCTGGGAGCAGGCAGATGTAAACAAATTTCAATTTGAAAGCATTCTATAAAATAAACCCATCAGTTTTCTTCTCAAGGCTCTTATTTGTGTCCCATCTTCATAAAATCTTTAATGCTTCAATTTGTAGGTGTCATATGAGGAAGTCAATCATTACACAGCACTACCTAAGTCTTGGCATTTTCTACCCTAGAATATTTTTCCCTTAAAATAAGCATGTTAGTGCTATTTGGTGCCTCTTCACAACAGCAGGGTATGTAAGCAGCACCACCCCTGAGCAGGGTGCCTGCAAAGGGAAGTACATTACCTCCTACTGAGCTGCAGGTAACTGAGGCTGTTTTGCTTCTGGTGCCTAAAATTACTAACTTTGGAACTGTGAACATCTTGGAAAACAAAGATGAAGCAAAATGTAGGTCCACTCTTTCCTGCAATTTGGCTCAGCGAGGGTTAAAGCAACCTGTACTTTTTTAATGTAACTCTTCATAAAAGAATTGTGGACCATGACCAGGTGCATAATGCAAATCATTTACTTGCAGAGGTCCAGCCTCCAGCCCAGATTTGGTAAATGAAGTTTGAAACACACTAAGCATGCCTTGGGAGTCTGAAGACATTCACTCGGGGTCACAAAGTAGACAAACAACTGCAAAGGACAAGGAAGGTCACAAAGGACTGAAAGACAAAAATATCTGTGATTGAGGGGTGGAGAAAGGCAGACCCTGGAAAGCTGGAGACAGGTCAGAGCAGCACTCAGCTTTGGAAGGAGGCCAGGAGTTAATCAGCTGGTTTGGAAACCCCCACTGGTTCCTGATGAACACCACCAGGGAGTCCTCAGCAATAAGAGTCAATACTGCTGTGCTTATCTCTAAACCCAGCCCCTCCATAGAAACAGGGATGGGGAGTCAAGCAGGGCTTGTTGCGGCCTATTTCCCCAAGGTTTGTCATGTTGGGTCAGACTAAATCCATTTAAAGGTACTTTACATTAAGGTATTGTTCCAAAGAAAAGAAACCTGTATCTCCTACATCCAAGTTCATTAAGTAGCCATGACCAGCCATAGTGGAACCAGTACTCCTGGAAGTGTTCAAAAGTCTTATGGAATGGGACACTTGGGGACATGGGTTAGTAGTGGCCTTAGCAGTGCTAGGGGAACAGTTGGACTCCATGGTCTGAGAGGACTTTTCCAACCTTAATGGTTCTGTGATTGGATCCTCTTACATCTGTTTTGGGGACAACACTGTCCTCATGATGCTCAAGGCAGGTGGATAACAAAAACAGAAGAACCTAGAAACAAGGCTCAAAACTTAAATTTGTTTGGATTGTTGATTTAATTTAATGAAGTCTTAAAAATGCAAAATAGGAAGCACATTTCACGCTTTCCTCTCTCCCATTCTAGTTTTTTTTTGTCTAATGGTTATGTCCACAGCCAACAAAGCTGCACAGCCAGAAAGATCCTGAAAATTAGAGTTGTGCCTGACAGAGCCTTGCACCCCAACAGCGACTGGAAAGCATCAAACCAGCAACACTGTTTAGATCACAGATGCTGTGGAATATTTTTACAATTACAGCTGATTTAATGCAAGATAAATAAGGCTTTAGAGACACATCTATTGGTTCATAGGAAAAGGAGCGAACATAAAAAGATTTATTTAATTGCCTTTGCATTTTGAAAGTGTAGGTTAGAGCAATTAATCACCAAGTGCAGACATAAAAGTGTCCCAGTGACAGAGTGTGTCAGCACCATCCTCACATAGGGACAGCTCAAAGCAAGGTCAGTGTGGAGTCTCACATTCGGACTTAAACACTAGAAATTAGGTACAATGTCACTGTCATGTGAGGGTTGAGTGCCCTCCTTGAGGAGCACAAGACACACACACAGTGAGGAAAACCAGCCACTGCAAGAGGTCAAGCTCAGCATCTACCAAACACCACGCCTGTCCCACCATCCCCCTGCAGACAATCCCCCACCCAGACGTCAAAGCCTCAGAGCCTTCCAGCAACTTCAGCAAGTGCTTGAGATAGCTGCTCATGGAATTGGTTTTTCTCCTTGGGAGCTCCCCCAACAAGGTCTAACACCCACCTGGCATCTCTGGTCCCCTTCATTTTTTATTTCTACTTTTTAATCATCCATCATTACTAAACACACAGACCACACTGAAGCCCTGTCCCACCTGGGGCTGAGTCACTCACCTGTTCTGGTGCAGCCCTGGGCCTGCAGCCCTTTGTACAAGGGGCTTCTGGAGGTGGTGCTCAAGGCCAGGTTGGACAGGGCTTGGAGCAACCTGGTCTAGTGGAAGGTGTCCCAGCCCATGGCAGGGGGTGGGACGAGATGTGCTTTAAAGGCCTTTCCCACTCAAACCTTTCTTGGATTTTATGAAAGCAGTTATGCAAGAAGTTAGAACACTCTGATTCAAGAGAGAAGACAAGCATTTGTTTTTATTATCCCATTTTTCATTATGATTTCCAACTGAACAGTATACTAACCCACAGAAAAGGCTTATTTTTTCATAAACCCCTGCCCTTTTGCCATCAGTGAAGAGGAAAGGCAGCAGTCCCTCCAAATGCCTTCCAAATACTCAAATGGGTAACAAGGAGCGACCCCACGCTGGACACAGTAGTACCCGAGCTCATTCTTACACAACACTGCTCTTGCATGCACACAAAGACACCCCACAAAACACCACCAGCTCCTGCCAACACCGGAGGGAACTCTCTCCAGCCCTTTGGGGGAGGTGGGGTCCATGTCACCTGCACCAGAGCCCTGTCCCACCCAGCTCATGCTGCCTCCTGATGCCATGTGGCTGCAGCTCATCTGACCCCACTCCAATGGAAACAACTCCCTGGGTGGTGTTTGAAAGGGTTGGCAAGTGCTGATAACTAATTGCAAAAGTACACTTCTTGCAGTTCATTAATAAGCATGAGTAATTACAGGGCATTTTTAAGTGTCATAACAATCTCACATTAATGCAATTTATTGATTCATGGCCCAATTTTACACATGGTGTTGGTTACAACAAACATTTTATCTTGCCAGAGGATAGTATCCCATTCCTGAAACCATCCCAAGTTACAGGTCTTCTCTGACAGAAGTTTAGTCTCAGGAAACCACAGAAAGTGCAATAGCAGCGAGGATTTCATGCCCCAGAGAAGTTCAGCACACCACAGGAGTTACACCAGACAAAGCCCTGCTTTAGGGGAGTCTCTGAGCCAGCCCCATGGAAAGGCTGAGAGAGTTGGGATTGTTCAGCCTGGAGAAGAGGAGGCTTGGGGTAACCTAACTGGGGCCTTCCAGTACCTGAAGGGAGCTGACAAGAAAGATGAAGAGAAACTATTTATAAGGGCCAGAAGTGACAGGACAAGGGGGAATGGCTTTCCACTGCCAGAGGGCAGGGTTAGATTGGATACTGGGGAGAAATTCTTCCCTGTGAGGGTGGTGGGGCCCTTGCACAGATTGCCCAGAGAAGCTGTGGCTGCCCCATCCCTGGAAATGTCCAAGGCCAGGTTGGACAGGGCATGGAGCAACCTGGGATAGTGGAAGGTATCCCTGCCCATGGCAGGGAGTGAAACAAGATGAACTTTAAAGGTCTCTTCCAACCCAAACAGGTCCAGGATTCTACCAAGTGTGATCCTGCCAAATGCAGACAATATCTGGCTCATTTAAATCACAACCCAACCTGCAGCTGGAAGACCAGTAGGCAGGCTCTGCTTGCAGCAGAAAGGGGGCCCACAAACACTTCAAGTACACAACTTTTAATATATCCTGGCTTTAATAAAAAGTTCTCCAGTTTCATTTCTCTATGCCAAATATGTAAATTATCCTGATTACTACTAAGTCATTAAATCTAAGATATGTAAAACATTGCTACATCAATTAAATGATAACAAGGAGATGGATGAATAAGCTAATACTCTCCAAGTTACACAGATTTACCATACAGAGCAGTGGCTGCTTCTGAAAACACGAGGGGCACACTGTGAAATGCATCCAGCTGCTATTTCTGTTTTTGCAGTACTGTACAAAACCTTTATTATTTTAGGTCTCAGCTGCTATGCTTGACCTTCAGGAGCAAGCACAGCCTTATCATTTAACACAAATTAGATTTAAAATAAACATATAAAAAAAGATGTGGAACTGCAGGTATTTCATACAACTTCTAGTTGTAAATTGAATGTTAACCTGAGCACAGATTTGAGCTGCTTGCTGTGCTCCTCTGTGCTTGACCTCACACCATTCTCCAGACAGGTGGAAAAGAGTTAGATTTAAGTCCAAGTCAGTGCATGATTGCAGAAGAGAAGATGTAACAAGAAAAATGAGGGGTTGCCTATTTAATGATTTGAAGGATTTTGTCATACTCAAATTTCAGATGAAGCAGCTTGACCATTGAAAAATAAATTAAAACCCAAACTATAGTCCTTTTCCCCACCTTTGGCATCACTTTTCAGCTCAGAAAAGAGTTGAGTCCTTCACATGGTGGCCTTTTTCAGACATCTGGAACAGCTCTAATGAAGGAGGCAAATGCCTTCCCATCAATAATGTTTGGATGACAGGAAACTCTTCCCCCTCTCCCCAATTAATTTTTTAAAAACACTTTGTTTCATCTCCCCTCCACTGAGCAAAACCTTCAGACACAGGATGGAGGAGGGGGCAAGACCAGTAAAGTTCTTTTTACATGTATTCAAGTATTATGCAGAGTAAAAAGCTTTCCCACAGAAATTGTACTAAAACACTGACAGGAACAGAAGTGTTTTTATCATATAAATGTTGTAATCACAGAGGTGTTTTGTTCCTCTTCCCATCTTTTTCCCAGTGTAGTAGAAGTGAACTAAAATTAGCACCACTCCCATCCCTGACCACTGCTGGGAGCAGCCCTGGGGGCACTGTGCTTCAGGGGTCCAAGTTCATCAGGCACAGCTTTTGCTGAGCCAGAGAGGGGATTGACTCCTACAAATTAGAAGGTTGTTTTCATGATCCATCTCATCTGCTCCATCAATAAAAACAGACCAAACCCTTCTGGCACAATTCATTTCTCACTCTCAAGTGGGCTCCAAACACAAGCAGCAACACCTGCCTGATTAATCACAGTACTGAGCATCCCCAGTACCTGGGGAGATGCAAACCCACCACTACAGCAAATTTTAATTTAAGCACTTGAGAGAAATTAAAGAGTACTTGAAAAACCAGTGGCAGTTGTCCAGTGACAGGTAACAACTCATCTCCTGGCTTTTCCTGTGTTTTTCTTTACAGTTTCTGATAAGAGAAGTCTGTCAGCTTCTGTAAGGCTTTGAGTCCAGCCTCCTTATTGAGGAGGAAAATGAAAGGAGAATAAAACCCACTGGTAAGCATTCGAGTCCCAAATTATTTTTATTTACACCCCAGTGACACAACCAGGCTTTCACATATGGTGTCAACATGTTGCCTGAGTTCTCTCCACCTTCTCCTGTTCAAGCACAATGCCAACTCAGCAGTCCTATGGCAAAACAGCTGAATGTGACACACCACGTTCATGCGGCGCTTTGGGAATTGTCATATTGCATCTGTGGGATTCAATTTTTTAAGGAGTTGTCAAGTTTAATTGGAGAGTTCACACAGTCCCAGCTCTGGTGCTATGATTTATCCAGCAAGTGTTTCTCTTTTATCACTTTGCACTAACTCACAGAGCTAAATAAAGCCATCTGTGAACAGAGCCAGAGGAATTCGGCAAACAGCTCCAAGTGGATCGGTTTTCCCAAGGTTTTAGTCTGTATGTTTTGTTGTTTGCTGAGTGTTGGGTTGTGTTTTAACCTTTACTGCACGGTCAGTGTTTGGTGATGCAGATGGAGATTGCTCCAAGCCAAGGGAAGCCTACCAGCCACAGTTGGGGTGCTCCAGGGTGCCACCAGACAGCACAGCTCTTTTTGGGCCACATTCCCAAATTTTCTGCAGTCCTGGACATGAGAAACATGAGGAGTGATGCACTCATGTGGAAGGAAGAGCAGCATTATCCACCCACATCCCTCTTCCCAGGCTGCACAAGCTCTGTGGGGAATGGCCAGTATTGTTCTCACTCTCTCCCAGCATTGCCCTCTCCCTCCCCAGCGGCTGCAGTCACAGCCCTTGTCTGCCCCTGGAGCCCATCACAGCCTGAAAAGACTATGTAGAAGCACATACACACACTTATTTGCATATAAAGTTTCTGCTTGGAATAACATTTGATGAATTTCAAGCTTGGGAGCTGAGGAACAGGTGTGCAAGCTGGAATCTGTACCAGGCACAACTCAGGACAGAAGGAGTTTATTTAGTTAAAAGGCTAAAAAGTACTTTAGCACCTCTCAGGAAAAGGAGCAGATACCACATTAGTTCTCTGCCCAATGGCTGAAGATTACTACAGCCTAAACTAACCAAAACTGGGTTTTTAGGAAGTTAAACAGACCATGGCAAAACTCACAGGGCACATCAGGGCTGAAAAGGCAGATGCACAATTTAGCAACGTAAACTCACCCCTTACTCCTTGTTTTGTGGCAGGATGCAGAGTATTAGTAAGTTTGATGGACTCAGAATCCCCTAGGCTTAGCATCCTGCTCAGTGGCACTGCTGGAGATGAAGGATGGGGGTCACAGAGCACCCCCACAACCACAGCCTCCTGGGGCCAGAGCAGCCCCAGACAACCAGTCCCTCTTTGGAGGGGTGGGGGTTGTTTATTCAGCACCCCTTTGACTGGTATGTGCATGAGATTTGTGCAAGATCCTTTTCTGTCTGGCTAAAGACCAAGAGAACTAAAACTAAATATCTGCATGTGCCAAAACCCCATCTTACAACATAAGAAATTATTATTGCTGCAATTATTCCCTGGAACTGATTTGAATAAGTTTCTCTATTATCACCAGATGCAATGAAACTGATAGAAAACATCTTTTCATAGAACATCCTTAGTTGGAGGGACCCACAAGGATCATCAGTCCAACTCTTAGCCCTTCCCAGGACACTCTAACAATCCCACCCTGTCGTGGGAACATTGTCCAAATGCTCCTTGAGCTCTGTCAGCCTTGGTGCTGTGCCCACTGCCCTGGGGAGCCTGTTCAGTGCCCAACCACCCTCTGGGGGAAGAACCTTCTCCTAATATCCAACCTAACCCTCCTCTGGCACAGCTCCAGCTGTTCCCCCGGGTCCTGTCACTGCTCACACAGAGCAGAGATGGGAGCTGCTGCCCCGATGAGCTCTGCCCTCAGTCTCCGCTCCAGCTGAAGGAGGGAAGTGCCCTCAGCTGCTCTTTGTACAGCCCCTCCAGACCCTTCCGCATTTTAAATTCACCTAGAAGAGGGGAATTGCTCAGAGATATCCTTCATTTCATCCCCCAGCAGCAGATGAGCTCCCAGGGTTGGGGTGTGGGGCTGTGCTGGGTTCAGGGCAGCGCTCAGGGGCTTTCAAGTTCAGAGAGTGGTTTGGGCTCTGCTCCCTCCCACCTGCCCTAATGCAGCTCCTGTTTGTTTTGCCTCCAGCACTTACTACCTGGAGCCTGTAAACTAATATAAAGTGCACGATGAGGTTGCTGAACCAGGGATTGAGTCATAAAAGCCTTTTGCAGCACTTTACCTTAGAAAGAAAGCCCACACATATCCTAAGTGAGCTCCCAGACACATTATGCAGCAGCAACCAGGGGTGTTAACCCTTGTCTTCCTCTGCCACGAAGAGAGTCAACAACGAGGATGACATGGCCTCAAAATGCATTTACAGAGAGAAACTACTCTTAGAGAGCAAAGTCAGATATTTCAGCCTTTCAAGCATTTAGAGCTTTCATCTGTACATATTTATTCTACTTCATAAAAACATATGGCTGGAAAGCCATATACCAATCCATAAACATAAAAATGGGAATTGAAAGCCTCCACTTCCTGCAGCACTGATGGGAATTACCCCAGCAGAGATGAATAGCATATATGGATTTATAGAAAATACTGATAATGGGTCCAAGTTAAGTGTTTTATACCAAAGAAATATTTACAAAAACAGCCCTGGAAGTACATAAAAATGTCTAATCATATACCCGCCTTTGCAAAGTCCCCTTAAAAAGCATAAATTGCAAGGATCAGGAGAACTGAAGGAATTTGTACAGTGTCTGGAGACTTTTAAAGAGACATCACTCCACAACAGCTTCATTATATTTGATCATGCCTTAGGGCAAAACTAGATGACTCCAGGCTCATTTTTAGTGCTTATTATGTAAAGCTTATGCAATCCAATAATATTGTCTCATTAACATGAGCAGAAATTTAGAGGATCTGACCCACTCATGGTCAAGTGCTCAGTTTGCAAGAGCAGGAATTATACACACACACACACATTTTATAACAAGAATAAAATAAACTCCATTAGTTTAAAACAACTGGCAGGCTTTCATCTGAAGTCACAAGTTTTAGCCCACAGAAGCTGAGATATTTGGCCCAGCTTCACCTTCCCAGTTTTCCAGTACTGCTCAGTGTAGTGCCTCAGACAGGGATCAGAGCACACTGGAAATAAAGTCTTTGTACTCAGAAGTCCATAATCCAGCTAAAAATGTGCAAACAGGTTTGACATCACAGCACTTAGCAGGTGCAAAGCTGAACCATGCCCTGTTCTCAGGGTCAAAGTGCCTGAACTGTAGGAAGCTCTCCCAGTCAGAGCTCCTAGGCAGTGCTGCTCCTTTCCCTGGATGTTATCCTTTAGCACAGACAATATTTGCAAAGGCACAACATGTTCTGCTATCAGTTTCTGGGGTTTGGGTGTAGAACAGCAGCACAAACAAAGGAATTTCAGCTGTGTCCTGCCTGAGAATGCAAACTGAGTTCCCAGAGTCCTATGTGTTGAGACCCACTCAAAGCTGCACCTCCTTCTCCAGGTCAAGGCAGAGGATCAGCCAATCCTACAGGATCAATACACAGGTGAGCTAGTGCTGCTCTCCCCAGCCTCGTTCCAAAGGGTACCACCTCTGTTATGGACTGAAGGGATGCCAGGTGGGGAGGTTCTGGCACAGGTTGCCCAAGGCCAGGTTAGACAGGGCTTGGAGCAACCTGGTCTAGTGGAAGGTGTCCTTGCCCACAGCAGAGGGTGGAGTTGGATGATCTTTAGGGCCCCTTCCAGCCCAAGCCATGCTATGAAGTTCCACCCCACCAGCACATCCATTACCCAAATGTGACATTTAACAGTCCCCAGGTAGACTCTTTCCCATGGAACAGACTCAAGTGCAGGATGAGGAGCTGGTCACCATCCAGGCACAAACACAGCTGTCCCAGTACCTGCCTTGGGCCAACACATGCTCCCTGCCAGGACAGCTGCCAGCCATAGGCACAAGTGGTCACTGACACCCCAAAGATGAGCAACTCTGAACTTCAGTCAATTCATACAATGGTTTGAGTTAGGAGGGACCATAAAACTCATCTTATTCCACCCCCCACACCACAGGCAGGGACACCTTCCACGAGACTTTCTCCTTTCTGTGCTTCACAGTAGTGTCCAAACACTTTAAAAAAAGAAGTTAAAGTTCTTCTGAAGATAAATTCTCTCAATTTTAAGAAACTCTTCCCTGGATTCCCTTCTAATTTAAAAACCAATTGACTAGACAGGAAGAAAACAATCTTTGTACCAAAGAATAAAAATCTCATCATCCAGGAACCATCAGACTCCCCTGACCTCAATAATTATGACCATATGGAACCAGGAGAAGAATCCATGGCTGATCATGGGCTCAGCTTGAGCCATTTAACTCCTAACACAATGTTTTCATGTCTTCCTTTCTGCAGCAGGGAATTGCACTGGATGAAACCAGTATCCAAGCCTGGCATCCAGGTTTTTGTTAATGGCTTCAACCTTAAACCTTCACCTATTTTTCCTTATGGTAAAACTTTAAAGAATCAGTTTCTTAGCCTAAATGATGACTTAGAAGATACACATTTTATTTAAAACATGTACGAGAGCTCTTTTCCTGTGACACATTCTCATTTCTCAACATAATTGACACTTTTATTCCTGAGTGTAACAGTCTGAAGACGTAGATGTGAAGCAGAGCTATAGTTAGCATATAATTTGCTCTAAACTTCCTGTTCTAAAATAATGAGATACAGAGAAGAAAAAAAAACTAGTGGACTGAGAGAGTGGATAGCAAAGAGCTCCTGAACAACCTTGGTCAGATTGCTGGCTGTCCAGCACTTGTGGACCAGGAATTTAGGAGGCTCACAGCGGTGGTTTCCACCACAGGGGCCTGGAATTGCTTAGTTTAAGCCTGCCATGCTCCCATCAACCAGCAAACCAAGGCAGACTCCTGGGCTGTTCCAAAGTGGAGGGAACTGCTGCTCCCATGGTACCTTTGGAATGCAACAGCAGAGACACTGGACATCAGGAACAGTCATTATCTCCCATTGGCTCTGCACAAGCTCCATGCCATCCCAAAGGAATCAAGCACAGGATATTGACCTTTTCATCTTGCTACTGGGGTTCTTTGGGTTCCATGGGAAAAGCCAGGTTTCCCTCCACATCCCTCTCCAGCCAGTCCTGCAGTACAGGCAGCCTCACTGTGAGGCGAGATGGAAGTGGAGCTGCTCATGAATTACCAGCCAATACAATCTCCTTAAAGATAAGGGGGAACCATAGCTATAGCAGCCCATTACACTTGTTTTGTCAGGAACTTTTATACCTCTATATATTGCATATTAGTTATGCTAATGACAGTGATCTCTGAAGCTAACCAGGTGACAGCCCAGAGAGCAAAGGACATGGGGTCCTTTGCAGAGGCTGAGCTCCACCTCCCCATGCTGAGGTGCACACAGCTAAAGCAAATGGGTTGGGGCACTTCGGGAGCTGCTGTAAAGCCTTCTCACAGCTCAGCCGGGTTTAAAAGCACTCTGTACTGGATAATGGCCTGTTGAAATCCCCAGGTTTTTGACTCAGACCAGTTGTTTACATCTAAATTGCTTTTCCTCGTTAAGCTCAAACTTTATTTCCCAATATATTAAATTTATGTTGTTCAAAACAATGACAAGTTCTTCTTTATTGGCTTTTTTCTGCAATTGTTAGATTAAGAATGTCATTACAAACTTGTCAGTACTTCTGTAGTTGTATTTTGGTAGTTATAAACTAACTAGATTTTCACATCAATTTGGAAAGCAAAAAAATCCACTCTGCATTTGATGGCCCTGTAGCAGCCCATTGCATCTTATTAAAAATGCTGTTATAGGGATTGAGGGGACTCCAGGGAGGAACGGCACTGAATCTGGTGACTCAGTGGGGTTTGGGCTCTGTTCTCCCTCCCCATTCCTTAGCACAGGGTGTACAGCAGCAAATCCAAGGGAAAAAAGCCTCGCTGTCTTCTCTGCTCACAGCCAGACTGCTTTTGCTTCTGCTGAGCATTAAGGTGAACGAAGGACCTGTTTGCCATCAAATGAGCAATCACACCTTCTCCAAAAGGGTTTTCCTTGTATAGAATCCTAGACTGGTTTGGGTCAGAAGGGACCTTAAAGCTCATCTTCATTCCATCCCTCCCATGAGCAGGGACACCCGCTATCCCAGGTTGCTCCAAGCCCCATCCAACCTAGCCTTGGACACTTTCTGGGATGGAGCTGCTACAGCTGCTCTGGGCAACCTGTGCCAGGGCCTCACCACCCTCGCAGCAGAGAATTTCTTCCCAATAACTGATCTAACCCTGCCCTCTGGCAGTTTGAAGCAATTTTCCCTAGTCCTATCACTCCATGCTCTTGTACATAGCCTCTCCGTCTTTTGAAACGATTTTCCAGAGCTATATATGCAAAATAATACTCAACAGCTCATATAAAATAACAGTGCCTGTAAGGTAGGATGCAGCAGGAATCATCTTATGTTTTAAGTGAAGAAGTTCCTGATAAATATTTATATTGAAATTCCCAAGGGCCTGAAAAGCTTCAAGGCCATGATTTTAATCCACACAAACACATGAGATGTACATTATATATACACACTTGCATATTTTTTTAAGCCAATGCTGCAGAGGTAACGCCTGTAAAAGAAATCTTTAGGTGCTGTATTAGATCCAACTCCTCAGAGCCTCTCCCGGGCACGGCAGGAAAAAAACATGAACATGAAGGAAAACATACACCCGAAGTCCGGGGGCCAGAGAAGTTCCCTTCCTCTCAAAGCGTTCCTTAAGGTTTTGCAACATCTCTCGCACATCGGAACACACATCGCAGTAGGTTCTTTCCGGCAAGTGAAAGTTTATAAAGAAACTCACCTAAAAGCAACAAGTTGAGCCAACAATTCCCTTTCCTCTCTCCATGGATTCAACAGCTGGGAGGTCAGCCCTGCCTGGAGCGCAGGGAACGGCTGGTGCGGCCCCTCCCGAGAGCCAGGACACCCGAGCCGGGAGAGAATCCAGTGACCCCCCCCCGTCAAGGCAAGGGAACCTTTTCCCCGAACCAACCATCTGCAGCAGCCAGGTACCGCCCAGAACCAGCCAACAGCCTGCGAATTGTCAGTGCATCGCTCCCAGCCCAAGCACTTCAGGGAGAAGAATGAGCTAATTAGAGCGTTCAACAGGCCGCTGGGAGCCTCCTGAGATGCAGATCCTATCTCCCAAGTGGAAATACATCGCTCATTTGCGGAGCCACTTGCTGAGGAACGGGGTTCGGACTTTTTTTCCTTATAGTTTTTGAATAGTTTACTCTAAACTTTAGATTTTATTTTTTCTGTCTGAGGGTTGCTGCATCCCCCTGCAATGCCCTTCCAAATGCTTGGCAAAGCAGGACACCAGCATAGCCCTGTCCTGTCCCAGTCATCTGAGCCCCAGGAGCCCTTCGTGCACCTCCCTAGTGCCCAGGCACCGAGCTCCAAAACATTTCAAGAGTCAAGTAAGGAGCATTTGAGAAAAGCTTCTCTGCAGCAGAGGTTGCAAAGCCCGGGTTGGATGGGAAGCGCGGGGCAGAGCCGGAGCCGCGCTCCCTTTGTTCCCTCGGTGAAAGGACAAGGAGCACAACGCACCATCCACCCCAACGGGATGGCAGTCAGAGACTGCAAATGCTACTGCCAGCACACCGCCCCAGGCACCAACAACTCGTTAATAGCCGAGAGATTGTTCCCTGGCTTCCCCCACGGGACAATGGGACGGTTCCCTGCTCCTGGTGGGGGGTTACAGCTGCCCCGGTGTGTGAGAGCACCCCAGCACCACCTCACTCTCACACGAAAATTCTTCAGGAGAGTTGCCCGCATTTTACTTGTATTAATAAATTTAAGAAATATTTTCTTTTTTTATCAAAGAACATAAAACATAATTTGCAGCAACGGAGGTATAAGCACAAAATCGCCCCTTGGCCGCATTTTTAATTCTAACTCCACAGTCCCACCCTGTTTTGCCCTGGGATCCATCAGCAACTGCTAATAAGAAGCTGGACGATCCCTTCTGCACTCAATGCCCAGTACATCTGCTCGGCGATCATTATTTATCCTTTGGGACACGTTCCCAGTAATGACTAAATTGAGATTATAACAAACACGTATGCAATTCCCTAACTATCCATCACCTAAATTCCAACCAACACATCTCTCACATGGTTAGAGCAGGAGGGGAGCACACCAAGTGTTTTATAAACTTCCCAGCAAGGCGAAACACATCTCAGCCAGCACACACCTCCCCCAGACATTCGTATAATGCAACTATATTCTAAAACACAGCCACAGATGATAATTTCCATTTTACTGATATTTTGCATCCACAGCAAAAAAAGCTTCTTTTTAGGCGAGGAAACAGCAATTTGAACATTATTCATTAGTTAGAATCCATCTAAACCCCCAGACCACTCTAACAATAGAAAAGTAAATAAAAACACACAGCACTCACCCTCCAGAAGTCCGGAGTAGACCTCACACCCTTCACTTCCACCATCACCATTCGGTCTGGCCACAAACGCCCCAATTTATTGCACTTTGAATCATTGTTAATGACCCGCAGCTGATTCTCATTGGGGGTAAAGAGCTGAAGGAATAGAACAAAGCTCTGGGGAAGGGCTGCCCCCCATTCTGTTGATGCACAGCAGCTGGGGGTGCACGGCTTCACGCGGGGGGGTGAGGGCCTTCATCTGAGCCTGTAGGGCTTCCCCTGGGTTGGCCTCTGGCCCTGGGGCAGCCCCCACCTGCTTGCTGAGCCAGGGCCAAAAGCAGAGCAGACCATGGCTGCTGGCCATGGTCAGGACAGGACATGTCACAGCCCATGTCCACATTCTGCTGGCCATGGCCGGGACAGGGCATGTGACAACCTGTGACCATGTTGTACTGCCCTTTCCAGACATTCCTGGGGCAGCCCTTGCAGACAGGGCCACAGAGAGAACGCAGGAGTGATGATGAGGTGATGCCATGACCAAGTGCAGGAGCCAGAACATTGAATGGGAGCTCTGGGTCATCAGCTTTGCTGTTGGGAGGAGGAGGAGTAGGAAAAGGAGGAAGGGCAAAGGCCTGTCCAGGCAGCAGCAGTTCAGCATGTCTTTGGAGAACATGGTAGGAACAGGAGTCAATCTGGACTGGAGTAACCCGGGAAGAGTTAATCAGCAGCTGCTGGTCCAATATGTACCCTGGGAAAATAATTGTTATTTTGGCACTGAAGGTGCAGGGTGGTGACATAACACTTCTGTCTTCTCCCTCGTTAGCTGATGGAAATGTTACACAGGTGTATTTCTGGAATTAATTAGACTGATCTCATTCTTTCAGTTGCTTATGCAGTTTAAATAAGTCTCACGATAACTCAGCTGCTTCCTTATCCTGGTGCTGGACTTGTAAATGCTGTTACTCCTACACAGCACTGACTGCACTGTGAGTGCCTCCCTGGGCACATCAATATCAATATTAATTATCAATAATGCAATTTAAGCCCTCACGTGTGCACCTCCCATACCCTGACAGGCAATTTGAAAGGCTCAGGTTACTTGAAAAATAATTCCATCAACAGAGGAAGAGGAATCCTTTGCAACAGAGAAATCCAGCTGTGGAGCAGTTGGAGTCCCCTCTGTGGGATGCTGGTGCTGTCCCCTCCCTGAGACACCTGGCTCTGCTACCAAGAGTTCCAGCAGCAAGGGCCCATCAAAGGGTGTGGGTGTCCCATTAAATAGATATGGCAGCTAACTAAAATGCTTAATCTGCTGTAAACTCCCCTGTTATCCCAAAAGGCTGTAATTTGTACTGGACCTTAACAGCTGGATAATGAAAGGAGCAAATAGCAGGTCTCAAAAGCTGATGACTTGTAGCAAATTGAGCTCCGCGTGGTACAAGGTATAAAATGCATTGTTGTTGTGTGTTTGCCAGGAAAAGAAAATACAAATTTAAAAAGCTCCCATGGGCCAATGACTTCCCAGGCTAGTGGGAAATGATGGTGGCTGGTGTCTCTCCCAAGAATGTTGATGTTCCTCAGGCACAAGGGGGATGTAGGTGTGGAAGAAGGAGATGATGAGCTAAAGATCTGATGATCTACAGAAGAAGCTATTTCTTCTTCAGAAGCCCTATAGTAGATCATCTAGAAGTGGATGAATAGAAGCTGCTGTTCCCTGTGTGAAATGCAGCCTGGAGGTTTTCCAGGCTTTTCACCCGCTTACACACCTTTTCCATCTGCTCAGTGGAAGCAGATGAGCGCTCGTTGTGGAATGAGCACTTATTCCGTTCAGCTCTCTGGCACGTTCAATTCCCAGGAGGGCAGTGCCCACCATCAGGACCCCGTGTGTGCCCCAGGCAGGTGTCCCTGTGGCAGAGAGGAGCCCCAGCTTAGGGCAGGCGAGCGCTTCCCGGGTGCTTGCGTGGCATCGACCCCCAATTCCTCATTGACAGTTTTCTTGGGAGCACTTTCCAGCCAAATCAAGAGATTGTTCTCCAAAGACAGGCAGCTGGGTAAATGTCAAGAGCTCAAAAAGTAAATTATAGTGCAAACAGGTTTGATATTTCTATGAAATGAAAGTTAAGCACATTTCTTTTTAAAATACAGAATTTTATTTAAAGCAAGAGAAAACCTTCCATTGTGACCTTTATGAGATCCCAAACAGTGACAAATTTGGTCATTACAAATAACCTTTTCCTAGCAAGTGCCTCACCAAAGGGGACTTCTTTGCAGTAATAGATGTAAATTAATTTCCAACTAACAAAACAATAAATAAGAATCTTTTAAGATACCGATTCTACAGTAAAATATGAAACACAAAAACCCAAGCCAAAGGCACCTCAGTGGTAGGTTTTATTTTGTACACAGCATTCTGGAAAGCCAAGTCTGTCTCTCCTCCCCTAGTCCACAAGTGAATAAATATTCCAGGATTTGCCTTGCCATTTGTCTGTATGATAAACCCAACGGTGAGAATGAGATCATTAACCTGCGATTACTCGCGTATTTAGAGCTCTCATCACACCCGTGGTGCCTTGTTAGCCAAACTAAAAATACCTCCAATTTTTCATTTTTTCTTTTAACTTTACACTGACAAACATTGTTCTATAGATGTAAATGAGAAAGAAAAATCAATGGTCGCTGAGATTCTCAGTAATTAACCCACAGAGCACTAAACCATATCCCATGATGCACTATCAAACTAATGAGGGGCTTTTTGAGACAAAATGTTCCTTTAGCAATGGGCACTTAAATTTGTTGGTGTTTTTCAAAGCATGAGCCTCACAGTCCCATTCTGCTGTGAACATGTAGAGACAGTGAAGCAGGGGCAGCTTTGCTGCTGGATCTGAGGCCACATCGTCTGTTCCTTATCAGGCACACAGCCTGCACAGCAGGGAAGGGTTATTTTCCTTATCAGAGTGGCTGTGGCAGCCCCTGCACTTCAGAGGAGAGCTCGGTGTAAGCCAGGGCTGAGCTGCTGCTCCCAGGTGGTAAACGCACGGGATTTACTCTGTTGGCTTTGTCCCATAAAAAATGTGCCACAACTCTCTGCTCCCACAAAAAAAGGGCACCATGACCCCCTGTTTCCACTCTGAAACTGCTCCTCGAAACAAAAGTCACTTTGGAATAAGTGGCATGGGGAGGAAAATCAAGCCAAGGGCAAGCACTGACCACCCCCCACCTCCCACTGCCCCATCCATGGGGATGACCCTTTGTGCAGCATCCTCAGTGTGCCCAGCCCAGAGGTATCCTGGGCCCCAGGGATGCCACATGAGGAAATGTCTGAAGATGAGGGATGCAGACCCTGGGTGTTCCTGAGCCTCGGGAAGCTGGGAGCCCCATCTCCCCTGGGATGTGTGGGAAGTGCCACAGTGTGCAGGAGGAGCTGGGCCTTTGCTTGAATGGGACCCCAGACCCCCCAGCATCCTGCTGGCTGAACAGCACTTCGGGGGCTTGTCAGAACAGCCTCTCCCAAACATCCACCTGACTGTGGTGTTCCCTTTTGGGAGTGACAGGGAACACGGGTCCCACCAGGCAGCAAAGATGTAAAGGGGGGAACAACAAAGGGAATTTCTTCCTCCTCATCACTTCACAGCAGAGCTGCTCCCACCCATCCCTGAGCCCACATTGCCAGCACCACCCTGCCTGAGCAGGGAGGGATGTCTCTCCCACAAGGGAATGGGCAGAGGAGAAAAGAGGGAAAACAAACTGATTTTTCTTCATTGGGGTCCCTATAGTTCGAGTATTGTATTGTCTCCATTGTCTTTTTGCTGGAACTTGAAACTATTTTTAATATTTGGGATTGAAAAAATTGTCTAAATGTGACAGTGCATTTAAAAATATTGATAATAAATTATTTTATCTTTCACACTGTGTCATAAGTCCAGCCTCTGTTTCATGTTCCCTAACAAGGTGTAGCATTTGCTATTTAATTATATCTAAAATAGAAAATGCAATAGCTGCTCCACTGTTGACAAACCCAGGATATAACAAGGAGTAACATGTTAAAACATTTCTGTGATAATTACGGGGAAGGGCCCCCTCTCCATTCCCACCCTGGACCTGAGGAGGTGTCCCATGGCACTGGGAGGATGCTGTGGGACCAGAGCAGAGACACGTGGTGGCTGCTGGAGATACAAGCCCTGCACAGTTTGCCATGCCTGCAGCTCCATCCTGTAAACAAGAGCTCCTTAAACAAACAAGATGAAAGAACTAATCAGCACATAAATCTCCTCACACTAAGACATTAGAGGCAAAATATTTATTGAAGAGTCATATAGTTTTCTAGCTGGAGATGATGCATGGAGCACAGAGACACCTCTGGAATAAACACCGCGTTGGCATCTGTGAGCCATCATTTGTCTGCATTCCGGGGCATGAGTGATGCCTCTGGCTAGGTGCTCCTGCTAATCACAAACCCCTCTGGGGAGCATTGAGCTTAAAAATAAATATCAGGACATTTACATCTGTGTGTTTCCATCAGAAAGAATCCCAGAATGGTTTGGGTTGGGAGGGACCTTAAAGCTCATCTCATTCCACCCCCTGCCATGGGCAGAGACACCTTCCACTAGACCAGGTTGCTCCAAGCCCTGTCCAACCTGACCTTGGACACTTCCAGGGGTGGGGCAGCCACAGCTTCTCTGGGCAACCTGTACCAGGGCCTCACCACCCTGGCAGCCAAGAATTCCTTCCCAGTTTCCCATCTAACCCTGCCCTCTGTCCATGGGAAGCCATTCCCCCTTGTTCTGTCACTCCAAGCCCTCATCCAAAGTCCCTCTACAGCTGTCTTCACCCCTTCCAGGTGAATCAGAAATAAATAAGGGTGGGTAGAAGATCAATATCAGCAAGTGGTGAAAACTTCTGCTGGAAACACTCTTGGGGCTGCCGGGATGCTGCTGAGACCTGCACACAGATCCCTTGGGAGCAGCATTAGTGCAGCAGAATCCCTTGATGCATAAAACACAAAGTGAGACCAGGTAAGGAAATAAGACCCTCTGTAAACACAGAGCCATTACTCCAGAGAGACATTCCCATGGATGGGGAAGGCCTCCTGACCCCAGGCACAGCACTCCTGACAGCCAGGGAGCACGCAGCTGAGCTGACACTGTGGAGCTTCTCCAGAGAGCAGAATGAGATCCATGGGAAATAAAAAGAGAAGCCAAGCAAAGCCATCCACCTCTGTGTGGCTGTGCTCTGCCAGGAGCACAGACGGGAAATGGTTTTGCTACAAACTGCCCAAAGATGGTGAAATCAAAGGATGGTGAAGAATTTGGGGGATGCAAGCCTGGTCCCCACCCCAAAGAGGCCCTGAGCCCGTGCGTGGGGCTCTGCAGAGGAGCTCACTGGGCACTGGGGAGAGTGCAGCAATTGGGGCCCTGTGGGTGCAATTACAGCTTTTCTCCTTTGCACTGGAACTCCGAGACCTGCAAATCCCTCCAATTCACTGACAACATCACATGCTGACAGTGATGGTGCAATAGGAATTGAAACTTTCAGAAATTTGTATCCAGTCTGTGTACCCATAAAATCAACAAACTGTAAGACAAGCCCCCCCTGTTTCAGGTGCCACGTGCCACGTGCCCACTACATTTTGACCCCCCTGAAATAAAGCTCTGCAATAGCTCTTTGCTTTTCCACATCAGGTGTTGCAAAGCTGCCAAGGCAGTACCTTATTTCAGTATATCTTTACAACTGAGATGAAAAGAAATGTCCCAAAATCTGTGTAAAAATCCCTACTTCTCCTTTTGCAGTTTAGCCGTCAGGTGAGAAAAAGTTCAGAACAGAGAAGCCTGAGAGCAAAAGGAATTGAAGTTATGTTCAGGGGAAAAGGAAAAAAAAAAGGAAATTTGTTTAAATAGCATAATTCCTGCCTCTTGGGGTTGAAAAATTGATCTCCAATGGCCTGAGCCTCCCTCAGTTTGCTGCTGTCCAGTGCACCCTCCTCAGGGCTCTGGCTGGAGCCCACCCTGAGGGAGGCTGGAAGAAATGATCATTACTTAGATACAGTTCCCTGGTTTTTGAGTGCCAACCGTGTCCTTGAAGCTGCTCAAAACCAATAAAGGAAATCTTTGCTGTGAACTCTGTGACTCAATAAACTGATACACAGAGTTGTTCATTACTGAGGCAAGGAGGAGGATTAGAGTTGGTTTCCTTTCCTTGCATCACAGCTTTATTGTTCCCGTCTCTGTTTCAGTTTATGTGAAGATTAGGGGAGAGAAGGGCTTGGAGAATGAGGAATTCCCCAGTTGCCTGGCTTCAGGCATTGCTCAGCTGGTTTTATTTGGTCTTCATCATTCTCCAAAAATATTTTTATTAGCCTCCTAATAACTCTTGGAGATGCATCTCCTCCACCCTTCTTTCTTCTCCATTCCTTCTTCTGTTTTCCCCTTAATGTTTTCTCCCTCTGTTTATCATCATCATCCTGACAAATAGAGTTTTACAGATTAAATTGTTTTTCTTGCTGTAATTTCACTACCACAAGAATGTTAATTAGGGTTGCCTATGTCTCTGAAGCTATTTAAAATGTACTGTAAGATCATCCCCTATTCTTCACCTCAATACATGACTCCCACTGTTGCTGGTAAAGAAATAGTTCTGAAGATTTGAAGACTGGATTTTTTTGTTTTACTTTTTTTTTTCTTTTCCTGTGGGTAGTATAAAAAAGAAACAAAGTTCAGCTCTCCAACTTAGGGTCTGTCAAAGAGCCTCTGAAAGTCACAAGCACAAAAAAACCATCTTTTCCCACAGCTCTGCTGGAAATTTCTATCCCCGACTCCTCCACAGGAGCTCGTTGTCCCCAAAGGCTTTGTGGATAAAGGCAGTGGCTGCTCTGCAGTCGCAGCATGCCAAAACCTGGATTATTTTCTGGGAAGGAAGGGCTTGGCTTTTGGAAATGTCCTCACTCCATGAAAATGTCCCACACCAAAATAACCCCCCTGATGGCGTTTGAGGCAAAGGGAATGTTTCATGGTTGTTTTGGGGAGTGTGGGGGTTACAAGTGACATTTTCCCAGGCCAGGGAGTGTCTGTCTCTGGGTACTGGGGTGGAAGGAGCTCTGCCCCAGCAGATGGAGCCAGTCCTGCTCCAGCCTGGTGTGTGCAGCCTCACTGCTCTCAGGGATGGATGCTGCTCC
Source organism: Manacus vitellinus (assembly GCF_001715985.3). Lineage (NCBI taxonomy): Eukaryota > Metazoa > Chordata > Aves > Passeriformes > Pipridae > Manacus > Manacus vitellinus. The sequence continues at coordinate 3,531,870 of NW_021939546.1, read as the reverse complement.
CTGGGAATGATGCTGTTCCCAGGGATGGACATCTCTGCCGTGCCCTGACGGGACATAAAACGCTGTCCATGACCTTGCTATGAGGGGTTTAACATGGCATGCCGAGCCAATGGGGGTTGACATAGTGGGAAATAATCTTAGAGGTGATAGTGCTCTTCCTTGGCTTGACCAAACCATTCCCAAGGGGTGGTGTGTGGCACAAGCAGCCAGAGCAGATAGAGGGAAGTGGTGAATTGTAAACAAACAAGCAGAAAAGATATAACGGCAGCAAATGAATTGAAATGACACCTGGCTGTTTCCGTGAAATGGAGTGAGCGCTCTGTGGGAGCCGTGTGGTGCTCAGGAGCAGGGGAGCATTTGCTGTCATTATTCCCGAGAGCTGAGCAGCAGAAGCCAGGCTCTCCCCTCCCATGGCAGTGCTGTGACAGCTGCCAGCGCTACAGCAGCTCTCCCGACTTCACCTAAAATTAAAACACTGGCTTGGGGAAATCTCCTGGGGATTGTTCCCATCAAGTGGGAGAGAGGGAAGAAACACTCACCTGATTTTCTCTTCCTTTTTTTCCCCTTCCTTTTGTTTTTGTGAGAGAAGACAGAGTAATGTTCTATGGAAAGGATGTTACTATGACACTGCTGAGATGTGCCAAAAAAAAGGACAGATTCATATAAATTATTTATGATTAATGTATTATACTTCACCAGAGCAATTTAAATAGAGAGATTTCAGTATCTCTTAACATTATGATAGAGATGTAAAAAAGCATTAGCAGCAAATACCTGCTGCTAATAAGTGGGTAGAACAGGCAGAGGAGTCTGTTTGGGTGAGAAAAGGAGGAGAGTAGGAAACCCCAGGGACATGTTTGCAGCATCCCACTTGCAGCATCCAGGGCTGTGAGCTCTGTCATCCGGGGAGCTGCCAAAATCTCATATACCCTCCTGGTCTGAACCTGTCCTTGTAGAAATATGTGCACCTCACAGCAACTGAAAAGGTTGATAGGGTTAACCATGACAATGAAGAATGTTTTTAAAGAGAAGAGTAATTAACTCCATATATATATATACATATATATACGACTGTATTGTATACTTACCTACCTACAGGCAGTTACCTCCTTCTAGTATTGAAGGGAGCCTACAGGAGAGATGGAGAGAGACTCTTTACAAGGGCCTGGAGTGACAGGACAAGGAGAATGGCTTGCCATGGACAGAGGGCAGGGTTAGATGGGGTATTGGGAAGAAATTCTTGGCTGTGAGGGTTGTGAGGCCCTGGCACAGGTTGCCCAGAGAAGCTGTAGTTGCCCTATCCCTGGAAGTGTCCAAGGCCTGGTTGGACAGGGCTTGGAGCAACCTGGTCTAGTGGAAGGTGTCCCTGCCCATGGCAAGAGCTTGGAACCGGCTGATCATTAAAGTGCGTTCCAACCCAAACCATCCCATGATTCTATGATTATTTCAGGCAAAGTAAGAAATTATGTGAGCAAGGAGGACATGATTACTCTGCTGCAATGCCCTGTGTTTGTAAACAAAGAGAAAATGCCTGCACAGCACATATATGAATGGACAGTAAAACCAGGGGTAAATGAGTAGGGAAGAAGTGCCAGGAAGGAACACTGGCCATACTCGCAGCAGCTCCAGAGTGGGCCTGGAGGGCAGGGGATGCAGGCACAGCAGGGACAGGATGTGGTGCATAGTGAGCAGCTTGACCTCCAGCTCAGTAATATACACTGAAAAATAAAATAAAAAGGCCAAAAAAGCACTAAACTTTGTATTAAATCTACTTGGGAAAACTGTGACCCACTTGGAAACCCTCACAGCATCCTTGCCGGCTGACGCCAGTCACATTCTTAATTTTTACTGTCCTGGTTGTGACAATTTAATAATGAGCATTGTCAAACTCCATCTTTAAATTTTAATTGCTAAAAATTCATCTTTGAAGGATATGTTTCAGTATCAAGAATGTAAATAGCAATAGGGCCAACCAGGAATAATATGAATAATTCAGCCTTGCAATATGCAAGTTTTATACTTGGAAATGAGTGATTCACTCCTCTTGTATATTCAGTCATCGCAGAGTGCAGACACTAAAATATGGGAAAAAAATGGGAATAAGCCATAATTATTTGATGGCATAGTAACATTAGAATTTTTTAGATTGTATTTTAATTATAACGTACCTTAGAGCGCAAATTTTATGTCCTGAGTTCATAAACGAGCCAGTTTACTTCAGAACAGGCAGTACCTGGTGCCAGCTCACCCTGAGGGAGCTTTGCTGCTGCCTGAAGTGGGTCACAGCTCTCTCGGGGACTGTGATGGATTCCCTGGTGCCAGGCAAGGCTGAGCAGCCTGGGCAGTGCAGTTGTTCCCTGGAGTCTTGCAGGACCAAGATCTCCTGACTCCAGGCTCTCCGTGCCCGCTCAGCTCCAGCGGCACTGGAGGGGTTTTTTGGGGGCCCCACCCTGCTGGCACCGATGTGGGGACAGGAGCCAGGAGAGACACTGCTGCCCTGCTCCCACCATCCCACACCTCCTCCAGGGAAGGAAAAGAGTAGGAAAAGTTCCTCTCTTGCCTATTGGCCCAGTCTGGTCCTGGAACCAAACATTTGGAGATTTCAGCATTTTCTAATCTGGTAAAATTCTTTTTCTTTCTGTAACTTTGGAATATCTCCTTTTGTCCTGTAATGAAAATATCTGCCTTCAGGTTGGTGCTGGGGTGGGCCCAGAGGCAGCACCCTGAGGGTGACCCTCAAGACACAGTCTTTGAATCCTCGGTTCTTTACTTACAAATTCTCTCTGTAAACAAACAAAAATACAGATACAGGTGAGCTACACCCTATGCTGGTTCAGGGCAGGTGAGGTGCTGCTGGCCCTGTGTCTGCTTCAGCAGAAAGAAGACAAACCCATGGACGCCTTGGCACACCCAGTGGATTTGGGATTTTCTGAGCACAGAAAGAATCCATCGTGCTCCACATTGCACCTACAATTTTACACCTCAGCGACTTTAATATTGCAAATAACAGAGAGTGGCTCCGAAGGTGGCTGCGGGGCCACCTGGGACTCCAGTTACTTGCTGCCACTCATCTCACACCTTGGATGGCAAACCTATCTGAATCTTCATGTTCTTTAGTCCCAAAGTTCTTTCTAAACACTGAAATATGGACCCAGGTGAGCTGTGCTGAGGCATTTATGTGGAGTCAGCTTTAGCTGATGAGCTGCATGAGTTATTTCACCACCCTCCCAATACAGAATTTTTCCCTAGTCTCTAAACTGACTCACCTCTGTGCCTGTGAACCCTCTACTCTGTCCAAGTGGAGCTTTGGGGGGTCCCAGCCCTGCAGCCACATGCTCTGGGGCAGCCAAGGTGTGTGAGTGCCTGTGTGAGTACCACTGTGCCTTTGGCCAGGTGTGCTGGATACCTGAGCAAAACCTCCTGGTAAAAGCTAATCAAGAGCCTATCAGAAATTAATAGTTCCCCTCTTTGATAAACATAGTTCCCCTCTTGATAAACAATATATAAGGAATTGCTGCTGATGCTCCCACAGGGTCCCACAGCACATGTTAGTGAGCAGGGACACGACAGGCAGGTATCTGAGGGCAAGTGACAATAAATATTCATATGCAGAGTTAATACTAAAACATTTTCTTTACTACTTCCACTTTACTTATTTGTAGCTGCTGGAGAAACAGGCATATTAGAATATTAATTTTCCGCTTTACTGGAATGATTTCAGAGTCAAGTGCTGTCGGATCGCAGGATGCAAATTGGAGCAGAGAGGGTGGGACTTACACTAATTCACTTCACAGCCTTGGAAAGAAAGGTCTGTTTATTTGCATTTTCCTTTTTGGAGCCTTCTTCAGATGTCTCAGAACTACTTTAGAGAAGGTTGAAGGCACATATGTAGATCTGCAGCACAGAATCTGCTGCCTATCCTGCTCCTGCAGCTGTGTCTGCTTGGGAGCAGAGACCTACCCATGGAAGGGGTCAGCAGGAATCTACCCATGGAAGGGATCAGTGGTGATGTGCCCACAGAAGGGATCAGCAGGGATCTGCCCATGGAAGGGGTCATTGGCTCAAAGAAAGAACCAGGCTGAAGGTTAAATTTGGCATTTTCTGCTGAATTTGCACACCACTCCTTGCAAATTCCCAGCTTTACACTCTCATTGAAATATGGATATTCTGCTTATTTGTTCACTTAAATTCTTCCTGGGATGAGCTATCAGAGGAAACAGCATTTTGTGGCTTCTCAAGGAATTTCAGCTAAGCTTGTCTCATGGGGAGAGACCCCATCCCTGGAGGGGGCACAGTGCAAAAGTCAAGGTCAAGGCAGCAGCAGCCGAGGCTTTGTCAGGGCTCAGCTGCCACACGGTTACTAGATATCAAATAGTAAATTGGGTGTTTTCCTCCTCAAGAAAAAATGAGCCATCCCCTGAGCAGAGAGGAGAGGAATCTACCCAAAAGACCTTCCTTACAAAGGCAGTAATGCTACGTGGGTAGCAATAATGTTTAATTTTAATTAGCTGCTAATATTTTGTGAGGGCAGTTGGGGTTTTGTACACAGTGATATTGGCAGTTTGCTCATTTTATGGAATTTAATATCGGATCAATTGGTTTAGGCAGCTGGGGAGAAGGGGCTCGGTACCGTTTGAGATAAAAAATGCTGTCTCTTTCTTCAGTAAACCCAATCCAATCATTATTAAATCTTTTGGTAAATATCTTGGAGAAATTAGGTCTCCTAATGTTTGTGCTCACGGATCAAGGAGAGAAAGATGGAGTCAGATGGTTTCCAGGTAAGTAAACAGGGAGAGTTTGTTATTTCAGGTCGTGGATAGAGTGCTACCTACAGACAAATAAACCAGTATCAGCAGAAGCCACGGACACATGGATTATTCCCAGGTACCTGGAGCTGCGCGGGAACCAGCAGAAACACCTTGTGCACAGTGTGAAAACACAGACCTGGAGATTTATCATCAGCCTGTGCAAAGGTGCTGGATCAAAGCCATGGCATGGTGGGGAGGGAGCCCTTACTGGGAACAGCACCATCACCCTCCTCACTGGGACATGGGGGCACAGCACCATCACCTTCCTCATTGAGGCACAGAGGGACAGCACTGTCAAACTCCTCACTGGGGCACTGACTCCCAGAGCAATCCCTGTGCCTGGACAGGTGTGCTCCTTGTGCCATGCGGGTGTGCTGGCAGTGGACACAGGATCTGGGCCTGGGGCACAGGGAGCTGAGGCACGTGCACAGGATCTGGCCATGAGGCATTTTAACTCCTATGAGTTCTTCAGTCAAGTTCACAGGATTCCCAAGGATGAGATTTAACAGGATCTCAGGATGGGGTCCTCAGTGACCTTTGACAAACTCGGCCCTCCCAGCCCACCTCTCAGATCAAAGCTGCTGTGTTGTCATCATTCTCTCCAAGGGCAGAAGCAAATGTGCAGAGTTTGTAATTCCAAGGGATTTGTTGCCTGCACCTTTAAAGAGCTGAGAAAGGCATTAATTACCCTTCTTGCCATTAGCTCCTGCAACCATGTTCCTTGATGTCTTCCTTGAGCCAGCAGCGCAGCTGCTGCTCAGCCTAGAGACGGACACAGCATTTCTGAATTGATACAGCAGCGTCTGAGTATTCCGCAGTTCCCTGGCACCTGTCACAGGCAGCTCTGGGAGAAATCTGCTGCTATTATAAGATCACATTTAAAATTTTGATATCTGCTTTGAAAGGGCAAACCCTGCCAGCTGACAAATAATAAGTGGCCCTTTTGTATTCCATTCCATTCTTATCCATTTTTCATGCCTTAGCAAGGTGAAGCTTTCCAATCAAGGAATGGCAGTGTGGGCAAGTGGAGATAATATATTTTGATGGAGGTCTGTAATGAATATGGTATTTATGAAGACGCAAGTCATTAAAAGAAGCCTTCCATGGTTGTTGCACGTTATTTTATTGATTTTTCTAAATGCACCGATCAAGGAGAGGATCATACTTTACAAGAAACATTTCAATTTCTAATCTTTAGTTTGATAAAGCATGATAGTATTTGTTGATTTTTGCCATTGAAAGGGTTGGTGGGTTCATTGCCTGTACACACACCATGAATTCTAAATTCAGGGTGTTCTCTGGAAAAAGAGGACTCGAGCAGTGGAGAGTAATGGGAAAAGTTTGGAGAATAAATGGAGGTCATCTCTCCTCTTTTCAACCCTTTGTTCTGTGAGCGGGTGTGGGGTGAGCTGACCCCCCTGAAGTCAATTCTAACACTGCTTGTTATTGCAGTACTGAGGGAAGAAGCTTCTTGTAGACATGAGAGATGTCAAAGGAAAGTCCTGGGGGATGAGGAATCATCTTTATCAACAGAATAAATACAGTCCAGGCATCAGTGCTGAGAAATCCCTCCAACTTCTTGCCAATCCATGTTGGTCAGGATGTATTGACCATCCCTGGTATTCGTATGTCAAGAGGAAAGTTTGGGTGGGGATGGTGCACCTGGGCACCCAGCTGGGGCTGTCTCCAGCTGCTGCACAGCTGGGCAAACCCACTGCTCTGAGAACCTCCACTCCTGGAGATTGGCCTCGTTTATCGTGAAATTAGACGATGCTGGTGCTTATCACCATCTGTCACTACACTTTTGGGGGGCATTTAACTTAGTGATTGGTTTTACTTGACATCTGCAGTGCAGCCCCTTGATATTTTGTGTTCCTTTATATAAATATATATATATATTTACCAATTTCATATAATAGAATCTGCCAATTTTTTTTTATTTAAGAAGATAGGAAAAAATAAACCTACTTGGGGACAGTGTGAGGTGGGGAGATGCACAGACAGCTTTGGCAGACATCCTTACTTCTTACACATGGTATTACTCTCAAGAGTTAAAAAAAATTACCTCTAAAAGGCTGATTTTGTTCCCCTATTGCTCACTGTCACTGTGTTCCAGTGGGGAGATTAGAAAGGGCGAGTGACCCCTTTCTGGGTGACACAGAGTGGGAGACACCAGCAGTGACACTAAGCCCAGGACCAAGGCCACGCAGGCCAGTCCTGCTGCTTTCCCAGCCCTGCGGTGAGGGAAGGAACTGCTGCCAATCCCCAGTGGTCACCAGTGGTCACCAGTGCTGGTGTGTGATGGCAGTGCTGCCTGGCTTGTGTTTTAAGTACACAGATGGTGTTTGGATTTCTTTTAAGGTAGGCAAAAAGCCAGTGATTATTCATCTGATCTGTAAATACCAGTTCAGATGAATAGGTTAATAATAGATTATTGTTTTCTGTATCTGATCAGCAAAGTCAGGTATAAACAGGTTTTTGGTGAAGAAATGCAGGGGAAAAAAAAAGAAAAAAAAACCCCAACAAAAAAGAAGGAGTGTTCCTGAATCCCTTATCTCTGTGCAGAATAACCTCCATCCTGATGGGGATGAATTGCAGTTTAATGTGTGTCTGCGGGCTTTGTCTGAGGCTCCTTCCTGCAAAGAAAGGGAAGCTCTTCACCTCCGCTTGCGAGCGGGGGCTTGGCAAGGGCTGGGATGAAAGGAGGTGGGGAGTGCTTTGAAAGGACATTGACCCCCACTGTACTTTCACAGAGCCCTGAACGCCGGGAAGATTTTTCTTCTCTCTTTGCAGTACCAAGTGATGGATGGCAGCTCCGTGGGCAGGGCTGCAGAACACCGGGAGTGCCTGCGGCTCAGGAGGACGGGAAGCCTGTGGGTCACTGTAAACACGGGTCAGGCAGAGCACAGTGAGCAGCAGCCATGAACCACAGGAGGGAGGCAAGGAAAGGCTCCGTTCTCCAGGCTCTGGAGCTCTTGAGGGGTCTCCTGCCTGTTGTCCTGAAAATACAGCAAATCAAACACTCTGGGCATTTTAAAAATTAAACTCATTGGTCTATGAAATGAGTTGAGCATGTGTATGCTATTTTTCCATACTGATTTATTAATATTGATTATCTGCTCTCTGAGTCTTCCTACTGTCACCCCACACTATCAACTGCAAGTCCCTGGGACACACTGGTGTGGGTGTTTGTCAGGATGGTGTTGTGAAAGGCACCCACGCTCCACTGTGAATAGATCAAGCTGCTGTTTATTTGGAGCTAATGCTGTTAGGGAAGACCAGGCAGCATGAGAATCCTCTGTCCCTTCAGCTGCTGGGTCCCCAGCTGTCCCACTGCGCACATCTGAGGAGAAGCACCCGCAGAGCCCTTATGGGATTTTCCTAGGAGCAAACAACCCTATCCATCCTCCCTACTGCCAAACAACAAGATGTTCACAAGAGACCATGTATCCTCCTCGTCAGGCAGGCAATGTAAGTGCTGGTGGCAATGGAAGCTGCTGCAGGCTCCTCCATCAGGATCAGTCCATCCCTCAGTCACCAGGGTGCTCAGCAGTGCTCCGGCCCACGTGGGGCTGTTCCTGGTCACTGATTCCTCCATGGACCATGGTCATTTGGACAGGACCATTAGCAGGGTACGGACTGAGACTTTAGCAAATGGGATCCATATGGATGAGGCAGTGCATCTACTCCTGCTGGATGCTATTGCCTTCCCAGCAGCACTAATGTAATTTCCAATGAATTTTCATGAGACAGAAACCTTTCCTACTCCCTGTCACACTCAAGCAAAATTCCTTTGGGTCTGCAATGTCTGCATTAAACACCAGGTGACTGCCTGACTCCCGAGAGTGTTTTATGATAAATAAAATACTCCTTTTGTCTTGGGAGCCATTATCCCCTCGCTGCATAAGAGAGGTCTATGATTTGGTTTGTGCTGCTGACATCCTGCTTTCCAAGAACAATGTAAATTAGTGTCCTTAAGTGGAGGAATAACAGTGCTTAATGAAAACCCAGATCTCTTACTGAACCTGAGATTTGTTGTCCCAAATCTGTAGTTTTCAGATTTTCACTCCATTAATTTCCTATCCAATACTGGTTTTCTGAAGCAGCTCCTGCTCTCAGCTGTGCTCCTGATCTTGCTTCATTCTGTAGCTGTTGTTTTATCATTATGAATAAATATTCATTTTTGAGGTTTATAATTTTAAACTGTTGTTCCTTTGTTGTGCTCACTTTATAGACTATGGAATGCTCCATGTTACACTTCCAGGACTGGATGTGTGAGCTCACCAGTGCTGAGTACAGATGGACAACGAGGGATGTGCAGGGTTGGGATGAGGTGCCCAGGGATGAGGTATCCAGGGATGGGGTACCTGTACAGCAGTATGATGCTCTGTCAGGAGGGAATTGGTGACAATTGGAGCAGGTAGTGAGTGGGATCTCCACAGGGAAGTGTGAGAGCATTGCAGGGGTATCAGGAAGGCACCTGAGGGGGATCCTGCTCCAGGAGCTGGGAATGCCTTGTGAAACTGCCACCTGCTGAAGAAAAGCCCGTGTGTGAAGGGCTGAGAACCTGGAGAAGTGTCCCAACTGCACCTGGAGCCCCAGGGACAGCTCAGGGCAGATCTTCCCATTTTAATGGTTCCTCTATGCAAGAAGGCATGAGAGGGAATATGCCAAAACTGCGTCTCTTTGAGGCACAGGAAAAAGCATTAAGGGCATACCTAGAAACAGCCCCTGCCCCAGTGTGCTGTCTGTCATCCTGAGCCAGAGAGAATTAGACAGAATTTGTGACCAAAAGGCGAGAAATTATATTGTCGAGGTAGCAAATGCCTCAGTGGGATTTTCAATTGCACCTGATGGAATTCCAGACGTTGCTGGGAGAGAACAAGTACCTCCAGGAGAGGGGCTGGCTGGGCTGCAGCATGTGAATGCTCACGGGCACAGGAAGTTCTTGAACTTTGTGCTGGGCTTTGCTCTCTGTGTACAGCCAATAAAATCCTAAGGAGTGCTTTGGAGTTTGGGCTTGACCTTGCCCAATTAATTGGTCAAGGATATGACTGTTGCTGAATGCTCAAGAACAGTAGAAGGAGTGAGTGTTGTTAACAGAAATACCCTGGCATGATGATGGATGCTGCTCCCTGCGTGGGTTAGCCTGGTTATTCATGGGGAGTGGAGAGGCAGTCTGAGACACAGCCAAAGCCATCAGGGAGACCATTCAGGGCACTGGGGGGGACTCCCTTCCTTGCTTCCTTGCTTCCTCTTTCCCTTCTTCTCTCCCTCCCTTCCTCCCTCCCTCCCTCCCCAATGCTCTGGGAAGCCATCCCAGCCCCACTGTGTCAACACTGTGTCACTGTCACTGACATCTCAGCATCCTTCTGGCAGCAGCCTGTGACCTCTGCCTTCACAGCGGTGACGGCAATAAAAGGACCTTTATATTTGCTCTTTTAGGTTGCAAATGCCTTAACCTTTATAATTAGTTTGATCACGTGACAAAGTTCTATTGGAAGTTTGAACACTGAATCAAAGATTTTTTTTTTTTAATTAAGTTGATTTGGGCCATGGCAGGGAGCCACCTCACTGCTCCCTGCTTTGCTTTCTTTGCACTGTGAAGTTGAACTTCACCAATCAACTTGGAGGTGCCTCTTCCTCAGCTCCTTCAGGCTGGATTCCTCAGAGGGGAACCAGGAGCTACTGACTGGTACAGAGGGTAAGAGCCTTCCTCACCTCCTCTTCCTCCTCTTCCTCCTCTTCCTCCTCCAGAACAAACAGTAGTTGAGAGCATTTATATTTTGACCAAAACCTATAGACAGGAACAGTCTTTCCTGGCTTGAGAAAACTGAGCAACAGCTCTGTGAGAAAGAGCAGGAAGGGATGATTTGGATGTGGGACAAAGAAACCTCCACTCCTATGAGGAGTTGGTCGAATGCAGGCTGAGGGCTGTGTGCTGGCTCCGGGAGTCTGATGCTCTGTGTAACCACAGTGATCAATCACTTCCTTGTTCCCCCTTTCTGCACCTTGTCACATAAATGTACCTGAAGCAGCAGATCTGCTCTGGAGTGCAGGTAACACAAGAGCTACAGCATTCAGAGGAGGGGGGGACAGTGGGGTGGGATTGATCCTGTTACCCATCCCATCCTGGCTCCTCTGACTGCAGGTGCTGAGCCCACCTTTCTGGGAGCACACATTCCTGCCCACAAAGGTGTGAGGGAGAGTGTCTCGTCACTGCAAGACCCGACTACAAATTGGTCTTGTTTTGCCTCTGCTTACATCAGGTAGAGTGAGGGAGGTGTTATAAAGCTTGAAAGAAACTGTTAAAACTAATTTTCATTGTGCTAGGAGAATTAGCATAAGATTTCCAACTGCATTTTAAGGAGGTTGTGGAGTAGAAGTAGCCTAGAGGCAGGAAAGTAATCTAATCAAGGGACACAGTAGAAAAGTTAATTAGGGTGCCCTGGACCCAGTGGCCTTCTGAGGTGGAATGACTCCATCAGTGGACAAGGGAAGGCTACAGATGTGATCTGCCTGAACTTCCGTAGGGCCTTTAGCACAGTCGTCCAGAACATCCTTCTGTCTAAACTGGAGAAAGATGGATTTGATGGGGGTGCTATTTGGTGGATAAGGAATTGGCTGGATGGTCTCATTCAGAGGGTCAGAGTCCCAATGGACTGATGTGCCAGTGGTGTCTCTGAGGGGTCTGTACTGGGGCTGGTGTTATTCAATGTCTTCATCCATGACACAGACAAGGGATCAAGGGCACCCTCATCACGTGTGCAGATGACACGAACTCAAGAGATGCAGTGACACACCTGAAGGATGGGGCCATCCAGAGGGACCTGGGAAGTTTGAAAAGTGGCCCCATGAGGTTTAACAAGGCCCTCAGTACCAGCACAGGCTTGGGGATGAACAGATTGAGAGAAGACCTGATGAGAAGGACTTGGGGGTGACAGTGGATGAAAAGTAACAAAGGAGGGTCCTCATCGCTTAATATTTCCTAATTTCACATTCTGTTGCCATTTGACCTTGCTCCATCACTGAACCTCCAGTGCACAAACACTGGGACCATGAAGGGCTTTCTCTGCTCCCCCAACTTGGGCTGTTCCCCATTCAGCTGAACCAAAACTGCCAAAAAAATGGTCCGGTGCTGGAAACTGGTTTCTCATTGATCTGATTTGGACAATTTACTCGTCTGCTGCTTTTTTTATAACAGACACCCTTGAAAACAGCCTCACCATAGCAACCCACTTCATTAAAGCACATTGTAAATCAACCTAATCTGGCAAAAGTGAATACATCGAGCTGGTCCTTAAACTGCAACAGGGATTCACTCGGGTTCATCTCCCAAAACCCCAGTGAAATCAGCAGGATTTTAGATATGCTCATCAAGAGAAGGCGGAGAGGGAGGAATGCAGATGCTGCAGCTCCTGGGTGCTTGTTCAGGGTGTGCAGTGCTCACACAGGAGGTTCAGGGACGCGACTGGCCCCTGTCCCCTGTCACTCAGCCCATGTTTTGCTCATGTCCCAGAGCCACGCCTCTGGCCCCACAGGGGAAGTTCTGGTGATTCCATGTGAATTCCAGGCCCATGTGAAGCCCACTGGACTCCTGCTCCTCATCCCGTGGCCAGAGCAGCTCCCATGGCCAGAGCACCTTGCACCAGACAAGTGTCCCTTCTCCCTTCAGTTTTCCATCTATGCTCACAGCCCACAGCTGTGTGCTCAGGGAATGTGAACTTCCATAAGAGCCTGAGAAACTGTTTCTGCATTATTTCAGATTCATCCTGGGCAAACAGACATTTGCCTCTAAGAGCCTCTTCTGAGTAACAACATCCTTTCCTGCATTTGAATGTGACATTTTGGGGAATTCTTTATGAATTATTCAGAAAACAGAAGCAGAGAGATGCCATGAAAGCCACAGGCCCATGCATGAGGTGGGAAAGACTCACCACTCTCCAAGTGAAGCAGTTCAGAACACAGGAGATGTGAGAGGAGCCCAACAGGAGTCACAGATGGGGTCTGGTCAAACTGCAATTAAAGCTGAGAACCACGTCAGGAGAGCAGCCTGGTTCTCCCTCCGAGCTGAGACGATGCCCAGCTGCGACCCCACAGACCTGGCAGCAGGCTCTGCCCTTTCACTTCAGGTTCCCATGGTAGAAGGGTTCAGTCACTGACAGCTTCTAACTTTCTATTTCCAAATACAGCTACAAAATCACTCCTAAACCCACACAATAAAAAGAGCACATCCTGACATGCTCACAAAGATTAATTTATCTCCTTGATGCATTCTCCCTAATAGGTCCTGGGATTTCCCCAGTCATTTTACAGGCATTTTCACAGTTCATTTTATGGTGTTTCTTCGCAAAAGGTTTCTCTGCTTTGAAGAACAAATGAAACATTTTTATTTTTAATTTATATGGATATAGTCTCCCAATCTGAATGCAAAACCGAAGGTGGCAAGGTGCTTGACTTCTCTGCATCTCTTCCCTCTCACAACCTGTGCTACACCAGCTCAACCGTGAGCAGCTCCACTGTCCTTTGCTGTTAGTTGGTAAAACAGAGCAGACAATAAATAAGCCGCAGGAACCCAAACACAGCAAATAATGATCATATCACATCATAGCTCAGGGCAACTAATGAGAGCTGATTTGTGGAAAAGGTCATGAGGAGAAGAAAGACGTCTCACAGGAACAATGTACATTATGATCATCTTTGCAATTAGGAAAGTGACTGCTCAGGAATAAAATTGTGATGTTGGGGTTTGTGGCTCTCGCTCCTCAGCAGCACTTCCAGGTCCTGCCCTGGCACAGCTGCCCAGGGCAGGGGGGGAGTCCCATTCCTGAGGGGATTTAAAAGCCATGTGGATATGGCACTTGAGGACTCAGTGGCTTTGGCAGTGCTGGAGGAACTGCTGGACTCAGTGACCTTAAAGGTCTTTTCCAACTTAACGATTCTGTGATTCTCTGGTATTTTATAGCCCCTCTTTGCGGAGCGGACGAGCTTTAGGATTTGTATTTAAAGGGCTGGAAATTGCATTTTGTTGCTTTGGCCTTTTCTCCTGTCTTTCTGGGGAAAAAAGCGTTGACATGATTAATCTTTAGCTGAAAATTGAACTTTTACTTCAGAGATCCTCAAAATAAAGTGTTAAAACATCATGTTGTAGATTTCCAATGTAATATCTATCCATGGAAGTGTTAAGTGAAAAATGGTAAGAATAGAAAATCTTAGCCATCTTTAATTAGCATGTACTTCAGAAATAAAGAATTATTTACTACCAGGCAGTGCCCAAAACCACATTTCCACCTGAAATTTTGCTAAAACTAGACTTTTTGGGACCTCATGGTATCGTATTTTGTAACTGAGACTTGAAGGAATTTTGTGCATTTTTCTTCCAGGTTTAGAGCCATTTTTAGAGGATTTTCTGAACTTTATTTTTCTCCTAATTTATTCCTGATATTTGTGCACACCGTAGCGGCACATCACCTTCAAAAGATGTGCTGTCCCAAAATAATTGAAACATTTAGGAAAAGGTTCTCTTGTCATAGGAATGAGTGCTCTAAACAGGGACACCTCTGAAACAGTTGGATCAAATTGTTGTGTTAATAGGTTTTTTTAAAGTAATTAGATCACAAAGCTGCTTTTGTCTTTCCTCATTCAGAGCATGGTGTGACACCACCAAACAAATTATTGTGAAAATAATAACTTGTTTATTTTAATCAGATATTGTCATTGGAATACTTTATCAGTTATTGTACAATTTTCAGTTGGATTCACACTGCAGAATTGTCTCACTTGATTCTTATCAACTCTGATTAATCTAATTTTCTGGGCATTTCCCTTCAAGCTTCTTCCTTGCCTTCTGATCAGCTGAAATTGTGAGTTTGCTTTGATACCAGAGCTCAAGAGAAAGCCAAGCTTTGAAGGGGATCCTCTCTTAGATTAAAATGCGAATTTCTGACAAAGTCCCATTTGAACCTGCTCAAAAGAAAACCAACTTCTTTTTGACAGTTGCCTTTTCTTCTCGTGTCAGTTCTATGTCTCCAGAAGACTTTCTGTTGCTGTGAAGATTTCTGGTGCTTCTGCTGGTGACATGCTCGAGCATCTCCTGGGGCTCCTGCTGGAGCCGTGGGTCTGTTTGCACGGTCAGGAGGTCACCAGCGGATTGTCCGTGTCTGGGTTGCCTGGGGAAGCTCTGCCTGGGCAAACATGCCAGATGCTGAGTGTGGGAGCGCTACCTGGAAGAAGAAAAGGAGTCACTTATTTGTGAACTAGTGTAAATGTGTCCTAGAGAAGCAAGTTTCTGTCTCCATATTTCCTTTAGGATGGTTGGGTTGCCTGGGAGATGTCTAGGGTGCTACGGAGGCCTCCTTCAACAGAGGTGGGAAACAGAAATAGATTTAAAAGAGTTTGGAGCAAACAGTAGGCTTTTTTCAGCTCTGTAACCAAATGAGAAAATCTGAGTTAGGTTGAAGTGAAACAGATCTGCTTCACTTTGGATGAATTCGGAAGACTTTGTATTATTTACTGTTTAACTAAATCATTTTCTCTTGCTTTATTTCCCAGCAAAAAGTCAGCAAAGAACTTCAGTGATGTAAAAGAAAGATTCCCTTGTAAGACAAGCCCTGGTAGACGACTTGATTGAAGGAAAATCTCCTTCTGCTGCAGTTGAGAGCTCCTTTGCATGGGAAGAATCTTTCATAGAATCTTGGAATGGTTTGGATTGGAAGGGACGTCAAAGTCCATATCAATTCACCCCCAGCCATGGGCAGGGGCACCTCTCATTAGGCCAGGTTGCTCTGTGCCCTGTCCAACCTGGCCTGGAACACTTGGAGAGATGGGGCAGCCGCAGCTTCTCTGGGCAACCTGCGCCAGTACTGTAGAAACTCTCTGTCTATCCCAAGGCTGGTGGGACTTGCTGCAGCAAGCAACAAAGGGCAGTGCCTGGTGTCTGCAGGGCACAGAGTCAAGGATAAGGACCTTTTCTCCATGAGTAACACAACCAAAGGAGCTGACACACAAATAAATCACCAAGTGGCCGCCTGTGAGATATAAACTGTGAGCGATGTTTGCTTTGTGAGACAGAAGAAGTTGGCAAACTGTTGGAAGCTGTTTTAAAGGTATAAATCAGTGTCTGAGGGGAGGGTCTGGTGACACACGGTGTCAAAGCCTTGTGCTGCTGTCATGGGAGATGGCTCAGCAGCGGAGACGTCTGCTGCTTACTCCCCTTGCTGGGGCTACCCACAGGGCCACAGCCAGAGCTATGACACATGCAGGGGAGCAGAGGAAAGCAATTGGACATAACAATAATTCTGTGGAGTTTTGCCTCTGAGACCGTGGAACTCTCCCTAAATACACAGGGGCTGCATGTACTTGATGCATGTGGGATTAGACTCACACCTAGCACTGATGTGAGTCTGAATGAGAGAGGACCTGTAGAAAGTAGTTGTTGTTATTACTATTACTATTATTAATATTGTTATTGTTTGAAGAGTCCTGATGTCTTGGCAATGGTGCAGTTAGTGTTTGGGTGCACCTCCTGCAGTTGCACACTAAAATGTTTTGACCAGATAATGATGAGGGAGAGGAGGAGGAGGAGGAGGAGGAGGAGGAGAAGGAGGAGAACGGCTATTCCATGTCCCCTGTGCGATGACAGGAAGTTTGCATACAAGTCCTTTGTATTTCACATGCACAGAAATACTTGGATAATAACCCAGTCCTTCTCAAGCTCAGAGGAGCCCTTGGAATTGCTGCATGTGTGGTGCATTTCCAGTCTCAGCTTTATTAGCCCTGGGAGATTTATGGAGAGCCTGAAACCGCCATCATGGGCTGTGACGCTCTGATGGAAGCATTAAGACAATATTGTAAAACTGCTGTACAGTATAAACTGTGGGTTGTTATCACACAATCACTATAAATCTGCTCATTTTGCAAACAGGTTTAAAGAGCTGGTGATTTCCTGTTCCACTGGAGAAAACCTGTTTTCTGCCAGAGTATCTCCATGTAAATCTGACTTGCTGCTGTCTGCTCAGCATCTTGAGAACAAACAGCCTCATAAATCTGCTGAGGGGAGGGGGTGTTGTTTGTTTGTTTTAATTTACCATTTGAATGTAGAGATTTCTGGGGTGAGTTGACAGAAAGCAAGGTGAGGGTTGTCCCTTCTGGAGACCAGCCTCACCGACCTGCTCAGAGCAGCAGCCAGAGCCCTCAGCACATGCTGAGCACAATGGCCAATGGGCAGAGAAGGGTCTATGGAGCAGGAGGATGAAGGACGGGAACAGATAGAGCCCGACCTTCAGCCTTTAGCCAAGCACGTGCTCCAAAGGGTTGCCATCCCACACTGTGCCCTGATTTGGAGGGGAGGGGAGGGAAGGAGAGAGCAAGGGAAGGGACAACCCTTTGTTTGTGCCCTTCTCCCAGGACAGCTGGGGCACCCAGGGCTAGGTGTGCCCATGCCACAGACCCACTGCCTGTGCTGCAGCACCAGAGCTTAAAGTAATGCTCACAAGAGCTGGGCAATTACTCGGTTTTAAATGACAAGCCCCATACTTTCTGTCATTTTCCTTTGGCTGCAGAAGAAAGGCAGATGGTCACATTGTCTGTCTTACCCAGAGCAAGGCGCCTGTTTATACAAACCTTTGAAGATTTGGCAATGTGCAAATCCCAGGCTGGGGCGGCCGAAACCATGGTTGTGCAAAAGGCTCTGTGAAACCTAACAGAATAGTACAAGCTGTGGGCATTAACTGTCAACATGGAAACAAACCCCCAACCCTTGGCACATATGCTGGGGATTTTAGAAGATGGGGTGAATAAGATTTGAAGGAAATAACTGCAACCACCCCAAGATCCTCCAGCCTGTCCAATTAATATTCTTTCTCATTAAAACTGCCATTAACCCGCTTGTTAAATTACCATGTTTATTAATAAAAAAACTAAAACACACACATACCCTGTAATGACAGAGCATCAAACAAGAAAAAAAATAAATGCTAATTTCAAGTGAAGGCGCGAAGAGGTCAGCAGTATTTTATCCTGTTATTACTGCCTCCTCCATATGGTTATATTTTCCATTTTGTTTTTTCTGTGACAAGAGGTGAAGACCTAGGAATGCATGAACATGATTAATTATTTGCAGAAAAATAACTTCTCAAACTTTTACATTTTAAATGGAAAGAGGAAAAAACCACTTAGTTTGAGAAGCAGGAAAACAAAAGAGGTGAGAACACACATTACAGGAACCGTGAAGTTTATTCTTTCCTACCTGCCAGTCACTTCCCTTGGTGACAATACAGAGAAAAAGCTGAGGAAAAGTTACACCCCCATAGAATCACAGAATTATGGAATATCCTGAGTTGGAAGGACCCACAAGGTTCATGGAGTCCAGCTCCTGGCCCTGCACAGGATGCCCCAACAATCCCACTATGTGCCAAGGCAAAAGCTAAGAGTTTAGTCTCCAAAAATGAACACTCTCAGATTGCCCAGTCTCTCCCATTTCCACAAGTTCTCCCATTTCCATGTTCAGAAGATGCCAGTTGGGTTCTGTCCCCAGTGGGTGGGTACATACCTGCTCTCGGCAGTTGCTCTCATGCTGCTTTTCTTCAGCTGAATTTAAGTGTTTATAGGTGTTATTTTGGGTACAAAGAGAATCTCCTGTTATTTGTTAAGACTTCTCCCATTATAGCCCAAATCCCAGAGGTGATTTTTTCATCTTACCACCCAAACTGCAAATTCCAGCTCTGTGGGGAAAATGCCCTTTCCCAAAGGTATAAACCACTGTCCATTTACAGGGTATCTCTGTCTGAGCCCTTCAGCCATGACCTCCAAGGGGCTGGAGTATGTGGGGGCTGCACATGGCTCAGGGGCAATAATGGGGCAGATAGAACACAACTGCATCCACTACCAATAAGGAAGATATTAATATTTTAATTAGGCCTATAATTAACTAATTTGCTCTCATCAGGTAGGAAAGGCCAGTGCTGTTATTGCAAGATATTAATCACACAGATTGGGTGAACACCAACACGAACTGGGTGTGAGTGGAATGCGTTAAAAATGAAATCAGTGTCTTCTTCTAAAGGGTGTTCCCTTCCCAAATGCTGCACAGTGCAGGGCTCTGGGATGGTGTCATCCTTCCCGCCTGCAGGAAACAGGCTGGGACTTCCAAGATGGGAGTAGCCTCACCTGAAAAGCAACGAGGAGGAGTGACTGTTGTAAGGCAGATGGAGGAGCATCTTGACAATTGTCACCTGGTTGGAAAGACTCAGAAGGACTTTTCTTCTCCCCAGGCTCACACCTTCCTGGCGGGGCTGGACAATGCTCATCCCTGCGGGTGGCTGGACATCATCTGATGCTCCAGTGCTGCTCAGACTCCTGATTCTCTCTGGTCCCAACTGGATGTGGCAGCGCCTCAAGGGGATGAGTGTGGTGAGCCCCGTCAGTAACCACAGCTAGTCAGTGCCAGGAGCCCCAGCAGGACCCCGCAACCTCTGGCACTGCTCAGGACCATTCTTTACCTTTAGACATGAGGAATAGTGTCACTCACAGTTGTCCACCTTTGGGTACTATCCTCCTGATGAATTCCAAGTGCATGTCACAGTGCCCTCTACCCTGAGAAATTTGGTCTTGTTTTTATCAATCGCCTGTAATTACAATTGACTGCAGCAGTTTTATTTCCATAGTATAAAATATCCATCACAGCGGAGGATTTGTTAGAGTACTTTGGACTAGCTTACATAATTTTTCCTTCAAAGGCTGTCATAAGGAGTTGGGTAACAACAATAAAAAGATCTTTTATTCTCTCTAGCACTATGCAGCAAATATAATGCAGCACACGTTTCTGTGTAGCAACTTGGTATTTCTTTTCTTTAGAAAAGGCAGAATTTTCATCCACATCATAATTTATATATGCTGCATTTCCTGTAAGAATTTGATCCCACCCACCTCAGTAAAACTTGTGTCACGTTGTAATGATATTTAATAATAATGCTGAGAATAAAAATCTGGTTACGTGTGCTGAGTGGAGCACTAACAGAGATGTGGGAACCTTTAGGGAATGCAACCCAAAAAGTGGAGCCTCACTGGGAACAATGTCAATAGAAAAAGAAATACCAGTGTGTTTGTGTAAAAAAGTTAATCTGCTCTATAAATGAGGCAACATAAACACATACAGGAAATGCCATTATTCCCCTCAACAATGAGGTTAAATAAGTACTTGATGGGTAGTTCTCAGAGGCATTTGTGTACAGGAGAGATACTTATCACAGTGCATGAAGTTAGGGATGGTAATAGAATTAAAATGAATTAAAACTCAGCTGTTATCTGTGTGCAGAGGGAAAAAGCCCAAGATATTAAAGCAAAGAGGATCAATTTATGCCTTCGTAATTGGAAATTCTTAGTATGAGTGAAATTATGCAAAAATCACTGTCCTTTAATTTTCTTTGGTTTTCAGCGCTGTGAAGATCCAAGAAGATCAAGTCAAATGTAATTTCAGCTGAGAGAGCCAGGCAGGAAAATTGCTACTGAGCAAAAAAATAACAAAACCCCAACCCCTGAGCCTGTCTCTGGGTGATCATTTTCAATCCCTGTTCAAGGCTGTGGGCAAACAAATTCTCACACTCCATGATTAATTACCAGCAAAGGTCAGAAAGGAGCTCTTCCCTCCTCTCAGGCCTTGTTTCCACAGCTGACAAGCAAGGGAGGGCACTGTGATTAATACCCAAATCCTTCCCTCAGCAGGGAGAATGAGAGGACCCAAAACCTCCTTGTAGTCAATGTTTCTGTCCACTCCAAGGAACTCTGGATCCAGACTTATGCTCCAGACCCTTCCCCAGCTCCGTTCCCTTCTCTGGACACACTTCAGCTCCTCAGTGTCCTTGATGTGAGGGGCCCAAACCTGCTCCCAGGACTGGAGGTGCCTCAGCAGTGCCCAGCACAGGGGACGGGCACTGCCCTGGTCCTGCTGCCACACTACTGCTGGTACAGGCCAGGTGCCATCGGTCACTTGCCCACCTGGGCACACCTGGCTCATGTTCAGCCCCTGTCAACCAGCACCCCAGGGCCTTTTCCAGCTTTCCAGCTGCTCTTCTCCAAGCTTGGAGTGTTCCACAGGTTTTGGTCACCCAAAAGCAGGACCTGGCACTTGGCCCTGTTGACCCTCACACCACTGGCCTCAGCCCATTGATCCAGCCTGTCCAGAGCCAGTTGCAGGGTTAGTCCTTGTGCAAATAGTGAGTAGTATTAGACTTACTATAGGTTCCTACAGTAATTATTCTTGTTCTTAAATAGCAGAATAAAAACTGGAGCCAGAGTCTATTTAAAGTGAAGATTAGATCCGCCTCCTGCCTGGCAGAGTTGAATTAAGAACTTTTTATCCTGACTTTATCATACTTTTTTTATCATACTCTTTTTATCACTTTCCTCCTTTTTATCATACTTTCACTTTTATCCAGAGCGTTACTTTTCCCTCAGATAGGTAATTTATTTATTCTGAGAGAGCTGGACATGAGTCTTTTAGTTGGGCAGGTTATCACTGGCTGCTCAGGACCATTTTGGGTAGACAAGGAGTCTGGTACTGTCAGAAAAGCGCACCAGGGCTTTCTCAAAGTAAGTAAAAACATATCAAGAAGCAGTGTTATAGGTTAGTTTCTCTTTTAATTAAGTGTAGCAGTTGATTTTTCAAAATTGAGCAGACAGACATCTCCTGCAGCTGGGCTGCAGTTAACAGTATGAGTTAATAGGAATATTTGGATTAGCACTGAAACCACCCAGCAGGATTTCAGCACGTGCACTGCAGCCAGTACCAGCTGTGGAACGTGGTGGGGGCACTGCTCAGCCAACACTTCATGGAACTGGGTGTCTCACACCCTCTTGGTGACTTGGGTTTGGGCCACGTTTTGCTTTTCCAGGAAAGCAATCAGAGAACACACCACTGTGGGCAGATTTGTTCCTGAGTAAGCTGCATAATTTACTGTTCTGCTGGATTTTGCCACTGGAGATAAACACATACCTGAGCCCATATATGTGTAGGGAGATCTAAGGAGATAGTCCTTAGTCAGGGTAACGACAGTGATCTCAACCTCAGGAGGAAAATAGAGCGAATATATCAATTACGAGCATAATAATGTCATGGGGAGACACTCTGTGATGTTTGTGGTCATTCTTAATCCAATAAAATTGCCTGAGGTTTTATCTATGAATTTAGAATATGATAAAAAAATGACTTCAGGAAAGGAAGATGAAAGGATTCTTTTTTTAGCCTCTCTCAGAGCTGCATATCAAATTGTTCGGGGTGGGAAGCAGAAGATGTTTACTTCTGCCAGTCTTGCAGATTCAGGTCAAGCTGTGAAAGACCAAGTTATCTTTTTACTGACTGTATGATGAAAGGTAAGATAAAAGCAGAGCAGGGAGGGAGCTGAAAGCTGCCCTGTGTGTGTGTTAGGACACAGCTCTGCTGAATCCCCCCCTAGTGCCGTGTACTCTCAGAGCGATGCTGGCTGGACCTGTGGCCTGGCCCAAACCCCTCACCCCTTGAGGGGAGGGACCCTGATGGGTATCACCTGCTTTGGCCCAGAACTGGGTCTTAGGTGTGAGAAGCTTTTCTGTTTCCCAAAGAACCCTGGCTCCCAAACTGCTCCCATGTGTGCCTGGGCCAGTATCCTCGCTCTGCTGCTGGAAGCTCTCAGTGTTTTCTCATCACAATGAGCAGCCCAACTTGCAAAGAAACATTTTGGTTTAGAATTTTAATTTACTGTCTCTCACCTTCACTGAATATATATTTATCCCTGTATGTGAGAAAAGGGAAACAACAAGATCTCTTACGCTGGTGTTTATGTCGTTCCAGCTACTGAGGATGATGTTTTGGATTGCAAAACATGAAATACCAAAGGACATGTTTGGAAGGCTGACACTCAGCCTTGGAAGTGACCCTCACTGGAGGTCACTGGAAACACAGGATTAATCAGTCACCATCAGCCTCTCTCTTCAGCTGCTGATTCAAAATTCAGACCAGCCTCACTGACCTAATGGCAGCTCCTCCTCTCAGGCTCTCCCAGTTCACATTACCCAATCCAAAGCCACTGCTCCCCACTAACCTCCAGCTGGGATTGCTGTCTTCCATGGCCTCCAAATACCTGATTTTTTTAATTTACATTTGTTCTGTACAGAGGTAAAACCAAGAACATTTATGCTTATGTTCTATTTCTCTTTTTGACATTTTTATTAGAAGAAAAGCAATGAAAATGGATGTGCTCCAAAAGGACTGGGAAGCAGCATTCAGTCTCCAGCAGCAGTGTGGATACAGGCTGACAGAAACAGCTTGTGAAATGGTGCTGTCTGCTCAGCAGCCCCAGAAAGTTGAAATTCAATGAAACTTCTCACCTTTTTAATTTTTAAATGAAAGTAAAATAAGAAAAGAAGAATCAATGTCATTTAAGTTTCCTTTCCACCTATAGAATATAACATGTGAAACAAGAGCCACGACACTAATGGGAATCTCTTCAGGATCTGCAGTTGATCACCAGGACTGTACCCACATCATTAGTCAGCCAGTTGCCACTAATGAAGCAAACAATGTTCCTTCATCCTGTTCTCTTCCCACTTCAGCCCCTTATTCCCATTAAAGCTCTGCATCCCCATGCTCCTGCAGCCTGGGCCAGCACAGGGTATGAGTGATGCTGGTCCTCGAGGGCACCAAGATCCTGGAAGGGCTGGTCTGCTCCCCTTCTCCTGTTTTCTCAGGGCCTGGTGTGCATTTCTGCCTTACCTACTGTGGGGCTTCATCCCAGTTATGTTATCCAGTGCTTATGGTTGTCCTGTTAATCCTGTGCAGTGGTCTAGCCCCCTCCTGCATTGACAGCAAATTTCCCTCTTTCTCTGCCCAACTCATTAATCAAAATTTTAAAGAAGTCTCATTAAAGAGCACCGAGGAAGGTCCCTGATAGCTTTCCACAGCCTGGCACACGTCCTCTCTCATTAACAGTGGTCCCAGCTCCATCCTCCCCATCCTGCCCAGCCCTTTCTCTGTATATCCATCTGCATAGCCATACACAACAAATGCAAACTCTGCACTCCTTTCAGGCACTAATGACAGGAAGTGTAGAGATAGTCCCAAAATCACAGAGCAGAGGTTTTATTCTCTTTGCCCCTCCTCCCTCCTGTTGCCCTGCAGTGGGGGAAACCTCCCAGAAACACAGGAGGTGGAAATCAAACCCTTTTTCCTGCCTGTTGTGAGAGGCACTGGACCCAGCTCACCTACCTGAAGGGAGACAAATGTTTATTTATTAAAACCAGAAACTACAACATTTAAATAAAATAACCCCCAGAGGTAGGACCCTAATGATATTTAAATGAATCATACCACCTTGCAATAAATTGTTACACTTCTTGTGTTAAATCCATTTTATTACTGTAAAGGAGCTCAAGTATTTTTTTTTCTTAGAAGCTCATGTATCCTAATATTTGATTTTTATGATTAAAAAGGGCAGAAACTTGTGGCAGTCACCTACTTTGCCTTCGATTGTAGATGTTGTAGCAATGAAATGAAATCAAACCACACTCTTCCATGATTTGCTGGATTATTAATAGTGCTGCCAAGCTCATTATAATATAATTTAAAGACAGATCTAGCAGAGAGACATGTGAAGGATGGTCTGAGTTCGGGCCTGACAGCAAATTGCTTGAATCTTGATCTAATTACCCCAGAACAGCCACTGTTACCAGTGGTTCATATTTGGCAGGAAACTTGTCAAAATTAGCCTGATTGGTGTCAAAACTGGGAGGGGGAGGGAGACATTTGTGTGTTTGCGCTGTGGAGGGTGGAAAATGAACAGTGAGTGGTCTGGGACCCTCCAAGGTGCCTCACTTGCTCATGCCCAGGTTTTTGGCAGTTGGGTGCTGGGATGTGCCTGCTGAATGCAATGACAATGGCATCCAAGGGCCGTGGGCCGAGCCCCACAGCCAGGATTTTTCATGTCTAAAGTTCAGCTACATTTTGAAGCAGCAATTCAACTGTTTGACCTCCACCAAATGCTTTGCCTGACTGCAAACTGCAAGCCAGAGGATAAATCCATGAGTTCTAGTAGGCATTTGAGTCATAATCACTCCAGGACCCAATACATAACCGAATATTGCTCTTAATTAATGAGACAATTAGACTTTGATTATGGCACTACAGTGCCCATTATCATTTTTATCTATCATGACCCTCTCGTACAAAGTATCCACTTTTCCTTATATGCTGCTGTATTTTTGTCTGGCATAATATTGGATAATAATTTATATAACGGCACTGACTGGATGAGCATTCAAATCATCTGTGTTACGATCCGGGAATGAGCAGCCGAAACGGCCCAGAACTGAGTTATGGGCTCACCAATCACCAGGGAAGGACGCCCAGTTGGGGCACAAAGGTCACTTTAGCATTGCCAGTGCTTTACATAGTGCCAAAGTGGTCTCTATGCCCTGTGCCATGGCCTCCCACCTCCCTGGAGCCCTAGAGCACTCAGGAATGCCATGCTCTGCCACATACTCTGCACACACCTTTTCATCTTCCTCTTTTACCTCAACCCAATTTCATCTTGGCCTTGGCCAACCTCCTTCCACTGCCCCACCATTTGATGTCTGACCTCTTGGTTTGGTGTTTGATCTCTCAGCTGCCCAGGCAGGGGAGAATTGCAATGAGGAGTCCCCTCCCTGCTCTGGGGCCAGCAGTTCCCCAAGACTCCCAGCAAAACTCCTCCAGACCTGTCCCTTTGTTTTCTTACCTAAGTCATGATCAAGGCTTTATGTGAAGGCTCTTAGGTAACTTGGCACCAAGGGAAATAGGGGTAAATAAATGCCAATATGTATTGCCTAATGCCACATCCTTGTGAACAAGGCATCATCTAGTGATGTGTTAAACACACAAAATGCTCTACTGCAGCTTTTGGGAAGAAAGGGAAGTTTCCTCTAACATGTAGATTTATTGTTCTGTGGTGAACTCAAACATTTGCTATTTAAATTTTTTGCCTCAGCACCCAGAGAAAACAAAGGCGACAATTCAAAGCGCCTCTATATTAATATTTCTTGGGTTTCCAAATATTTATGGAGATCAAATACACTACTGCTGTGCCAACTTTGCTTTCATATGAGGTTTCCCATCAAATCTGATTTTTGTTCAACAAGTCAAGCAAAGTCCACTCAGTGGCATGTCCTGAAACACTGAAAACATCAGTGGGAATGGTAAGGTAAAAACCCAGCTGGTTGGAGCATCCATCCTCCAGTTGTCATTCCAGATATGCAGGTACCATGTATAAATCTCTTTCTGATTGTACATAATATCTAAAACATTACACACCCTGACAAACCTACTCGTGATGTTTTCCATAGTGCCATGCTATTGTGCACCTCTGCAAACAGCCACCTGATCCTGCTTGATGGGAAAGCCCTTCACATGTCCATCAGCTCAAGAAAAACTCTGATTCTCACAAAGATGTCACTTTTCAGTTGCTGTTTAACAAGAATCAGAGAATTGTGGACTATTTCCCTTCAGCTAACAGCCAGTGCTGCAAGAAAACTCAACTCCCCCTCCAACGAGGGGCTGGAGTTGTTGACCACATTGTAAGCATTGCTGCTTTCAGCAGTGTACTGCCAGGACTTCAGAGAGAAATAATCAAAATTTTCACAGATTTTATTCAAGGCAGAAATTATTTCAGTTCTGACTTATCATGTCTTCAGAGTGCTATTCCCACAGACACATAAAAGTAACCTAGGAAGATTAAAATCCTTTCATACATTATGGAAATCTCTAGAGAACTCTAGGATGGGCCATTCACTGCAACAGACAAATTGCAGGCAATGCCTTTGATGGACAGCTGTCAGTCATCCCTCCCTGCCAGCACTCACATCAATGGGGGTGAGAATAGAAATGCACGGTGGCAGGTTGCTGGATTTGGATGGAAGATATGGAATGGAAATTATTGACATAAATTTAGCACCAAGTAATTGATGACAGCTGAATGATATTAATTACCAAGTGACAGAGGCTGGATACCACAGTGCCTGTGGACAGTCGCTCATTGTCTCTGAAGAGGGGGGTTCTGCTCTGGATCTTGATTGCAAATGAATATTCATTCATCTGATGGCTTATCCATCTCCTTTGTTCAGGTTAAACGCACATCCTCCAGCAGCACTTGGCACTACCAGTGCAATTGCCAGCCCTGCACCGGAGGGCCGAGGAAGCCAAACCACGATGTGTGACGGCTCCATCCCCTCAAGGACACGGGAAGCCTCCTGGCCCCTGCCCATGGCCTGCCATGTGCATGGGAGCGTGGAGGGCTCTGCTGCTGCCACTAAATCCACCCACAGCATAAATCTGCAGGAGCCGAAAGAGTGGCCAGGAAATGGAACTTTTAAAGGCAATGAAGTTCAAGGGAAAGCAAATCAGAAGTGCAATGGCTGGCGGTGAGTGTCAAAGGTCCCTCATGCAGCTTAATGGCCAGGCAGAGCACAAGGAATGTGGTGGGTGTGTGAGAGCTGACAGGACACCAAGCTGTGGCACCAAGAAAAGTGTGACAGTGTGAGGATGTCTTGTGGCACTGTGTGAGCCTTGTTAGCTGGAGAGGAAATCTGCATCCCCACAAACCCCGCCCAGGGAGAGATTTTGAAATGAGAGAGCAACTGGCAGCCATGAAGGGGTGGAAACCTCTCCCTTCTCCAGCAAGGGATGGCCCATCCCTAGAAGTGTTCAATGTCAGCTTCGATGGGGCTTGGAGCAACCTGGGCTAGTGGAAAGTGTCCCTGCCCATGGCAATGAAATGAGTTTTGAGGTCCCTTCCAACCCAAACCAGCCTGGGATTCTGTGATAACACAGGGAGAAATCTGACTTCAGCAGCTTCCAGCTGGATATGTCTCATACAGCCTGTTTCATCACCTCTGTCCACCTTGCTGTGTTCTTTTGCTCCATTTTTGGGGTACTGTCTGTGCAGCTCTGTTCAGATACTGAATGGTGCCATTTAACTGATATCCTTTGACTGAGTTGCAGGCACTGAAGCTCAGCTGCACCGCCCTGTTGACACACTGAGTGCTGCACGGACTGGTCGGCTGCTCTCTGGTCAATAGTGGTGCTCGGAGATCCAACTGGTGAGAACAAACCCCACTGCCTGGAGAAGATCAAATGAAAAGGTGGATAATAATATTCTGAGAGCTGCATTATTTCCACAGAGTGATGAATATTCCATAAAACACTTTGGGAAGCAGTTTATCTGGGCGTAAGCAGCAGCACTTTATGGCTCTGTGAATGCTGTGTCTGTCAGAAAGTGTTATTAAAGATGTACCTGAAAATTGTGGTGTTAATATGCTCCTCATAGTGCTGGGATTTGATCTACTAATGATGATCACCTGGGACTCACAGGCTCTGCATGTGGCAGGGCTGACTTCTGCTAGAAATAATAATAACCAGGCAAAACTCATGCACGCTCACATTTCTGGAGTAACTAACAGGATTGTGCTAAGCAATTTGTAGATATGAGCTACACAGCAATAGGCAAATCACACTCCTCACATTTTCTCATTTCCTTTCTTTTCATTATGTTTCGGGCTAAAAAAGTGTTTGGATAAAGACTGTGGCAGTGGTTTCCCGTGATACTTTATGAATTTAGGAATACAAATGCTTTCAAAATTCTTTATCAAGCCACCTTTCAAAATGCCTGTGTCCTTCTGCACCTCAGGGAGGTATCACATTCATGATCCCAAGCAAACAACAAGGATCTCATATCTGAACCTGTAGATTTGAGGGGATTTTGATAGGATCACTGTCCAAAGGGGAGGGGCTGGGAGGGAGCACTTGCGGAGCTGGTCCCACCACAGAGTGTACCCGAAATCATGGCTCATGAGAGCCCTGCCTACCAGAATCACGTGAACTTCAGACAGACTATTCCCTGTGTACGTGTTCAGAACTAGATTTTAGGACATTTGCCAAGAGCTGACAAGCTTGCTTTGTTTCTCATATGGCCTTGGTTAAGTCCTTGGTTAAGTATGCAGATGCTGACAGGGACATCCTGCCTGTGTGGGGGATAGAGAAAAAGCCCATCCCCCTGGCAAGGGTGGAGTCATTGCCGTGTGAACAAGGGTGCACATACTACTTATGACTTCATGTCTGAACACACACTGACCTTTTAAGCCCGTGAAATACTGTCCCACCTAGGGCCCACCTCTGTATTGATACATTCTTCACTGAGAACTAAAGAATATATGTAAATGTGTTCAAACTATCCCTTGCTGGTGACCTCGAGGTGTGGGAAGCAATGCTATTTTTCATTTGTCAGGGATTTCAGCTACACTCACTGTCGGGGTGAGATAGAGCTGAGATCTCTGCTTCAAAGTTCCCCAGTTATAGTCCACATGTCCAACTACTTGCAATGAAATTCATTTCATCCACCACAGTGTAAATATCATCATTCCTGTGCTGCGCTGTTGTGCTGTTTCCTTCTTGCTCTTTTCAGCTTTTTTAATATCAAATTGCCTTTGGAATATGCAAACTATCATGGAAGATTAGTGGTCAGTGAGTGAGGTGATGTCAGAGGGCAAAAGAGAGAAGAGATTGTGGATGGTTAATTATCAGAGTGTGCCCCAGTGCTGTCAGCAACATATCCCATAGGAATGGGGGCAGGAGCCCCTGGGATCTCCCCAGAGAAGACATATTCAGCCCTTGGTCAGTCCCCATGCCTTACTGCCAAGCTGGGAATCTCAAGGCGTAACCTGAGCTTTACAATTCCTACTGGCACCAAGACCTGTGAAGTTCTTGAGTCTTTTAGATACTGCACGTGCACAACATCTAAATTATTCTCCCAGCACTTTTACTATGAGTCCCCCTGGTATTTGGGGTAGATTTAAAGTCACTGCAGGATTCTGTTGTGACAGGTTTTGTCCAGAAAGTGAGTGAGCAAATTCAATGAGGAATATTGTATTTGGAAGCACAGACATCCTGGGAAGGACAGACCTTCCTCTTGAGTTTCATTTATGGAATCACAGAATCATGGAACGGTTTGGGTTGGAAGGAACCTCAAAGCTCATCTTGTTGCATTCCTGCCATGGGCAGGGACAACTTCCACTATCCCAGGTTGCTCCAAGCCCTGTCCAACCTGGCCTTGGACACTTCTAGGGATGGGGCAGCCACAGCTTCTCTGGGCAACCTGTCCTGGGGCTCACCATCCTCACAGGGAAGGATTTCTTCCTTTTATCAGCTACAGGCTAATGCCTGACAATGTGGAAGGTCCCAACTTGTCCCTGCAATCGCCGATGGATTTCATGGGTGTTAGAACATTTCTGAGCCTATCAACAGCTCTTCTAAAGCAAACATAAATTTAAAAATTAATCAGCAACAATTTATTTCTATAACATTTTAACATTTCTGTCAAGCACACATTTAAATTAAAAATGAACAAGAAACTGAAATAAGAGATGGGGTGAATTAGAACAGATCAAAGGAAAATGCTCAATGCTTAAGGCACTGCTCCCTTGCTAAATCCCTGTCCTGTGACAAACACTCCAGTGTTGATTAAAAGCTTTCAAGATCTTTTCATATTTCCAAGAAGAACAAGTTACTAGTCTTTGCTATTTCTAGGTACTAGAATTTCTTTACTATTCACAGTTTTGGTCAAATTTTTTCATAGTTTTTTAGGGTATTTTTTGTGATATTCATGAAAGAAAAACCACAATCATTATACAGTGGGATTCTGGGATTTATTTTTCAATAATGGGGCAAGTTGCTGTAAGAAGCAATAACACAGCAATGAAGGTGCTGCCATTGTCTTTGAGTGCATCTTAAGTATAGTCATTACAAATTGGACGTGTGCAATTCCACCTTTATGACTGGCTGTTTCATCTTCCCCCTCCCTCATTTGACAAGAGTGTTCCTGAGCTAAGTGAGTCTTTCCTGAAAGTGAAAGGCATGAGAGTTGGAAAAAGATTAGAAAGAACATGAGGACAGGCTGGGAATTGGGAAAATGAGAGATGTTGAAACACAGGAACATGTCCTTGACTGAACTGCATTTTCCCTGCCTGGCTGAGCCCAAGAGCTGTGGAACATGTACATGCATGGGAGGGAGAGTCTCAGTTTTAAAAATAACTTAGCGAAACTTCTCTTGGAATAATATAGACTTGAATAGGTCATTTTGGCAGTGCTGGGTTAATGATTGGACTCGAAGAGCTCAGAGGTCCTTTCCGACCTAAATGATTCTATGATCACAGAATCACAAATGGTTTGGGAAAACTGAATTGAATTTCCTCTGTAAATTCTAACAAGTTTAACTGAGGGGGTGGAGGGACCTGAGGGGGTGGACAGAGCCCTGGGTCATCGGCCTGCTCAGTGTGGTTAGTGATTAAAGGCCTATCAGCCCCTTTCAAGGAAGCTGGAGTGAAGTTTATCTGACATTCTTCCATCCAATACTGCAGCCGCCTGCCTCCACATAAAAGTTTTTTGGTATGATTCCCAAATATCAATATGTTCTGTATTGTTACATCATAGGCTTTGGAACATTCCACCCCTTCTGTAAACATTGGCCAGCCCCATTTAAGAACTTTTCTGTAATTTCACATCTAATAGTTTCTTGCAGTTAAAGAATAATTTGAGTTTATTCAGTGCCATAAATACATGTTTGTGTCTGTACACAGAGTCAAAGCTCACAGCTGTGTGGAAGGAAATAAGTGTATTTCAATTGATCTTCACTGTGCAGCTCTGATTTTTATTCCTTCAGCATTTTCTCTCTGGAGTAAAACCCACTTGCTCTGTTCAGCATGGGTTTGCTCCTGAGCAGAAAGCAGTGGCTGGTCGGATTCCCCCTGGTCAGGCTCTGTGTCTGACGTCACGTGTTGTCTCCCCACGTTTTTAATGTTAAACTGCTGCAGGTTTAGGGAAGCGAGTCATTTGTCAGGATTGATTTCTTCTTGTCAGCGTGCAATGCCATGGTAACTGATGGTGGGGCTCCATCCAGACAGACACGTGCTGTTAAACTCCAGCTCAGCTGGGATTTCACCCTTCTGCTGTAAATTACATATATTAATTAAAACAACAGCATTTTCGAAGCAAGAGCTTGTGATTCTTTCACTGAAAGAATGGTCAAGCATTGGGTAGTAGTGGAGTCACCATCCCTGAAGTGTTCAAAAAACAAGTAGATGTTGCACTTTGTGATACAGTTTACTGGGCATGGGGGTATTTGGTCAAAGATTGGACTTGAAGATCTTGGAGGTCTTTTCCAACCTTAATGACTCTATGATTCTATGACATTTAGTGGTGACATGTTCTAGAGGTGTCAAAGGACAAGGACAAGTGACCATGGTGGTTTCAGTGCCCTGATCATGCCAGTGTGAGGGGCTGGCCCTGTACCTCTGGTGGCCTGGCAATGGCACCAGGAATAAGTGTTCCTACCCAATAGCTGTGGGAGGGTTTTGTGCTCAGTCTGAAGTTCCCACATAGGCCCAACCACACAAACTCCCGACCCACAGGTCTCCTTGCTGAAAAACAGAAAGCAATTTCTTCTCAGCATTCCAGCCTATCAATATGGATTGTGCATATCAAAAACTAAGATGCACTTTGTTGTTTAAATAAAATATGACATTCCAGGAGCCAAATTGCATTTCAGCTCCTAAAGAGACTCCTGGGGTTGCTGGAAAACTCTATGGAAAACCAGGGCAAGCCAGGAACTGCCTGTGGCAGTGGGGTTGGAACTAGATGATCGTTAGGGTCCTTTCCAACCCAACCCAGCCACTCCATGATTCTGTGATAAGAGTAAATGACTATTCTAACACGAGACCTCTCAGTTCATGTATATTGAAGTACAGCATATGCAAAACTGCCCTCCTGACCCACAGCTTCAGGCCCGGGCCATCATCAGAAACACCTCAGGCTATTTGCCGAGGGGCATCGGGCTGTGTCCCCTCCACAGCCAGAAGGACCATTGGTGAGAGAAACTTGTTACAGATACTGAAGTCAACAGCACCTGTATTCTTCCTATAGAAGAATATTTCTTCTTTTAATTGGGTGCTGTTCGAAGATGTTGGCTTGTATAAAAGAAAAATAAAGCTTCTCACTGAATGAAACTCAAAGCAGTAAATTACAGCTGAAAAAGGAGGAGGAAAAACTCACATTTAGGACATCGCATTGTTTAGCCTCAGACTGAGTCCAACCCATAATGATGAAAATGACCTGGACCTGGGTCCAGGAGTTGGACTTGATGGTCCATGTGGGTCCCTTTCAACTCAGAATATTCTATGACTCTATGATGATTGGACCTTCTTTAGCAGAGGGCTACAACAGCAGCTGGGGTAAGTTGCAGACTGTACTTAAGGATGGAGTGACATCTTCCCTACAGTGAGTAGAGAGGTTGACCTTACTGTCCTGGCCAGATTCACACTTGAATGATTAACCTCTGGCTCTGGGTATACATTTCCCCCTTATTCTTAGTTGTCTCCTGAAAAACTTGCAGTACAGAATGTTTTCCAAGCAGCATGGAGGATGTACTCCATTCCAAAGGTGAGGTGACTAACCCTCTCACTGTGTTAAGCACTTTGAGATCATCCCATATAAAAATCACTATAAACATTTAATATTCTCACAGAAGTGGTGTCAATGCTGTCTGCCTGGGAACCTGTCCCAGGAGAAAAGGGCAGAGATCAAGGAAAGTATTCAAAAGGATAATTAAATATTTAATAAAAGCCATTAAATAGTGTGGGCCAGAATTGCAGGCGGCATAAATCATGGTGACTCTCCTGGTGGGTCTGTGCTGCTTTATATTGAAAGAAGCTTCTTTGGGGTGGCATTCAAAAGCCTTTAACATTCACTTGTGTCATTGCAATATCTTCTATACTAGGGCAGTGTCAGAGCTGCTGTTTTTCAGCAGACCTAATGAGGAAATCAGGGTGAAAGTACAGTATTAGAAGTAAAATGTTTTTACATGGAAAACCTATTTAAAAATTAAATATCGTGGAGTGTGTTCTGTGTGTCTGATGCTGCTGACAGACACTGAATTTATTCTTTTCATAGGCAAAGAGGCTGAAACTGTTCTACTGTCAGTTTGTGAGAGTAGATTGACGTGGGATACATTAGAGCATCACAGCCCTGGAGAGCTCTGAGTGTTCAGTATCAGTTAGAACAAGAGCACTGAGTACATCCTGCCTAATGCAGGTCTGAAACTGCCACCAGCTGAAGGCAAGAGGCTTGGCAGATGTGTCCCCCCATGCTGAATATCCCAACTCTGTCTCTCAGCTCTGGAGTTTGTGGTGTTGCTCCCCTCATTTAAAATCAGCGCAGCAGCCCAGGCTCTGAACTTGGCACCAGCAGTGGTGCTTAACAACAGCAAGAGCTTTTCCAGATATCTGGCCCTTTTCCTCCAAACACCCTCCACCAGACCATATGTCATCCTTAATCCGTCAGCACATACAGGGAATAATTGGAATTATTCTTTTACTATCTCAGCTTGCATTGTAAAACAAAGAGCCAAATGCAGAGGGGACGTGTAAGAGGAATAAGTGGGTTTAATTGAGGTCAAATTGATGTGACATGTCTAGGAGCTAAATGAGGCTTTAAGTTAAAGTGGGAGATGGCTCAGGTTAACTCACACACCCCTTGAAGTTGTTTTTCTTCCTGCTTCTTTTTTTTACAGCTCCTTAATTTTATCAAATTACTCTGGTAAACCAGATTCAACAGGTTCAATTTAGAGACTAATATATAGGGAGCGCTTTGAAAAATGAGTTTGTGACAAAACGCTGCTGCTTGAGAAGTGAACATAAGACCAGAAGAGGTCCTGACCCAAAACTGAGGGTCTCACCTGCCTTGTGCTGAGCAGCGCATTTCTTTTTTCATGTGAAAGGTAAAAACAATGAAAACTCTCAGAGGCCTTTGGGAGTGGGGAGCAGCCACACAGGCTCTGGGGCTCATCAGCGTTGGTTGCACGGAATGGGGGAGAGGAAACGACTGGGATGTGACGTGAATCCTTTTTGTGTGGCCTGGGAAAAGCAGCCCTGCAGACAAACCAGCGTCTCTAAGGGATATTTATGGCGCTCTCCATATAAATATGCACATGGGATATAGGCAAGAATATCTCTTTTCATATCCTCACCACAAGTGCTGGTGCCATTAATCTGTCACAGTCATCCTTTAGGTGCAGTTTCAAGTTTGATGTAGTAAAGAAATGTGAATTTGAAATTATATTTCAGTGCTATCATGTGAGTACATAAAAAAGAAGAGAGTAAGGAACTGTTTGTGCGTGAGCTCTTGGAGTGTATGCATTCAACACGTGATTCCAGAAAACCTGGAATGCATGTAGTTGATAATGATACATTTAAGAAATGCTGAAATATTCTAAAATTTTATTTATCCTTTTACTGAGAAATCACATTCCTGTCACGTACCACAAATTCAGCTTTTTGGCCGTTTCCTGGCTGTACATTTAATTTTTGTTCGAAGTTCTTTGTTCTGCCAAAGGGGTTGACTAGCTCATAAATTAACCTTGTGCCCTGATCCTTCAGACCCCTTTTGCTTTTCTCTGTACTTCTCTTTCCAAATGGAACAGAAGTCTCCACCCCTGTAAAACAACCTGAGCAAAAAATTCTGTTTCCATGACATCCACAATTTGCACCAATTCTTCCATAACTGAAGGGTTCATGCAGGTGCCTCTCAATATTCCTGAGCAGGGTTTCATTTTGATCTATGACTTAAGTGCATTAATAATTTAAGGTAATGCTCAGTGTCCAGTGATGTCAATGAGACTTAAGCTCATGAAAAATAAGTTTGCTGAATTAGGGTGAAAATAGAATTATGTTGGTCCACCCTGCAGCCACAAGTGAGCTGGTTGATAGGGGATGAGTTCATTTGATGTGCACAGGAAATTAAAATTGACCTTGGGATCACTGATTTTTGGAGGAAAAAAAAGTAAAGCTCTTAGAAATGGAGCCTTTGACTGTTAGAAAGGTGTGAGCTCTATTTATAGCAACACATGCCATTTTCGTACAGCATTCAGAGTTATTTTAAGTCAATGACAAGGTGTCTGCTTTTCTGAGGGAGCAGTTTCTTGGAGGTGAGGTCAATCCAACTACATCACTGATGGGAAAAATATGCAATAATCCTGGGCAATTAACAGAAAGGGGGTGCGGAATTGGGAATTCTCCCCAGGCAGGGCACTGCTTGGTTCTCTAATTCTGGTTTTCTTTCTCTCTCCCTTACTTTCAGTTTAGCAGCAGTTCTGTGTGGAGGAGCCTTCAACACGCCCCTTGGGGGTGTGAACTCCAACATCCGCTGGAGCTGCTGTTGGAGTGGAAAATGGGAGCTCGTTCTGGGAACTGGGATTTTGAAACTGTTTAAAATGAAAACACTTTTCTTCCAATCATACTGTGCTTTCATGTGTGAAGATGGTGCTGAGAGGCGGCTGGTTCTAAATATAGAGCAGCCGCTCCTCTGGAGCCACTGAATGAGAGGCAGAGGACAGGGGTCCACTTGGAATAACAGGCGGGGTGGGAATGGAATAATGCTCTGTAGTAGGAGATTGATAGATTACTAAACACCACCCTGCCGTATCAGGGAGACATGAACAGGGGGTTATTTGGGAATTCCTCCTGCCTCCTCCAGCTTATCGGGAAGCCGAGCGGCAGCAGAATGTTCAACTGAGCCTGGAAATGGGGCAGCTCTGAAGCAACATTTTCATCACAAGATGTTTATTGGGGTCACACATGAGTCTGCTCAGTTTTGGCCTCTCTCCAGAAGTGTTATTGCTGTCGCTGGAATGTGTAGGATTTTCCATTTATCTCCAGATCAGATTTTATCCGGAGTAGGCAATTGACATTCGCCGTCCACTGCATTTGCCCGGGAATGAAGAGCACTGCTAGGCCAGACATCACAAAAATCTCTCCTTTCACATGTGAGCACCTCTCCCACCCTTTTTATTTGTTTGTTGTCTAAATATAGGTTCCCCATCTGAGCTTTTTGATGCAACAATCTGCCTGGTTTCCATTTTATTCTTTATAGCCCAAAGAGAGCGTTGACACCAGCGGAAATGCACTTCCACGAGGAGCCAAGGTTTGAAAGGCAAGTCTAGACTCTGAGAGACAGGGCACCCCAGGAGAGTCAAAGCACAGACTGGGGTGTCCTTGTCCCATCTGCCAGGCAAGGGCAGCACTGAGACCTCATTCCCCCTTCCCACACTCTCTGCATCAGGTGCAGGGAGTTGCCAATCAGTTTCAAACTCAAAGAACATGTTTTATATCAACATTTTTTCATGATAAAGCCATTACTGAGCAGATCAAACACCACTTTTGGTTGCAGTTATTTGCTATCAGGCTGGCAGAGATGGAGGATGGAGGGGTGGCAGGTGGATGTGTGCAAGAGCCAACCACATCACCAACGCTTTAAGGTATTCCAAACTTTATTGCCAGTTATTTCTTTAATTACTTTCAATATTTCAAGTAGAAACCCTTGCACACTTTCCTTCCTAGAAAGCCATTTCTTCTTAAAAAGTCATCAATAATTACTTCTTAACAAGAATTAAGTCATTACTTATTTCTCCTTATCTGTTTGCCCAGTAAGAGCCTCATGACCTCCCTTTTTGCAAGTGTGTGGCAGAAACTGGTTTATCTTGACTCTGGTTCACCCTCATCCCCTTAGCTGTCATTGAATTGGGAATATTTGGGGTTCTGATAGAGAAAAACAACTTGGTGGTCATGAATGGTCATGAACTTGCTCTGGCTTTTCTGAATTTTGAGAGTAGGAAATGATAAAGTCAGACTGAAACTTCAAAACTTAATTTTCAGAGTCACCAATGAAATATTTGTGTTTTCCCAGTTTCATGGAATGGTTTGCGTTGGAAAGGATCTTAAAGCTCATCTCATTCCCCCCCCTGCCATGGGCAGGGACACCTTCCACTAGACCAGGTTACTCCAAATCCTGTCCAACCTGGCCTTGGACACTTCCAGGGATGGGGTGTTCACAATTTTAATAATTGTAAAAATTGTAAAAATTATTGATAATTTTATTTATTGAAATATTTACTTAGTTTACTTTAAATATCTATCTATATTTAAATATTTATTATTAATAAATAATTTCAGCTTGTATTTTCATTATTTTGATGAAGAAATGTCTTTTAATACATCATCTTGTTTTAAGGGTAAATGCTTAAGGATTTCTTAAAACTGCAACAAGATCTATAAAAGAGTATCAAAGGGTTAAATGAACCATTTTGTTTGACCTGAAATGACTTCTGGATTTCTTGGAACTGCCAGAACATTGAGAAGTCATTTAGTTGCACAGCCTTAATTAAGCAACTGCCTCCAGTTATGATTTACTCTGTTATTCAGAAAATTAGACCTTCACACTATTCCTAATTTTTGCCAGAGTCCTTAAGGACCAGTGTTTACCAAGATCAGCTGTAGTTTGGGGTGTTCCAGCTTTTAGATGCCGAGCTTGGAATCTGCCAGGTTTCCAGACACATCTCTGCAGATCAGCCACCGTAAAGGAGCTTCGAGCTGGGCACTCAAACACCGAGGTGGAATTACTGCTCGTCTCTTAGAAATCCCAGGCTGATTATTTTCATTGCAGCAAAAGATTGTAAATTGCATTTTGGTTCAAAAGGGCAGGTGTGGCCTGTGGTTTACAGCCATGAATGTCTCAGTTTCATACCCACTTTTTACAGCACGATGTTAAGTGACAGCACTTTTATTTTATACATAGAATCCCAGAATCACAGAATATCCTGATTTGGAAGGGGCCCCCAAGGATCATCCAGTCCAACCCCTGGCCCTGCACAGGACATCCCAACAATCCCATCCTGTCCCTGATAGTGTTGTCCAAATGCTCCTTGAGCTCTGGCATCCTTTGGGCCGGGACCACTGCCCTGGGGAGCCTGTTCAGTGCCTGACCACCCTCTGGGGGAGGAACCTTTTTCTAGTATCAAACCTAAACTTCCCCTGGCACAGCTCCTGCTCCAGCTGAACAAGCCAAATGCCCTCAGCCTTGAAGACCCAAGTCTTCCCCTCAAGACCCTTCACCATTCTTGTGGACTCCTTTGGACATTCTCTAATAGCTTTGTACCTTTTTTTATATTGTGGTGCCCAACCTGCCCCAGCACTCAAGGTGAGGGTGCCCCAGCACAGAGCAGAGGGAGACAATCCCCTCCCTCGCATATCCCTGCCTGTTTGATACATTGCATTAGATGGAGAAAAAAAGAGATTGTTGTGCCCTGAATTTTGTTGCTTATGTGTTTCTCTGGAAGTCTGCAGGGCTGCTCCAGCACCACATTGACAGCAGTGCTTGTGTGCAGGGCTCTACGTGTATTTACACCCATGTGTGTGTTAAAAAATCCTTCAGAACAGGAGAGACAGAAGGCTGGGGTCTGTTTAATGGACTGCCATAATAATAGATACTGATTCATACTCATCATCTGAAAACAGCCAGCCAGAAGATGAAATAACTTTACATCAATCAAACACTAAATGAATATGTTATTAAGGGTATTGTAGACTATCAAAATCACCATGTGAGCACTGTCTGCGTTCAGTGCCTTCCATGGGCAGAGCAGTGCTGTGAGATGAGGGTCACTGCCTACAACAAAACTAAACAAAACAAAACAAGGAGGGAAAAATTAGCCACAACATGTTTCCCACACATTCCTCTCTTGTTTTCTCCTTATATTCTGCACTAGATTTTTCTTCTGAGGAAAAGAATATGACATGCCTTTCCCTGCCTTTCTCAGCATGCAGCAGAACCTGAGCTCTGCTCAGCGCTGATTTCCATCTCATACTTCCAAAGTAAGCTGAGGGCTACAGCCACCACTGCAGCCAAGCTGGAATCTCTGGGTTTGCCAGGGATGTTCTGGTGCCCAGCAATTATCCCAATCGTTGCGTTGTGGGAAGCTGCCCATCCCAAACCTACAGCACTGGGATCCAAATCAATACTAACAGACCTGCCCCAGCTATCCTCCCTCACAGAAGGCCCCATGAAGAGTTCTGCAGGATGGGAGAGGAGATGGGAGCTCCTGGATCCTGACCGAAGAGGAAATCACAGATGTCAGAGAGCATTGAGATGCTGAACACTGAGATGCTGAAGACTCCAGTCTGCAAGAGTTCAGAGAAAAACAGTACAGGTGTTAGGATAGGTGGTAAACACCAAGATCAAAGAAAACATGGAGACATGTTCTGATCTGCTGGGGGCAGATCAGAAAAACAGTCCCAGAGTGCAGTGCTGACATTCTCTGTCCTGATGTACCTGTCTCCTCCCAGGATCCCGTTTCCACTTCCACACCACCATCCAATGGTCCAGAGGTCCAGTTTGTATGACTGTGACATGGAATGATCTGCAGAGCAAATATCTGAGGAATAAAAGAGTGGATCCTTTGCTGTTAAAATCAACAGGGCATAAACATCACAAATGTGGTTTAAACAACCAGAAGCAGAAAGAAAAGAAAAGCTCTGAACAATAATGGCATCTGAGATGGCGAGAGCACAGTACAGCATTTTTCCAAGTGTCTGGAGTTTAAAAACACTGTGCAAATGCTGTGAAGGCTGGAAAGGACCATATACAGCAGCTAATGTGACCTGCTGTACTGACCCAGCAGGAGAGTCTGGAGTGAGAGTGTTTGGGGCTCCCACAGCCACGGCGAGAGCCAACCACGGGCTCGTTGTTAATGCTCGGCCTGTTTATTATCTGTGCTTTATATTGTTCTGCTTTCTTAATTAAAATGTGGTATGGTACTATTCAGATGCTGTACAGACACCCATTGCCACAACACTATTACCTTTATCAACCAAGCGCATCATCTCATTAAAAGAAGATGTCAATTCGGCTTGACAGGATCTATTTCTAATACACCCTCCCTGACTGGCATTATTTACATTATCCTTCCTCAATTTATTAATTGAGTCCCTTATCAGCCGTCCAATTGCTTTTCCCAGCACTGTCTGGCAGCCCCCCGCTGCCAGTGCTGGGTCGTGTGCCCTTGGTGTGCTGACATGACTCGAGCTATGCCAGTGCTGAGGGAATACAGGGGGTCCAGAGAGTCTCAAGGTCAAATCTTTTAAAATATCATAGAATTGTAGAATCATAGGATCATTAGAATGGTTTGTGTTGGGAAGGACCCTAAAGCCTATCTTGTTCCACCCCCTGCCATGGACAGGGCCACCTTCTGCCAGACTAGGTTGCTCCAAGCCCTGTCCAATCCCATCACTGGAATTATTTTTATTCATTAGAAAAGTAGTTTTTACTGGTCTGATTCCTGCTAGATACTGACTTCTCTTCTGTTCTTCATTTTCCTTAATATTATTCTGAGTTTCTACCTCTCATGCATATTCATTACTGTTCATTTTTCTATATCCCATTTACTTTCCATACAAATCTCTACAATTTTCCTGTAGTTCAGTTGAAGATTCTTTGGCTGGTATTTTTTACGAGGTATCACTTCCTTTTCTGATCATACTATAGAGTGAATGACCTTTGCAGGACTTCAGGATGTTTTCATAAAATGGATTATAACTGTTTTCACAATTTTAATGATTTGTTTACATTATGAAGCCTGGACTTCAACTTAACAACATCTGTTATCACAAGCAGGCTGTGATAGCCTGAATCTAAGCTACCACCCAGTTCTGGTGGTGTTATAAATTTCTCCTTAATTGATAAATGAAGCCAGATACAAACTGTTCCTGTGTTACTTGGAAAACTCCCTCCTCTGCTTGGAGGAGTTCACACTGCCCAAAATTGTGCGAGCACTGGGAGTTCCAACTCCTCCATCTGAATCCTTTTACTGGCCAATGGACCTGATGCACCCACAGACTGTGGACTATTAATTTTATAAAACTTACTTCATTTTAGGGGGGCTTTTTATGTCAATGCTGTGATGGAGCTTGCTCGCTTCTGGAACCATTTTTCTCCTTAGTTACTGCAAAATCCCTGTCAGGTACCTATGAACCAACTGGATTTCCTGAGGTTCCCCCAGTAACTCCCACAGCTGTCTGGCTTTGAACTTGCAGGGTGAGGACAGTTGGCCTCCTTGTGCACAGATGGATTTGAAATAGCTGAAAAGTAGGAATTAGGAGTAAAATAAACACTATCTTTTTATTAGAAAAAAATAGGGTTTCTGTTAATTTCTAAGATTTTGTACTGGATTACAATTTAGTGCATTTTTGGTTTCCTGCTAGTGCAGTGTTTAACAAGTCAAATTGTAAGTAGGAATAACAATGCCCTAACTCAGATGTAAATATAATAAATAGAACATGTTGCCACTGTGATTATCCTTTAGGTCTTATCAGAAATAATAAAGCACTTGACAGAAAACAGCAAAGCTGCCTTTTCTCCTCTCCAAAGGATCTGGGCAGTTTCACCTTGGATATTTGACCTTGGTTTTGGGTTTAAAGTGTGACATTACACTAAAGCTGCCCTTGGTGGAGTAATTGTTGCTGGGTATAAAGATGGCAAAGAACTCTGAGGTAGTGAATGGGTAAAAGCAACACAAAT
The DNA here is from genome assembly GCF_001715985.3 of Manacus vitellinus. NCBI lineage: Eukaryota > Metazoa > Chordata > Aves > Passeriformes > Pipridae > Manacus > Manacus vitellinus. The sequence continues at coordinate 3,489,609 of NW_021939546.1, read as the reverse complement.
CCTTTCATGTCAGTTTATATCATGTTTGAAATGTGATAGTAGATCTGATTTCATATCTTTTAGGAGCACAAAAGGGGGTTTTGCTGCTTGAATTAACACACAAGATGGTATTAAAGCTTTTCAATTAAACTGATAGTCAAATAGGTATCAAGAAAACTCTACTTTTATTTGTGATGCTGTGCATAAAATTATCCAGGCATCACATGGAAGGACTATGAAATCAGCCTAAGTTTCCTCCATGAATCGGTCTCTCCCTTTTCATAGTGTGCAGTTGTTTAACAGTGACATTTAATAATGTATAAGAATAATTGCTGGAGTTTACTGCTCATTACTTCTTTAAAAACCCAGGAAAAGAGTACTAGCTCTTTGATTTTTTTTTAGTATGAAAATAATTTTCACTATAAAGTTGAAGCAGAACACGTGCTCTTTACTTATAATTTGATAACGTCGTTGCTGTTTCTCTGCTGTATTTAAATTCTTAAAATTATCATTTCAATTGCAGTTGTGCAGGCTCTAGAAAGAGGACTTAAAAAGCAAGTTATTAATTTTTCTAAGCAAAGTGTTTTAGGACAATCCCTGACAATCCCCACTGCAGCAGCTACAGATCTGCTCAGATAGACATTGCCCAACCTGGGCTTCGACCCCATCAGGGAAGAGTTTTTAAGGGTCCCCCCATGAGTTAAGGCCCCATTTTGAGCCTTTTGGGTGTTTGTTAAGGGCGCAGTGTTGGGGTGAAGTGACAAAATTTATGAATTCCTAACAGCTTATGGGCAACCATGTGCCTGGGGCTACTAAGCAAAACAGGACCAACTTAGTTTGAGTCCAGCTCATTGCTGGGAGCACCACGATGGTCCTGGATGCAGCACACACCAGTGACATGTGTGTTTGTCCTGACCCACACAGGTATGCCCTGCCCATCTGGGTTTGTCCTGCCTCATCCCTGGGTTCTCCAGCCCATGGTATGCCCCCCACTGCCACAGTTTCCCACTGCTGCCTCTTTCTTGCCGAGTGTTCCCAATCAGCCAAGTGAATTTGGATGAGCAGCAATCACTCCTTTAAGCACCACCTGGGCATCTCCAGGCTCTGGAGACAGATTTCAGCAGGGAACACCAAATGGAGGAATTAATAGCAATGTCGTATTTGATGGGTTTTCCTTAATTTGCAATTAATCAAGTGATGGTACAGAAGCAGTTGGTTCTGTATTTATGTGTTGGCTTTCCAGAGAAAGCTAGAGGGTTTGTTTTGGACCAGAGCTAAGATTTTATATGAAAACAGATTTTAATTGGAATTATCCAAATAATTGGCTATTATTTGATTTTTAATGAGCTTCTTCACTTACTACCTTATCTATAAGTGAATTTAAATGAAAGCGGTTTGTTGTCGTATTAATATTAATATTTTTCTTATTGTTTGGAAATGTATTTTTAATTTCTCTGTATGTTGCCCCAGACTCGGATTCGCTGCTAATTTGCCTAGGAAGTTGTGCTCCAGTCCTTGGCATGCTCTTTTTTTCTGATGGGAACCACCTGGTCACAGCTGTCAGACTCTGGGGGCTGGACAAGAAGAGACTTCAGGATGCTGAGTCACATTCCTGGAGGTGGATACACAGGTTGTTTGTTCACGTGGTGCATCTACTTCACTATCTCTGAAGTGTCCCTGCTCTTTTGCTTTTGGAAAATCATCCAAGCCCAGATCATGATCTATTTTTGAATTAGCCTTGCAAATCTGACCTTCAGTAGGGAGATACTCTGAAGAGCTGTGTAGACTCATTTTCCAGAAGGTCCACTAAGCAAATAGTCACAAATTTTCACAAGGACTCTCAGTTTTACCATGAGAAACAATAATTTTTAATTATTTCCATTTTAAGCACCAAGTGGAAGCACTGAGTTGGCTTCGAACAGAATGACCCCATCCAGCCTCCTGCTCCACCCTTCTTGGAATGCACAGCCATAGCACACCTGAGCTGTAGGTCTCCAGTTATGAACTCTGCAGGATTACAAAGATTCTTCAACAAATTAAGGACAAGGCACAATTATGCATCTTATTCTTAAAAGCAGTCTCTGGCCTACATGATGCGCTGGAAACCGAGGTGGTAACGCAACAGTTCTTCAGAGGAAAGTCCTCCCCTGAAGAGTCTCCCTTCCTGACATTGTTATCACCAATAAAAAATGTTTTTAAAAAATCAAATTCATATCCCTGCAATGCACTGCCTGGTCACCTGATGTATATTGACATAGTGCTCTGCAGTGAAGTGCAGCTTTACTGGTTTTCAACCTCTGGAGAGAAAATTATTGTGCTCATCTAACATTAATTAGTTTAAAAATAGCTAATACCCTTCTCTGCAACATGCAGAGGTGCTGGAGCATGTCCAGGGAAGGGAACAGAGCTAGGAAAGGGTCTGGAGCACCAGGAGCTGCTGAGGAGAGGGGGGGGGGGGGGGGGGGGGCTCAGCCTGGAGAAAAGGAGGCTCAGGGGGGACCTTCTCACTCTCTGCAACTCCCTGACAGGAGAGTGGAGCCAAGTGGGGGTCAGGCTCTGTTCCCAGGGAGCAAGGGACAGGAAAAGGGGAAATGGCCTCAAGCTGTGCCAGAGGGAATTCAGGTTGGACATCAGGAAGAATTTCTTCATGGAAAGGGTGGTCAGGCATTGGAATGGGTTGCCTGGTGGAGTCCCCATCCCTGAAGGTGTCCAAGGAATGACTGGATGTGGCACTCAGTGCTCTGGGCTGGGTGACAAGGTAGGGATCAGGCACAGGTTGGTCTCGATGGTCCGAGAGAGCTTTTCCAACCTCAATAATTCCATGATTCTGCGATTCCTCTGTGATTGCTTTTCAAGGAATAAAAGTCAGACCCTTCACCAGCTTCATTGCTCTGCTCTGGACACTGTAAGAGCAGGTTTGTGTAAGCAGGTTTGTCTTTTGGACATGTATCCACTTGTATGCAGGAAAGAGTCTCTCAGCACAAATATTATTCACTTCTAAATTCTTTTTAAGCTTAAAGTTGTTCAGCAATGAAAGGAGAGAGAACTCTAATCAGAGCAGTACTTGCTACGTTGTGAAGAGAGAACAGTCTCACAATTCACAGGCTCAATCATTTTCCAATCACAATTAACATCGTGTTAGCTAAGGAACGATGAGTGGAAAAAAAAGGAATGGGCACTCTAAGAAAAGGAAATACAGTGAAGGCTCAAGTGCTGCTCATTTCCAAAGCTCCTTAGCTCAGATTACTGTATAATCAAAATCCTCCTCTTTGAAAATTGAAGAAACTGGATATAGAACCCCGCAGAGAAACTGTGGCTGCCCCATCCCTGGAATTGTTTAAGGCCAGGTTGGATGGGGCTTGGAGCAACTTGGTCTAGTGGAAGGTGCCCCTGTCCATGCCTTCCTGCCTTCCTGCCTGCCTGCCTGGCTCCCTCCCTCTCTCCCTTTCTCTTAACTTTCTTGGAGTCAGATGTGGTTGCAGACATGGAGCTGTGGCCAATGGAAGGGGACTCTGTGCCGTGCTGGCCAAGTGTCCTGCTGAGCCCCCTCTGAGCCCCCGGAGGAGCAAGCACAGCCTCTCCCTCACCGGCAGTCCCAGCAGGGCCAAGCTGCTTTGCCAGGACCAATACCAAGTGCTGCAGTGGCCCTTGCTGATTTCCAGCAGCATCTCCAGACACCTGAGTGGAACATAATAAAATTCCACTTCACTGAACTTCAAAAAGTAAATATAGGATTTCTGGTGGTGATGCCCAGCCTGGTGCACTTCTATCCTCTGGCAATTCCAGCCACACCACATCTGATGTATTTGCCATTGTGTTGGGTGATTCTACTTACCTGTTTTCTCAGACCTTAAATCAAGTTGCAGAGAACAATGTCAGCTGGTGGCCTTTGGGGTTTGTGACTCTGCAGAAGAGAAACATTGAGAGCACCTCTTCTCCAGGGATTTGAAAAATCTAAACTGAAACATGACTCCAGCAATGTGTGTGACATTGAAAGGAAGAAAGACGAGGAGTTAGTTAATGAGAAGGAAGCATGAAGTGATGTGGTCACATTTGTCAGCTGCTGTTATAACCCTATTGCTCACAGTTTTCCCATATAAAATAATTTCAAATAGACATTAAACCTTCCGAGCCCTCCCGTTATCCCAGCTGGCAGCCCGCAACCCTCACTGGTTGGCTCAGATGGTCATTTCATCAGCAGCTGTCACTTTCTGTAGGTATAAGGATTTAAAGGGTAAGGGAAGAATTATCTCTTAACATCAGTCACAGGTGTTTGAAGGAAATGAGTGGTTTATGGATCCATCAGGGCAGGGAGGACCAGTTGTGCCCTCACCTGAGCCTTTGAGATGGCACCTGCCTTGTGCTCCGTCCCATCAGTGAGAGATCACCTGGGATGGCCAGAAAGGATCTTCTGGATAATGTTAAAAACCAGAATATTGTGAAATTTGTCTTTTGTCAATAAGGTGTTGGCTAAAGGGCTCTTCGTTCTTGCTCAATTAGTAAGATTCATGGTTGGTGAAGAAAACCAACTCAAGGAGCAGAAGCCAAGAGTGAACAAAGGTTGAGCTGGAAATCTAATGCTGGAATAGTTGTGATAATGTGCCATAACGTCAGTGCTCCTGACTGGTCCAGGTGGGCAGAGGTGCCCAGAACAGCAGGGGGAAAATGCAGACGGGGCACTGGGAGCCAGGAAATAACAATGCGATAAAATGTGTGGGAAATGGTGATGCTCCCACTGCTGCTTGTGCAGGTCTCTGCCGCTTTCCTCACAAATTGGACCTGTTCCACAGCCTTTACAAGCATTTATGGGAACATCAGGATCTCAAGGCCTCTGCAGTGCCCTATTCATGAGGATAGGTGGGAACAGACCACGCATCTTTCAGGCTTTCTGAGAGCCCAGCCAGCCATCATTTTGGACACTGCTCATCTGGACTGTGTTTGAGAGGACTGTTATTATTTTCAAACCAGCTGGGCAGGAAAAGCAGTGAGCTGCTGTCAGAGGCAGGCCTGGTCCTCCAGCATCTCCATCCCTGTGGGAGACATGGACTGTCTAAGCACAGCGAGTGTGGGAGGAAGGTCAGGCACCACCTCTGCTACCCAAATCTCTGCTCTTCCCCACCCCTCAGCCCAGACGTACTCATATCACTCCCAGTCCTTCCACAGCATAAAGAGCACTGTAAGGTTCCAGAGGGCTCATAAACTGCTGCCGGGTGTGATTTGTGTTCTGCAGATCATGAGGACCATTTTCCCAAATCAATGAGGTTCCGAGAACTCACAGTTCAAGCCATTAATTACATTAGGATGCTCCAGAGTGACACAAATGCCTTGATGGAAAGCTGGGGGTCTATTTCCAGGATCATCCTGACCCCAAGGAGCAGTTCTGCTGAGCCTGGTGCAGGTGCAGCTCCTTGGTGAGTGATGGGGAGCTGCGGCCTCCCGTGGTTGTTCCAGGCAGCACCGCGACACCGTCACCGTCCAACCCCATTTTGTGCATGAGAACATCTTCCTTCTGCAGATAGAACAACAAGTTACACAGGTGTGTCTCCCCTGGTACTGGGCATGCCAGGATGTGCACTGGAATACGGAGAATCAGGGACTGAAGTTGCCAGCTGTAGCACTTTGGAGACTCTTGCCTGTCCTTGGATATAACAAGTGACACATATCAGTGCAGAGGAGCCCTTTCATGTGCATACACTCTTCCCGAAATGTATTTAACAGGAACGCAACATACATTTAAAAGACTACATTCCCCTTGTGGGGAAAATGGGATTCTGAAAAAAAGGAAAAAAAAATCATTATCAGCATTTCAGTAGAAAAAACAATCCTGGAGAAACTGTTTGCTGTCTTTTCAAACAAAAATGTTGTAAAGCATTTCAGATTAATAAACACTGTCTGCTGTTTTGTTTCAGGGAGTCAGTCCCTTCATAGACGAACCCTTGATAGAATTTTTACAGCCCATCTTTGTCAATAACCCTTAGAGAGCATCTGAACCACAAAGCCCACAGGGCAGTCACTGAGAAAAGCATATACTGGGAACTTCGGGTTAAAGATATGAAACATAATATTTTTAAATAATTTTTTATTAATCAAGCATCTGCAAGACTTTGAAGATCAAATAAAGCAAGGTTGTGCTTACTGTATTGCTGGAACTATTTCAGTCACTGGGAATATCTCCTGGCCCTGGGATGACTGTGCACTGTGCTGACAGTTGTGCTTCCCTGAGGGCACACAAAACTTCTTATACAATACTGGTCTTAGGGAGAGATCCCTCGTGGAGCAGACCAGGAAAAGCTGTTGGACAGGGGGAGCCCTCCCAGCACAAAGGACCAGACTGGTCATGGACTGGTTCATGGTCTTTACTTAAAGGTAAAGACTTAAAGGACAGTTGGCTGATTGCAGACACTGGCAGTGTGAGCACTTTAGTTGGAGGTATGTCCCTTTCCACTATGGGGTTTCTTGAAAATCCATATTTAAATTAAGTTTACAGAGTACAGTGCAGAAATCTAAGGAAAAGGAGAGTTTGGCTTTTGAATCAGTGAATATGGATTGAGAAAGGACTTTACTCATCCCAGACTGCTTCACCATCCTTGTTAATTACAGCTGCAAGTAGATATGAGGGGCCGTTATTCCCAGTCCCTGGCTTTACACAGCTCCATTCTCGTGGAGCAGGGTCCCTGCCCGAGCCCCCATATGGGAGCAGAGCAGCTCTGTCCCTCTGTCATGGTCTGACCTTCTGCAGATGTCTCTTTGATAAAGACCCAGAGTTCACACCTGGGCACAGGCAATGCCCTAAAACAGGAAGGACCCTTCCTACAAGCATTTATTCAAATCCAAAGAATATCCTTTCCCTGCTCCCACTTGATGCCCATTGGGTTCCCATTTATCATCAGGTTAATGATTTTAGTAATATCGTAAATGAAATTATTTGGGCATAGCTTCTTTAGATCCCTAGGTTTTACTCTAATTAATGCCAATATTTTGAATTATCCCTAACTTTCAAGCTAAATTTGCTTTGGGCTTAACAAATGATAATTCCAATGTATCTGTGAGGGATCTGTGTTTTTTTTTTTTCAATGCATTAATTTTCCATCTTCAAGTTGGGATTGAAAGAAATCAAAATTTCTAACACATTTTAAAGTTATTTTGAATTAGTAAAAATATTTTGCATTACTGAAATTGAAATGTTGTCATGATGCTAATCTTCAGAAGTCTTAATTTTTGTAAGTGTAAGCACTAATGGCTTCATTTGGACAAGCTCTTTGGAAACAGAAGATCAAAAACATTTCTTTTAAACTGTTGAAACAAAATGTGTCGCTTGTCTGAAATACTTGATTTCAGTGGTTTAAAACCAAAATTTTATTGAACTTTATTTGATGTTTTAAAACTAACCTGATTTAAATGACAATAGAATTTTGCATTGAAAAATCATTTGACTTTCAAATGTAACTAACATGGAGAAAATAATCAACAGAGAGCTTTGAAGTACCCGAATCCTCAGAATTAGCTGTAGCTGGGACACAAATAGAGCCTGGAATCTGTCAGCAATGCAGAGGACTCCTGGCTACATAGAGCAAAATAAGTGACAACTATCCAAGGGACTGGGCTTTCTCATCACAGGCAAAAGGAGTGAGGGAGAATTACTGTTCTTATTAAACTCCTATCCTTGCCATCAGTGCAGAAACTTCAACCCTCCTCTTTGGAACACTCCAGGATTTGCTTTTTCCCTGTTGAGGGAAGGCAGTTCTGCAGAAGAGTTGCCTTGAGTACCTGCAAAGGAGAAGAAAATTCTCCATGAAATCATGTGCATGCTCAAAGTTGGTCTTGTAATGTGTTTGAACACTTTTTAGATCTGAAATCTCTAAATTAGTCCCATTATATAGTAACAGCATGTTCTGCAAAGAATTCAGTCATCCCTAAAATTATTTGCTAAAATAAATGAGTAGAGAAATGACATTATTTTTTAGAACTCTATCTAAAACTGGGTCTTGACATAAGGGGAACTGAGATACAGGTTTTTTAACATAACAGCTCCTGGCATGTACATCATAGCTGAGTGTGAACAGCAAAACCCTGCCGACAACATATGTGTGTGTGCATTAAACGTTTGTACTGCTGTCACTTTAAAGAAACCCAACATTATTCAGGGAAGGCGTTCCATGTAATATTTTTTCTGTGTGGAATGCCTCAGTTCCACTCAGTTTTGCAATCCCATACAGGTGTGTGTTTGTAGGAATAACCTGTGTGTGTCCTGACCCAGCCCTCCTGCAGTGTCAATGTTTAAGGTTCAGGTGAGAGTTGCAATGAAGGGTTTGGAAGAAAACCATCACACAGGGCTGGGGAGTTCAACATCACAACTGGCTGAAGTACTTACAGCTCACCAAATGTTTGCTCCAAGAGACACTGAGAAATAACCTCCGTGTGGTGCCAGGGCTGTGGGGCCTTCATTTGGCGCTTCTGTCTGAGTATAATTATGGAATCACAGAATCACTGAGATCATTAAGTACAACCATCAACGCAGCACCACCAACATGTTTATCATTAAACTATGTCCCCAGCTGCCACATCCACACGTGTTTTGAACCCTTCCCGGAGATGGTGACTCCAGCACTGCCCTGGGCAGTCAGTGCCAATGTCATGCTGTAGACAAGTGGGGCCAGACGCTCCTTTCCAGCTGCAGAGGTGACCAAATGCGCCTTTGAGGCCAGATCGTGCCCCACCGCTGAGTTAATGATGTGCATCCATGGGGTCCTGCTCTGGGGTAGACAGACCTCTAAAGGAGAGGAAAACCATTGTTTTCTTGTGTATGCTTTGATGTGCTGCTTGTGTGTGCTGGCACAAGCCCCTCATTAGTGACACACTGTGACTAGAGCATGGGCGAACCCACTCTCTGTTTGCTTTACCTGCAAAACAATAACAACTTTGATCAACAAAGGGCCAACAGCCTCCTTGCGTGAGACAAACTTTTTATTAGGTCTGAGACTGAGAGTGTTTCTCCTTAAGAAATACTGGTTTATTGCAGCAGGCTGGGAGATGAGATAAGAGTGAAATACCAAACACACACCCACAAAAAGAATGTGTATAAAATTGGAATGATAAGGTTTTCAGAGCAGGTTCCTTCTCAGGTGCTTGAGGTGCAGCACTGCTTCATATTTGCTGGAGAAGTTAAGGGAAATTGCAGTAATATCAGTTACAACTGGGGCCGCTGTGCCTGGACAGACCTGTCTCAAAGTAAAATAAAATAAATACATTTCTTCTTTACCTTTTTGTCAAGGTTATGTGACTTTGAAAACAGAGGATGCAGCTGAAGAAAACATTCCAGTGTTAGCAGTGAGAAGTGGACAGCATGAGACACCTTCCTGAGGATTAACCTTCCCTGAGGATCAGAGGGAGAGGATTCTGCCTGGTAGGGAGGGAATTTGCTCCCCGAGAGCAATTCCCCACCACAGAAAATGTGTAGTGCTTGGGGACATGAGTTAGTGGTGGACTTGGCAGTGCTGGGGAAACAGTTGCACTTGGTGGTCAGAGGGGCCTTTTCCAACCTCAATGATTCTGTGATATTTCAGGAAATCAGGATAAGTGCACACTCTGTTGGAATGTATCCGGTCTGCTGTTACTCCAGGCATGCCACAGTAGTCAATGCCAAGCTCAGTGGTGACAACCAGCCAACAATTACCATGACTCCAGCTTCATTCCTTTTCTCTTTCCTTCTCATGTGAAGGAAACAAAGGATAATGGCTGATCCTGTCTTCCTATGATTCCACAGCAGCATTGCCCCTTGCTTTGGAGCAAGACCTGTGTTAGGGATTGAAGATCATTGGCTTGGTCCTTGCTGGTCCAGCAGTGCTCTCTACACAGCACTTGGGTCACATGCTGGTTTCCAAGCAGACATTTCTAGTTCTCAGATGTTTCCTTGGAGCTATGACCCTTGAGCCAGGAAGAGCTGCCCATCTGTCATTTTTGCTGGCTTTATGGTATCAGACATCTCTAGCTGAACTCCCTGCAGCATCCAAGATGGACTTGCTCCTTCACTGACAATCCACCCAGAGATAACTGATAGAATGGTGATTACAAAATAAAAAATAAAGAAAAAAAGGGGAGAGAAAAATACTTACAAGTTTTTGAATCAAACATGTAGAGAGGGAAAAAAAGACTGAAAAGGGCAACAGCGTCAATACTGTTCATCCCTGGACTATTCAGTGCTGTTACTATAGAAAACAGTTGACATTTATTTACATCAGTATGGTCAGGTCAATATGAGGAGAAACTGTTGCCTTTAGATTCTCTCTTGCTGCATTTCTCGGTCTCTATTTCCATCCAAGCTCTCAAGTTTCCATCTTATGCTTTTATCTTATCTTGGCAATTGCAGTGAATATTGATAAGTAACTAAATGTAGACAGTTTCCCAGGTGACTTCTCCTCATACTGAAAACCCAAATTTGCACTTTTTTTGGGTGCCATATGGGTCCAATTACCCAATAACTCACAAGGAGGCCGGTTAAATCCAATATTGCATTAAGGTGTGCAATATGTGGGCTGAGATTGTTTTCCTGCTGGCATTTGCTTGCAAGCATTTAAATTTCCTGTCAATCACAAGGCAAGCAAGTTATTTTCACTGTGCCATTGAGACCCAACTGTCACAAAGAAAACATCACAAAAAGCACAAAAATGGCACCTTTTTGATGGTACAACATGATTATCCTGATCTTATATTTTGTTGTGTTTTCTATAGATTATTTTTCTGCTTTTATTTTTTTCAGAACAAAGTTCTCACTTTGATGCTTCTCTTTGATAAAGTTACAAAGCTGTGCCAAAGATTTGAAATCTGTCATGGGACTTCTCTCTTCTCAGGAACGAGTTGCAAATGATGTCCCCCATAGTTTTTAAAAAAGCTGCCTGCCTCTCAATCAGCAAATATTCTTCCATGACACTGTGAATCTCTCATTTTTTCATTTCTGCTTTTGTCTGGATACTACTGAAATATTAATGGGGTTCCTTAGAGCTGACATGAGATCCAGAGTCTGCTCAGCATGTCACTGTTGATACGATTCCAAGGGACTGCAGGGAACAGCCACTGCCCACATGGAGGACACCAGAGGCACCAACCCTTCCTGGCATTGGGAGGTTTTCCAAAACAGCCATCCTGTCTTCACCCCACTTTAATTACCATTGCACTGGGAGAAAACATTACAGAAGTTTCTCTCTTGTGAATCAAGAGATTCAAGAGTTCTACCGCATATGTAAAACTTGCTCCATAGGGAACAGTAGCACAACGGTCCTTGAGCCTTTGCTTGGAGGTTGTTTCCTGCTGAGCCTCTTTTCACCAGTGTTTTCCCCAGTCATGTGATCTACTTGACCTCTTCCCAAGCAGAGAGCTCCCCACAACCGGGGCTCTGCACGGCAAAGCAAATAACGCTGTGTGCTCCCTGAGCAGAGGTCCCTTTCTTGAGCACCACGGCCACCCAGCTCCACATAGGGACCCTCTGCAAAGGTGTCCTTCAAAGCATTTGTTTGAATCATCCTCAAAGAGATAAACACCCAGAACAATGTCCCCAGAACCATCTCTGCCTCTTCTCATGTTGCAACAAAGCTGAAGATAAAAGACTAAGTCTTAAATGTAGTTGGAAAAAAACTGAATTAAATCAAAACAGGTTTAAAAATGTATTTCTGTTTCATTTGGAAATTAACAGGAGGGAGGGCAATGTGGTCAGAGACAACAGTACAACTCACAGCCACAGAGCAAGGAGGAGGCCAACAGGCTGTGGGACCTCCAGGAGCAATAACACCATTTGGGGAAAAGGAATTAGGTGTGTTTGACAAAGGAGACACAAGGCCTTGGTGCTACAGACTCCTCATGCGTGGGCAGTTCATGCCAAGGCAGCACAGCCATCTCTGCTCTCCACATCTCTGCAGGTCCCAAGCCAGAGGAGCTTGGTGGGAACCACTACAGATATTCCCATGTTTATGATTTGTGTTTCCTTTGCATCTGTTTTTATCTTCATAATGTCACTGAGGATGACACTCTTCCTCACTTAAAAACCCTTCAGAAAAGAGGAAGAACCTCATGAACAGCAATGGAAATTAAAGAGTCTTGTTTTTTACCTGATATCCAATGTCTGAGTGAGGAGGAAAAGGAGCCAACAGGCTGTGGAATGTTTTACAGAGCACTAAACAGTGAGGCCAAAGCCAAGAGCCCTGTCTGGGGTTCCACTGGGAATAAAAATTGATAGTGAAGTCAGGTATTTCTTAATGCAATTTTTGTTTCCATGAACACAGGAGAAACCAAATAACAAGAGAACATTTATTTGCTTGCAGCTCCAGCCCTCTTTCAGCCAGCACTCACCTCGGAGAGCACAAAGACCTCAGAGGTTTCCATCAAGGCTGCATTTCCAGCCTTTGTTCATTTTTCTGTCTGATGCTCAGCATGTCTTGTCTTTTCCCACTTTCCTTGCAATACCCCAAATTTATTTCACATGCTCAGCAATGACTTGGCTTCCATTTGAGATTGATGTGGATGGGGCCGTGTTTTTCCAGCTCTATACTCCCAACTTCTCATAGAAATTGGGAGATAAAAAGGTCTCTTGCATAGTAAAGGCCAAATATCTCATTCCCCAGCAGAGGGGGGGGGATGATCATCATGTCAGGATTGTTTGTACAGGCTTCCCTGGATGTATCTCCCAGTCTGGGGGAGATCAGAGTGGGATGGTGCAGGACAACACAGCTCTGGGGCTGGAGATTTCTGCTCCCACACCTCTCTCCCCTGCCCTCAGCACCAAAGCTGAGGTAGCCATGACCTGCAGATTGGATAACACCACGTACAGTGAGACCTGGAGGCAGGAGAGAGACAGGGAGTGCCGGCTGACCCTGCTGGTTAGGACCCCTCTGCTTGGTCAGCAGCCTCATTAAACCCTAAACAACATCCTCATGAACACAAGGAAGAAAGTTTTTGTTACTGTTGGAAAACCAAGTACTGACAAAGTCAGTCTGACAAAGTCAGTCCTGAAAAATCCTCCTCTCCTGCCCTCCACTGGACCACATCACTTGTGTGCAGAGGCCCGGGCCGGTGGGACTGTTGCTGATGAAACCCCAGGCCCTCTGAATTCCATGTGGACTCAAGTGCTGCGAAGACAGTTTGTACCCCAGTTCATTCCTGCAGTGTTGAAACCTGTGACACAGCTCTCACAGGCTGCTCTGCTATTCAGACAGGGCTGCCCAGTGCCTGCAGCCATCAACAGAGTGCAGGTGGGATAACAGCTCTGGAGCACATTGCTCTGAAAAGGAGAAGGAAAAAAACCCTTCACTTGGACTTCAATCTTCAGCCCAAATATTGATGGCAAAAGCACCACTCCGTGTCTACCAGAAGCCACATCAGCTGCATGAGGATTTATGCTGTGTGTATCAATCTTGCTTGCTGGGAAGGATTATTAATGTTGTGTTTTTAACCATCTGCATGTTCCCCTTCAAATATAAAAAAGTGAACCTTGAAGTTGCCAGATGAAGACAGCATTTATCATCTTCAGCATGAGTGCCACTGAAATACTCCGGCTCTCAAGCTCTCTCATCTGTCAAACTGGGGATCAGAGGGAGCAGCCAGTTGGTATTCCAGGATTTGCATAAAACCCAGCATCTGTCCAGCTGAACTTCCACATTTTCATAGAGAGACTACTTACAAGAGCATGTAGTGACAAGACCAGGGAGAATGCCTTCCCACTGACAGAGGGCAGGTTAGATGGGATATTAGGAAGAAAGTCTTCCCTGTGAGGGTGTTGAGGTCCTGACACAGGTTGCCCAGGGAAGCTGTGGATGCCCCATCCCTGGAAGTGTCCAAGGCCAGGTTGGACGGGGCTTGGAGCAACCTGGGATAGTGAAAGGTGTCTCTGCTCATGGCAGGGGGTGCAATGAGATGAGCTCTAAGGTCCCTTCCATCTGAAAGCAGTCTGGGATTCCTTGCTTACAGGAGGCCATGGTGCCCCTGTGCCGGTACTGGGGCCCGGGCAGAGCAGGGGCAGTGGGGGCAGCCCAGACATCAGGACGGTCTCCACCAATGCAATTGTATTTTCCCTTCTCGCTCCAAGTTCCACCTGTGATCACACCACTTTTCTCTCCACAAATGGTGCACACAAATTAACAATGCTGAACATTTGAAACTCAATTTCTCACTTCTTTGTGTGTTCTGTTAAAATTCCTGTGCTCCGTCACTGACAACAAGCAGGTGGGAAATCACTGCAGAGGCAGTGGAGGAGTAAAACATGGAGTTGTAATAATTCAGTTGTAAACATTAGCACTGTGCATGTGGGCACTAGAGCCTTTCCTAAAAATAATACAGATAAACCACCATTTGCAGCTCTGCAAATCCAGCACCCGCCTGGGACACAGAGATGAACTCTATAGTGCCACCAAAGCCAGATGATTAATAATTAGCTTTAAACTTCCTCGTCATTTTTCCATCTGCTGACAGTGCCTTTTGCATATTATAATTGTGTCTCACTCAATGAATTACATCTTTTTTTTAGTAAGTTCTTAAAAATAGGCTTTTGTTAAGCTTCAGCTCAAAAACAAATTTTTAAAATCTTGTAACTTGATCAGTTTTCCAAATCTGCACAATCAAATCTACTGACAAAAAAATGATCAAAAGCAACTGTCATTTCTGTTTTCAGGAGTGAAACTGGGGGAGCATTTCCAGGGCTTGGGAATGGTGTACAATGCAGACAATAAACCAGCAATAATTGCGCCATCCCACCTGTTCCCGTTCAGGTATTGATAAGAACATTATCAGCCTTTGGAGACACTGATTCATTGTGTTGTGGAGTAGATATGAAAAAAATAAATTCTTGATGGAAGCTGTTAATATGAATTCCCTCCCTGTTACGCGTATTAAAGGAATTTCATCCCATCAGGAACTAATCACATTTCATTTTCTCCTGTTTTTTTTTCTCATGGTCAACACATACCGGCACAGCCGAGGTGTACGATAATCAAAGCCTTCTTCATGGTTGAATAAATTTAATACTCTTGCTTCATCAGTGCAGCGTATTAAAAAGTCCCTTGACATATTTAGCTTGATTGTTTAAGGCATCACTCCGGAGCCACGGTATTACAGATTTCACCTGCAATATGGGGGGCCTTGGCTTTCATTTATCTGTAACATGACATAAGGAATTGGATTGAAATAAGTTTCTTTGAAAAACAAAGCCAATTGATGAAGTCATGATACATTCTCCACAACCTAAGTGGAAAAATAAATGAACATTAATTCGTGTTTGCAATAGCAGGCAGCACAAATAACACAGGTATTCGGAGTTGTAAATAAGTAATTCAACAATGTAATGTCATACCAAGTAGATATTTGTTTTACAAACAAATTACAAACAGTTCCACTATGTTTAAAATATTAACTTGCTTTTCTATGGCATAATTTTGTTACTAAAAAATGCACGGTCAGCTCCTGTAATTCCCATGTGATTCCAGCTTGAACCAAGTCTTTCTCCTTTAGCTGGCGAGAATGCTGGGCACCAGAGGAGCCCAGGGCTGGGCAGAGCAGGAGCTGGTGCTGATGTGGGGTAAGGATTCATCCCAGCTCCAGGGCCCAGAGGGCAGGAGGGGGTTCCTGCATCAGGCATTGAACAGCCAATTCAACCCACTGAGCTGCTGGACCACTTAAACTACTTCAAGCAAAAAATGTCAGACTTCTGGTCCGTGATGGACACGGGTTTAGCTAAATTAGAAAACACCAAAGCAAAACTGCTGATTTTCTAGTTAAGGTTTCTGCATTCAAAGCCAGAATGCAATTGGGGAAAAATGTTTTCAGCAGCACTGGAGACGAAATCCAAGAGCCTAAAGCCAATGC
This sequence comes from Manacus vitellinus, assembly GCF_001715985.3. Classification (NCBI taxonomy): domain Eukaryota; kingdom Metazoa; phylum Chordata; class Aves; order Passeriformes; family Pipridae; genus Manacus; species Manacus vitellinus. The sequence goes on along the minus strand of NW_021939546.1, from coordinate 3,473,787 downwards.
TCGGATTGGTGATAAATTCAAGTGAAGCCTCTCTGTTAAAGGCTAGGTTGCAACTTATATGAAATTCAATTAAAGATAAAATATCTATTTTCCTGGCCTTGCTAATAGAGCGGCTGGTAATGACCCTGCCAATAACTCCAAACTTGCTTTAGGATATATCCAAGGGTGCAGATTTTCCTGTCATTAGTAAATAATTTTGTATTCCACTGCGCCACCAGAATTGTCTTGGTACACCTGTGACAGGAAGTAAAAGGATACAGTGCTGGAATGTCTCTTAATAGTGTTTTTCCAAGAGCAGATTCCCTCTAGGATGGGAACAGGGATCTGGAATCCAGCTGTCTTTTCTCTATCAATGCCTCAGCAGCTGGATAGCGCCCTCTCCCCTGGGCACGGGTGGGATCCCCAGTGACAGAGCAGCACCAGAGGTTCTCACCCCATGAAACACTTTCAAATGCTGAAAGGTAAAGAAACAAATAGACCTCACCCTCTCCCTACATCTCAGTGGTGCTTCTGTCCTCCCTCTCCTTTCAATGCAGGAGTGCAGAGCTGAGGGGCAGTTCGGAGACTTCACCAGGATCTCGTGTCCAGATCCCTGGAAAACAGCATCAACTGGAAAGGAGAAGTGCAAGTCTCCAGAGCAGCCTGTCCTGGGCTCTGAGGATTTTGTTGGGAAGATGGGGAGGGCATGTACTGGCCTCGAATGGCTCAAAGCCTACCCAAATCCATCCACCACTGCCCACTACATAAAGTCTAGTTTTAGCTTTCCTGCTGGAGAAAAAAGCCCCATCTTTGCTTTGTGAGGTGACCCGGAGGGAGGTACAGCCCTTTTTTTATGGAGGAAAACCATGCCTGGTGCAAAAAATACCCCAACAATTCTGCTTCATGCCCCGGTATTTTCAGGTCTCTTGGGGCAGTGCAGAGTTCGGGGGCATTTCAGAAGAGATTTCTCATAGACAGTCTTGAGATCTGATTTTTGTGTTTATACAGAAATGTATTCACAGAATCACAGACTGGTTTGGGTTGGGAAGGACCTTAGAGCTCATCTGGTTCCAACTCCCGTGCCATGGGCAGGGACACCTTCCACTAGACCAGGTTGCTCCAAGCCCCATCCAACCTGGCCTTGAATGTATTCACAAGGTCTTGCTCCTGGAGACATGGAAGAAGGTTGGATGGGGTTTCTCCCTACAGGTACAGGTATGTCTGAGTGTGTCTTCATTCCCCAGGTGAACAGCAGACAGGATGTGGGGAGGGCAGCCCCCCAACCTGTTCTGGGCTGCCTTGTCTCCCTGTCCTCCCTGGGCCTCAGCACACACCACTTCCCAAAACACACGGAAAAGACCAAAGATCACCAGCGTAGCCTCACACCTGTGCACGGCCCTATGAGCACCTGCAAAAGAAAGGATTCACACCAGAGCTGCGCAGGAGGCAGCTCCCAGTGAGAGGCAGCACAGTGTGTGTCAGCTGAGGGTGGCACAAACCTTCAGCTGCGAGTTAAAAGGGCTATTAAGTAAAACACTGAGCTGATAAAAAGATATTTATTGTTAGTATGGAGTCTATTACTATGTCATTAGTAATAATAACACCCAGATAATGAATTGAGCTTTTCTCCTAATGACTTGGGGTGTGGAATCATTCTTTCTAACTTCCGTTCTTCAGAAGAACACTCACTAGGCAATTAATATTGTCACTGGCATACCGAAGATCCTAACCCCACTGTGATTAGAGCAAATGAATAATTTGCCATTCAGATGCACTGAGAATAAAACCAGGATATGACTGAGAACAAAATTCCTGAGTTGCAAGCTGTAATAATTAACACACAGCAGAGAAGTGGGGGAACAGTTTAAAAAGACCTGATCTGAAGTCTCCTCAAGGGACTAGGAAGGGTCTCCCCTTCCCTCCCCTCTCTTTCCCTCCCCTCCCTTCCCCTATTTGGAACACCCAAAATACAAGGAGGAAACGCCTGCCCAGCAGAATTCCCATAGAAGGGGAGTCAGGGCAGAGGGGGTAGAGCAGAGGATCAGTAGGGCCCCACCAGTGCTGGGGTCCTGCCAGGTCATTGCCAGCTCACGTGCCCTGTGCTTCGGTGTCACTGCTGACAACAACCCTTGTTTTGGTAAGACAGAGCTGGACTGCAACATTTCATGGAGTTTTTGCTGATAATTAAGGTAAAAGTTGGCACCACAGCCCAGGTGCCCCTTTCAAATTGGCTTCCTACACCTGAGGTCCTACAGCCACATCCTGCAGAGGTGATGGCACTTCCCACTCCTGCTATACCCACTGTGAATTTTACTTCAAAACCAAGTGAGTTGTGAGAAGCTTGAACCAATCTCCCATAATTCAGATTTCTTCTAGTATCTGAAGGGGGCCTACAAGGAAGCCAGAGGGAGATGAAGAGAGGGACTCTTCATCAGGAACTAGTGACAGGACAAGGGGGAATGGCTTTCCACTGACAGAGGGCAGGGTTAGATGGCATATTGGGAAGAAAGTCTTCCCTGCAAGGGTGGTGAGGCACTGGCACAGATTGCCCTGTGGCTGCCCCATCCCTGGAAGTGTCCAGGGCCAGGTTGGATGGGGCTTGGAGCAACCTGGTCTAGTGAAAGGTGTCCCTGCTCATGGCAGGGGGTACAATGAGATGAGCTCTAAGGTCCCTTCTAACCCCAACCATTCTATGATTCTACAATTATCTGGTAGAAGGTCAGGGAGATGGTTCCCCAGGGACAGTCAGTCCCCCTTGTGCCAGGGGCTGTGTGAGACCAGGAGTCCCAGCCATGCTCTGGCAGCCTCCCAGGTAGGGCCCCAGGCAGCCCCCCTATTCTGCAGCCACCTGGTTTCCTCCTCCCAGACATCTTCCCTTCCCAGGGACACCTATGGCTTTTCTTATTCTCCTCCACTTGCTTAAAGCTCCTTGAACTGATCCATGCTCCCAGGGGAGGTGAATAGTTAAAAAATAAATAAGCAACCAGAATTATGTGGGAGAGAAAAAAACCCCACATGTAACATTTATTGTGGAGAAAATTAGTATTAAAATAATTTTGACAGGAAATTAAGGATGAGTCAGTAATGGAATTGTGTTTTTGAAATAACAGTGGTTGGTTAACACCAGTCCCGAGTCTGGAAAACAGGATTGAAATGGATCAAGGGGCACCTGGGACAGTAAAAGATCTTTAAAGAATAAATGAAGATCCTCATAATTCAGCATGTGCCTCGCGTTCTGCTGTCAGAGACAGAGGGGAGGAGCTAGTTGTGTGACACACTATGGGCAGAGAGACACTCAGCTCCTATATATACACAATTTTGGGTGTGAACCTTTCTGGTTTGTATTCTCAAGACTTGTTTCAGACCTCTTGGGCCATTACCCTCCCAGGCTGGCTCTGCCTCGAGGGGGGACTCCTCACAGCCTGGCAGAGAGCGGGACGTGCATTTCCTGAACATTAGTTTGCAAATGGAGCCTGAAGTGTTGGTTACGTCCCATAAACCCCAAATAGCCCAAAGAGATTTAGGTGAGGAGATTTTCCCAGCTCAGCCCCATGAGGAGGGCACACAGGGTGCCTCCTGCATCCCTCGGGAGAGAGATGGCAGGAGGCGATGAGCCAAGTTCCTCTGTCAGTCATTATTTTATTGCTTTGGGGATTTTATGGTACTTGTCAATACCCTGTTGGGAAACCCCTGGCCCATGGGGAGTGTATTTAATATAAAAGCACCTGAACTGATCCAATGTGGGCTGTAACAGCAAGAAGTGCCTCTCTTCCCACACTGTTCCACAGCCCCATCAGGCAGGACATGTATGTCCCACCCCAAGTATTTTACACGTGAGTGAGGGCAGACATGGGCTGTTTCATATCTGGTTTGGGCTTTCTCTAATCATTTCTCTGGAGCTGTACTAGTTTAAAGCCATGACCAAGAGCACTTCAGGTCTCAGCACTTCAGCATCCAAACTGGTGGGAGGAATAAAGGCTGGAGCCCAGTGTTCACCTGTTGCTGATGCCATTCCATGATTCTGTAACTCTGACTCTACATACCTTTGCCTGTCAGCCATACAGCCCCATTCCCTGGGGTTTGGACAGGCTGCAGAGACATGGCCCCATTCCCTGGGGTGAGGACAGGGACACAGCTGCATTCCCTGGGGTTTGGACAGGCTGCAGGGAACCGCCTGAATTTTTGCAGCAAGGACAGACTCATTGCACACCACAATCCCATCCCTTCTGGAAATGGATTTGTGTTGTGACATTTTCTCTCCTTGCTACAATTTTTGTCACTGCAAGGAGGTATCTGGGGTTGTATTGTCTCATTTTCACATTGCCATGCCATACTCTGTTGACCTTTTTAATATTCAGCATTTTGAATGGTTGACCATTGCACTCCTCCTCTTCCCATTAAAGGGGAGCCCAATCTGTTGCAAAGGACTGGGGTGACCAGGCAATTGAAATGAAAAATTCTGAAAAGGTCAGATGAGTCCAGCACTCCATATATTTCACAAAATGTAGGAGCTATTGAAATTTGTGTGCCTTCTCTCTGTGACAAAGGCTGTTCCAGCAGCAAAAATAAAAATAGGTACAACATCAATCCAGTGTTCTGCTAACAGCAGTGCTGGAAAAACCGTGGGGCTGTATAATTTCTCCCATTGTTATTATGGTTTTTAGCTTCTGCTCCTCTTTGGATGGATTATTGCAGAAATGTAGCAGAAAGCTTAATTTCCATTTGATTCAGGTATCTGTTTGTGGTGCTGCTCAGGCTCCTGGCATTTCAGAGAGACTCCTCAGCCGTCTCTCGATAAAAAGGTAAAACTCATTCAAATAAGAAACATACATTTTTTTTCTGCTTCTTCAGCAACTTTAGAAACATTTTCAACCCCATGTCTGCATCCACATTACCATTATCAATGGGCATCTGCTGCTCATTGTCCCCTGCATAAACAGCCCATTAAAGCCCAGTTTGGCACTCCCAGCCCTGCTGCTGGGTAAGAGAGGAGAGTGAAGGCTGGGAGCAACACAGATTCTAAAAATGCTATTTGGAATTTAATTTTGAAATTGTACTTGGTACATTTTGCCCCGATGATCAAACATTAATCTCCATCTTTTGTTTGGGTTTTGTTTTCAATTGCTTTATTTATCATTATTTAATGGCATATCAAGACTATTACTATTCTGATCTCAGGGATTTAATAGTAAAATATAAAATCATAGAATCATAGGTTTGTAAGGGACCTTAAGGATCATCTGCATCATCAAAAGACCTTGAAGATCATCTGGATTATCAATTCAAAGCTAATTCCAAGCGTGCTCTCCCATGTTCTGTGGCATGGCCTGACAGCCCCGGAGAGGTTCTGGTAGTTGGCTGAACCAGGTCACATCATTTTTCTCAGGTCAGCCCAAAAAAGAGCAACAAGATTTGCTGGTGCTTTTCCTTTTCCAACACAGCAGGTACAGAGAAGGTCATGGGCTGAGGGGTTCCTGTGCTCTGCAGAAATGGTCCCACGCAAAGGCAAGTTACACCCCTGCAGCTACAGGTGCTTTAGAAATCAGAACAGAAGGAATAAATATTGTTACCATTTAAATTTGTCCATTTATCAATACTATTGATAAACTTCCCACCAGTGGAGGTTCAGGTTGGACATCAGGAGGAATTTCTTCCTGGAAAGGGTGGTCAGACATTGGAAGGGGCTGCCTGGGGAGGTGGTGGAGTCCCCATCCCTGGAGGTGTCCAAGGAGCAACTGGACATGGCACTCGGTGCTCTGGGCTGGGTGACAAGGTGGGGATCAGGCACAGGCTGGACTCGATGGTCTGGGAGGGCTTTTCCAACATCAGTGATTCTGGGATTCTATTTTGTTCCTCAAAATGTCTGATGTTCCCCAAAGCAAACGAACATCAACAAAATCCTCCTTTTTACAGGGTGCACAATCAGCTTTGCTCCAAATAGCAGAAATATTGCAGACAAGTTTCCAAAACTCCTAATTCCTCTCCTCTTTCTTTCTCCCAAGACTTTTCCTGGAAAGGAAGAGGAATTATGTACCATGAGAACCCAGAATAAACCCCACAAGTCATAGCTGCGCCCAGCACAACCACCACAACGTGCTTCCACTCTCCCTTAGATCCACATTCTAAAGATTTACCTCATTTCCATTTGTATTTTCCTAATGAAATAAGTCTCAGTCTCAGCCAGATTTCCCAATGGGAATGGACTTCAATAAAATATTCAAAGCCCAGAGTGCAGGAGTGCCGTGGTGGCAGCACTTCTAGAAACAGAGGGGATGATCCCTGGGGAATGCCATGCCCATGCCAGAGCAGGGACAGCCCTGCCACAGGGATTACAGTGCCATCAGCACCTATGGCATGTGTAGGAGCACCCAAACCAACTGGGAATGAGGCACCCGAGTTTGTGTCCTGAGGAACTGCTGCTGTCTCTGGCCACCAATGAAACCCTATTTGAATTACTTAAGAGTTTTCCTACACCAGCCCAGCACCACTGTACTAGTCCTAGCTGGAAAAACCTGCATATTTATCACCTCTTTTCTGCCAAGATCGCAGAACTGACCTGAGCTAAAGAACAATGTGGTTAAAGAAATCACCAGAGCATGTTAATCAGTGAAAATGCTCTGTGCTACAAGAAGCAACACACAGTGCCTGCACCTGAGTGATTCAGTACACAAACCTCCAAGACACATTTTTAACCTTCATTTTCATTTTACTATTTAAGTGCCTTCAGCTTTTCCTTTTAGTCACCCTTTACCATGTTAGAAGAAAATGATTTTTCTCTTCTCCTTTCAAACGCATCGATGTGGGGTCTCTTTCTTCAGCAGAGATGATCTTAGAAATTGGTTTTATCCTCACTTCCCAGGATGTAAGTTGAAGAGAAGCTTTGCCAGCTGGCAAAGGGTCTGTCTGCTATGGAAAATAGACACTTTGGCTAATTTCTGCAGCACAGCATCAGTTACTATGATGATTCCTGAAGCTCTCGGCAGCCTCGGCTCCTGTAATCCATAGCAAATGGGACATCTCTACCAACGGGCAGAGACAACGTGTTATTCCCTGGTCAGAACGAGATGCTGATGGTCACACTGCTGTGCCCCAAGTCCCATCCCAGCCTGCCCCAAGGAGAGGTGCTGGGCTCCCTGCTCCAGGCCAGACAGCCCCAGCACACAGTGATGCTCATCAGCAGTTGCTGCTGCAGGCAGAAGACATGTCAGCTTGAAATGGTTAATTCCCATTCCATAATCATGGTTCCCATCACATGAGCCTGATTAGCATAAGGAAACAGAGGAGAAATCAAAACGCAGAGAAGAATTTTCTAAGAAACAGATTTTCTCTTCCCTTAGGAATTAAAGAACAATAAAAGAACCCATGACAGCAGCTCTGCACTCACCCCTGCACACAGTTACTGCATGCTAACAGTGCTCACAGGAGTCAGTGAGACATTTCATCTCTTTCCTTGGCATGGGCAAATTTCTTAATAGGATGTGAGCTCAAGTCCCAGTAACAGATAAAACACACTAACCATTTTTTCCTTTGACACCTTTTCCAATTATATTTTTAAATCTTCTTTGAATTCATTACATTCTGTAATCCTGCCAATTTGCATCATTTACTGCCATGCCTTCCCTTTGGAGGCAACTCTCCTTGCACGCTCACTGCTGTCAAAGGTACAAAAGACAGAACCATTCAGATCATCTCTCCAAAGTGGTTTCCAAGGCATTTCCTACTCCGGTTTATTTTTCTTGCACTCAATGAAGAGTGATCAGGAAGAAACATCAATAAGATGCTACTGTACAAAAGCATCTCCAAGCAGTTGTAGTTATTTACTGTCTGGGCTTCATTGTACTCACACCCCACCCCATTATGGGAAATTACCTCTGCTTTGATGTACATGCTCAATGAATGAAGGGCAGTTAATCACGACCCAAGAAGGACACAGGCTGTGCCTCTCAGGGCACAGGGCAATTAATAAGGATCACTCAGTCCTAACCGCAGAAGATGTCTTGCAGCTCCATAACCCAGTGCTTTGGATATGCTCCCCGGGAGATGGCCAAATCAAGCATTTACTTTGTCGAGGCACTGTTACCATTCAGACATGGCAATTAATGCCTGCAAACAGCTGTATTAATTTAGTGTTGATGGCTACTACAGGCCCTAACTGTTTAAGGTTAAAATGAAATTAAACACCTTTAATAGACTGCAAAGAAAAAAATAAAATGCTATTGACAACCTGCAAGTTCTCCAATGCCAAACACAAATTATGGGCACGACCTCTTTCTCTTTTTATTAATTGAATGCTGAGCTTAAAGCACAGTCCTGGTAAACATTTCTGAAGTCACTCCAGCACCAACACTGGGCAGGCTGTGCAAAGTAGGAGCTGAGAAAGCAAATGGCCACTGCACCTCTCGGGGTCCATGTGGTTCATGTCAACCCCATGTTTGGTGTTCAGTTGTACTGAGGTCACATTTCATACATTTATTAAGGTACCTGCTAAACTGCTAGAGTGTGGCAGACAATCACAAACAAGATGAAATATTTACTGTTCTTTTTTAGAGACTGGAGATGGGAAAGAAAACACTTTATTTCACTCTCATGGTTCCTCCCCATCATTTCCATTCAAAAATCACTATGTATTTCTGGATGGTCATTATACAAAGAAGGCTGAATTTCTACCCTGTACAAAAGACAACACCACCTCTGTCTCTAGCACTGTCCAAGCCCCTGGAGTTTGAGGAAAAGCTTTCAAGTAGATGGGAATTCTCATTTCCCCCAATAACTTTCTAGGACAAGGGTTTTGTAGAAGCAAGGAGTTAGATGAACCTCCAATTGCCTCAAAAAGTCATTAAAAAATTACAATACATCCTTGTGCTTGTTTTCACTTGCTGATTGATTTTTGCCTTTTAAAATGACAAATCTTGACATTTTTAAGAGAATACTCATAAGAGTTACGATGATGAATCACAGCATCACAGAAGCTGAATTTAATAGTTGTAAAATACCTGTGTGAGGGCAACACTCACCTATAACCATTGAAAGAACATTTAGAATCCCAGAGTAGTATGGGTTGGAAGGAACCTTAAAGCCCATGTCATTCCACCCCCTGCCATGGCAGGGACACGTTCCACAGGTTGCTCCAAGCCCTGTCCAAGCTGGCCTTGGACACTTCCAGGGAAAGGGATGGATGACAGTGTGTTCTAACATACCCCTCCTAGAACTGTGCATGGAGATTCACCCCTGGAGTGGTGACACCCCTCAAGGTCACTTCTCAGGGCTGAGCCAAAGATATTTACCCCCAGACACTGGTGTAACTTCAATCTCTACTTGATAATTAGTAAGATGGATTTGAAATTATTGATTTAATAAGTAGTGCACTATAATTGAATTTATAACTTCCTATATTGTGTAGCAGATAATTCTGATTAAGATGCTTTATTCTAATCATTATAATCATCAATTGAAGAAAGTAATTAATTTTGCATATATTTGGTTTGCCATCCTTAATTCTGCGGGACAAAGTTGTAGAGGGGCTCAGTTACATTTGTATAATCCATTCTAATCTAAAATCTAATCTTTAGACATTCCAGTCCCAGATCAAATCTGGGACTAGAATTGGATCCAGCCACACCCAGACTCCTTTCTGAGGAGGGGTTTGGGAAGCCAGGGGGTCCTTTCTGCACCTCATGGCTCAACAGGAGGGCATCTCTGACAAATTTGGATGAAGCTTCCATTCTTCCCATGACAGTGCTGCTTGACTCTGGCACCTAGGACCTCTTAGTTCCAGCTTTGCCCACTCACACAGAGTGGTGGATGGTGGGAACAGCTTCCAGCCTGGCTGCATCCCTCCCTCCAGTGACCCAAAAGCCTGGCTACTATTGTTTTTAGAAAAGAAATGTCCCTAAAGAAAAAAAATACATTTCTGCTTAGAAGTAAGAGAGCCAAGGCAGTTATTTTTGTCACAAAATGAAGGCAAAACCTAAGTTTGTGTTCCTCCTCTCAGGGCAGCACCGATTCGAAGTCTGCACAGGCTGGTGAGTTGCAGCCAACATAGAGACCTCAATCTATGCAGGTCAAACAGGGTTCCCAAAAATACCCGCTGTGACCCAGAGCAGTGAGCCTCAGGACAGTGCAGGCTGTCCATCAGTATCACTGTTTCCTCCCTGCAACTGGAGTTTATCACAGACTGTTTGGGGAAAACTGAGACAGGCTGTGTTTGTAAGGGCACAGGGTGACAAGGGCATGGGTGCATGAGGCCACCGTTACTCTGCTGTGTGTGTGCATTAACACAGGATCAGCTTTGTCTGTGAGCATGCCAGGGGATGTCACTGGTTTCCCAGGCCTCACCAGGACCATCATTCCTCCTGCACCAGTCCTCAGTGTCCCAGCCCATCCACGGTGTTGCGTACTCTACATGCTGATGGAAAGATGGATCATAACCACCTTCCCAGGACAGGGATGGACCAAAAACATGTGCCTGGGACAGGGCCAGAGCATAAATTGAGATAGAGCAGATGGGGTGACCAACAGACAACAGACAAGATTATCACAACCAGCCCAGTCAGTCAATAAAACCACCCAACCTCCTTAAACTGAAGAACAGCCACAGAAGGTAGGGCCTCAGGGACACCCCACTTTGGACTCATCTGAGCTCCTTCTCCTCTCTCCCTTTCCTCCAGCCACATCCAATTCCATCAATCAGGCACTTCTCCTGCTGTTTTGGGAAGGCATTGTTACCAAGAGCACACAGCCCCCTTCCCTTATCCTCCCTGAGTAGGGGACTGGAAATGGAGATAATTATAGGAAAAGGTTTTCAAACACACGGTTTGTAACTGACACATGCTCAGCTCTTGATGTGTTCTGTGCCTGTTCTCATTAAATTTTATACACAGCAAACCCGAACAAAAACCTTGTGCAGTGTTAGGGAACAATGATTCCTTTTTGCCAGTAAAAAGGAGATTTATGGGGAAAATCACTTGAATCTGACAGTCACTGACATCAGTTCTTAGTTCATGAAAAGTGAGTGGGACCTGATGGATCCTCTTCTTTTCATCAGAAAGCTGCTGTTTTTTTTTGTCTTGGCTGAGAGTGGGAAGTGAATAATGAGCATATTGCTGATTAAAAAAAACCCTTACCTTCAACTTTAGCCAAAATTCTTTGCACTTATGACATGAATCATTAAAAAAATTCTGATTACACACCCCAAAGCATTTCATTAAAAAACATTTTTTCAAGCACCTTTTCTGAAAAAAAAAAAAAATTAGAAATCCCTTCTGTGAGTGCAGCAGTCACAGCAGGGAGGCACAAAAGAGGCTGATTTTGAAAAGGTGTCCCCCATTGTGCTTGAGGGAGGTGAAACCTCCACCCCAGTGTATCCCCAACCCACAGTCAGAGCAGCGCCAACACCCAGCCCCGGAGCATTTGTCCAAAGAGCCACTTGCTGGTGTTTAACACCCGTGTGTTGCAGGACCCTCCCTCCTTCCCTTAACAAAACCTCTCTTGGCGTGCTGCAGAGGCAGCTTGAGAGACAGGGCTCTGAGCAAGAAAAGAAAGGGCTCTGAGTGAGGAAATTGCCTCTAACAAACCTCCTCCTGTGGAGCAGAGCACCTGAGGATTGCATTCCTCATTCCCCCTTGGTGAGCAGCACCGTGCAGCTTCCTGGGAGTGAGAAAGCTTTATTTCACCCTCTTCTGAAGCTTCTCTGAGAGTCCAGACAGGAGCAGGCAACTGCTTCAGTGGACCACAGCTCTACCCCCTGGACCATCCTCTCCTCACAAATAGGTGGGGGAACAAACACAGGGACCTGCTGCTTTCTAGTGATCCTTCCAGCCTTGTCCCAATTAAATAAAGGTCAGCTCCCGGGGCCAGACAGGTGGTGGTTGGATGAGAAGACAAATCAAAGCACACTGTTGTCAGCGCACCAATTCCTCCCCATTTATTTCTGGCTGGTTTCTGAGCAATTTACTCGGGGCACGGACAGAAAGACAGCCATGTCCAAATGGAGCTGTTGGAACAGCTGCTGGGTTGTGCTTTCTGACTTATTCCTAGAAATGGCTTTTGCAGGGAGAGCTCCATTTCTTTCCTATTATACTGACAATATGTGCCAAATGATTCGCATTTTTGTTAAACCACATTGTAGCAAAAATAAATTTCTCCACTGTATTCCTGCATAGATTTGGTAGAAACTCAAAACACTACCCCAGTTTTATAGGAGAAAACCACCTAAAACTCCACTTTGCAAAGGTTGTGTTCAGGGTGGAGAGTCCAAGCTGGGCACTGCAGATTTCCAGGGCGGCATAGAGTGTGAGCATTACCTTGAAAAGTCAACTCCACCCCCACCCAGAGAGAAGAGAGCAAGGAGGAAGGAAGGTGTTACTTATTGTCCTGAACCCACCTTTCTGAATTTCTCTTTTGAGACAGAAATGAATTCCTGAAGTTCCTGTTCCTCATTCATACATTAGAATCAGCATTTCACCCCTTTTCTACATCAGACACTACCAGACCCCTCCTGTCATTGCTCTAGTGGCCATAATCTCTTGGACTAACTTCTCCTGCAATATTTGGGGATTTTTATGAGACTAAAGGGAGATTCTGGGATGTCCCTGGGAGAACTCTTTGACAGTAACAGGAGCTGTAATGAAAGACTGCAGTTCCCAGGAGCACCATTTGCCCTCTGTCCAGGGGATGTGTTGGTAGGGATGTGGATGCTGTGCTCCAGTTGGCCTCAGACGTCCCACAACACACCAACAGGAGCTGTAGGGAGGAGCATGTCCTGGCAGGTTTGGGCACTTCTTTACATTTTACATAATTGCACCTTTATGCAGCAGGAAAAAAAAAATCAGAAGAACTGATCTTATAGAAGACTTGAACTTCTCTGGTTTGACACCTCGATTTCAGAGTCACTGGAATTCTTTAAGTCTCTGAGGGAGGTAGACAGTCCCTTTGGTCACAGTGCATTCCAAGCAGCAAGGCTGCCAGAGCTCAAGAAGTGTTTGGATGATACTCTCAGGCACCTGGTGTGACTCTTGGGGATGGTCCTGTGCAGGGCCAGGAGTTGGACTCAATGATCCTTGTGGGTCCCTTCCAACTGGGCATATTCTGTGATTCTGTAAAATGGCTTTGTCTTGAACTCACACCTGCTTGGGGCAAACATACAATTTGTCAGTTTGCAGCATGCAAGAAGCACAGATGTTTTATACACACATAAAGACATGGGTATGAAAAAAGCATGTGTAGCAGCCTTTCTGCAGGAAGAGCCTTAATGGACCTGTGACCTGTGAATGACCACTGAGTGTTGGAAATGGGAGGGGTTTGGGGTCCAGTAACAGCCTTGTGCACCTCAGCAGCGCTCGTGGTACCAGCTTGGGAGCCCTGCGTGGCCCAGGCCTTCCCACTGTCCCAGGAGGACATGGCTCCCTGGGCTCCTGCCTGTGTGTGGCTGTGCCAAGGGGAAGGACAGGGCAGACCTGCACCTACAGCATCCACTGAGAGGTGGAAGATCTCCTCCTGCGCCTCTGGACTGCCTAAGGACAGGCCCATCTGCTGAGGAACAGCTCACGTGTGTCCCACTACCACAAGAGCAGAACACTCACCTCCAGCCCCCTCCACCTGCCACCAGGAACGGGGCGATAATTGGTATTTTTCTCCGGTTTTACATGAAAAGCTTTTCAATAATTCTGTGCAATATTTCAGCTCAACCAGGAGAGGCAATGTATAATTTATTTTGTTACTTGATAGAATTAGTTGTTCTTAGCTTGCTGTGGCAGTATAAACTGAATGCAATATTTTCTAGTGTCCTTTTTCCATGCGATTAGTAAATTTAATTTGAAATTCTGTATTCACAAGTAGTGCACTGGCTGAAGGCAAGCTGTAGAACAGATGACAAAGGTTATTACATTTTTTAAATTATATTTTAAAGATGTTTAATAGCTGTGGAGAAAAGACTTTTATGGAAATGGAAATTGGCAGATTAAAGAATGAGTTTCATGAAGTTATTTTAAAAACACATGAACTTAGTTTTCCTATCACCCCTTAAAGGGCCAAAGTCTGGTTCTCCAGACTAAAATCCTAATTTGGACCAGGATTTTTCTGAATTCACAATCATATTCTATAAATTGATTACAAATGCAAATATAAAGTAAGCAATGGTTAGTGATGGTCAGCAATTCTCAAACACAGCTTTAAGAGTTCTTTTTTTTGTTACCAACATTAAAATTTAAGCTGGGTTCAAAATGCAGGTGATGTTTTTCTGCTTCTGTTCAACCCAATATTTAGGCTTCTCAGAGCTAAATTCTGCCTTGGTCTCAAGACAGTGATGTAAACAGGCAAAAGCCGCTTCCACACTGGGAATTTGCAGCCTGATCATCCAGTCCTCAAATGTGTGGGAGTTTTCAGCGAGTGAATTAGAGTGTGAATTAGACTAAGGTTGCTGTACACAAAATAGAGCCCACCCACTCCTCCATAGGCTTCTGCTGCTCCTGAAAAGAACAAATTCAAGTAAAAGCCGATGTTTTCTGCTGAAGTCAGCAGGTGCAGCTGAAAACACAAAGGAACGGAACGTGTTTCAGGAGGCGACTTGCTGGTTTTCACCTTATTTTCCAAAAGCTTCACTCTCGCATTTGAGAATAAGTGATAACAGTGAATAAACGATCAGAGGAGCTTTCAGCTTCGCACACGGAGGTAAATCCAATAACTCATACCCAGCCCAGGTTCCTGTCCAGTTCCTCACCCCTGGGACCAGCACAGCATAACCAGCACCCCCACCCTAGCCTGGCCCCACCAGCTCTTCCCTGCAGGTCTGAGCCTTCCACCAGCCTCCCCAGTATCTGTGCCCTCAGAGTGGGCTTTGTTCTTCATCAGTGTCAGTCTGACACCCAAAATTATAGGGGACATCAACTGCGAGCCTGCAAGAGAAGAAATGTGTGTTTTGGGAGCAGAGCATATTGGGTACCCTGACTGTTAGGAACTGCTCTGGCTTCTGTTAAGGTTCCTAGTGTTTAATTATGCAAATGACTCAAATAATAACAATAATAATACATTTTGTAGCATATCAGTAACTGCTCAACACCTCCAGCCTCTCAAAGCAAAATGACTATCAGGAAAGACAAGATGAAGCAGGAACCTGTGAAACTCCTGTCCTGGCCACTACATGTTCACAAAGCACCCCAGGGAGCATGTCCCCTCTTCCTGGGGTAAGTAGTGGAAGAAGTGGGAAGTTTCAATCAAATCACAAGCAACTGGTTTTACCCTCTTCACATTGAAAAGCTTTTAAATTTTCAGAGGATGGCATCCAAAGGAAAGCACTTTTTTAGTTTGGAAAGCTGCCCTAACTAGCTGAACCTAAAGAACAGTCACAAACATGTGCATCCCACGTTAGCCAGTAACTTTATAAATTGACTGTTGGAATTTACATAAATTTCCATTTTCTTCGTCAACTTTATAGTACACGTTAAGCTTAAATTATAGTTTCTTTCTAACATTGTCTGAGCCAAATACTGCTATCAACTGATTCATATAATTACCACTTTCCTCTCTAATTATTTGCGAGAGTAAGGTACAGCAGGAAGGGGACTTTTAAGTGATAATGCAAAACATTTCCTACTTGTCTGCACCTAATTCATAAAAAGGTCATATGAAGGTTTTACAACTAAACTCAATTAAGGATTAAAATTCACACAAATAGCTCTTCTAAGCGAATCCACTGATGTTTTCACCTGTAACATCCAGAAATCTGTTTGCATCAGGTTGGTGACAGCTCTGCTGCCTTAGGGGTGAAGGAGAAGGTGTCCCCTCATTCTCAGTCTGACAATGGCCAAGGCCAGAGCCTGGCACCCCTTGCAGGGACCCATCCTCCCCACACAGAGGGAGGCACTGGGGGTCCCATCACCCTGCCTGAAAATCAAGTTCAGAGGAAGAGATGCTGAGCTGGTCCTAATAGCTAGAATTTCAAACCTCTAAAGGCCTGGTGAGAAAAGCCAAAAAAAAAGTATTTTTTTATATGTTTTAAAATACCAGGCAGATGTCAGTGGTTGCAATAGCTCCAGAATCAAACCAGCATTTCATGTGGTCCAGCCAAATGACTCGAATCAGTTGGCATCAAACTTGGACAGCGTGTGCAATGCTGCTACATAATTAAATTCAAAGTGCTAAAAAGGTAAAAATACACTTAATGCTGATCAGCACCACTTTTGAGGTTAAACAGCCCTGATTACATTTGATATTCTGTGTCTGGATGGAAAAAAACCACAAAACTGGCATATACTTCATTTTATTATGAAAGTGCTTTGGATGAAGACCTTTATAGATGAGATACTCCCCAAAAATAGGTTTTGACAGTGAATATGATTGAGGGAGGGGAAGGTTATTTCCAAGGTTCCCCAGTGACCCTGGTTTGATGCTATTTGAAGTTTCCATTAACAGCCTGGGAGTGGAAAGACGTGCTGGCAGAAGTCCCTGGGAGCAGCCTGGCACCAAGGGGACACAGCTACCCACCATGACCCCAGGTCTCTATGTTTGGCCATGGCACTATGATGGCTCTGCTTCCTTAGGTTGTCTCAACAAGCCTCAAGGCAAAGAGCCTCTTCACCAGGAGTGGAGACAAAGCAAAGACAGCTGCAGAAGTAACCTGAGAGGTGGAGAAAATGCAGCACAGCCATGGATCTGAAGAACTGGGTGGGCTCTGGGCCTCCAATTAGAGAAGCGACAAATTACAGCATTCAAAAGCTTTCAAGGAAAAGTATTGGGTAACACAGTGCCTCTTAGTCTACCTGTAAAAAACATGGCAAAAGAAATTGCTGGAGAGAAAGGCCTAGAAAAACTAGCTGTTGTTCCCTATTCAGCAGTGGGGAAATGATTGGAACAAAGTCTTGGAGGAACCTCTGAGTCCCCTCAGCCTCTTGAAATCCACATGAAGCAAGAGGTGAGGATGAGCACTGGTGGTGGTACATGAAGAGGCTGCATGGCACTTAATGATCCTGGATATATCACATGTTGGAGATGATTTGGTCTCTTCTGATCTTACAGTGACTAACTCTGAAATTCAGACAATGTGTCCTGGTCCTTGTTAGAGAGAAGGAAGTTGGTATCATAGGTTTGGGTTGGAAGGGACCTTACAGACCATCTTGTTCCACCCTCCTCCCATAGGCAGAGACACCTTCCATCAGACCAATTAAAACAACTTGCTCAATGTGCTGAGAAGTCAACCCAGGGTAGTGCAGGCTGGTATGGTCTGCAAGCCCTCCCCTCCAGGAGGAAGTTCTCTGTGCCTGTTTCAGACTAGGTCCTCAGCACAGACATGAGAAGCCATTCCCAGCTGAAAACACTGGCACAGGGCAATTGGTCTGTTGGGAACCAAGTATTCCCCTTCTCAACCCAAGGCTTCACCCCTTTTTGTTAAGTATCATTTCCTTGCCCCTAAATCCTTGTTGTTTTCCTCATTGAGGCCTCCATCTCTATGCTCAGCACTAGTCACCAACCACTGTCACCATGGCCTTTTCCCAAAGCCATGTTCTTTGTTCTGATAAAAGTATTTCCCCCTTCCCAGTCTCAGAACACAATCATTGAAAACTTGTCCAGAAACCAGATGAAACAAGCAAACCGAAGAGCCAGCAGGGGGGATCCAGCCCCAGAGGGGCACCTTCCCACAGGTCAGGAGAGCACCAAACCCTCCTCATGTGATGGTGACCTCCAATCACCATTGCCTCATGGGCTGCCACAGCACCACTACTCACAGCACGTTTTTGTTGATGTTCAGCAGCAGCTGGAATTGTACATGGCTGTTTTCCCTGGACAACAGTTGTTATTTGATTCCTGCAACTGGTTTGCTTTTTGCATTAGCCAGTCAAGGGTAGGCACAGTGGAGATATACTGCAGCAGAAGATAATGCTTGTCTGCTTGGATCACCTTCAAAAGTTGATGTTAAAAAAAACCAACAAAAAAACCCCAACAAAAAAACAACTCCTCAACCTTGGATTTGAATTCACATTTATTCATCTCATTTTTTAATATGAATATTTTTCTCTGGTGTATTACAAAAAGCCTCCTTACACATATCTTATTTCACAGTTCCCTAAAAATTCCCATGCATCCTGAACAGAAGTTCTGACTTGCTTTAATCGTTCAAAATAAAACAGAATTTAAGATGGTCTGAAATGCTTAGCCAAGTCTGCTGAAAAGGATAACACGATGTTTCTGTGAGACCTTATGAGAGCATCGACACAAATGGCAGACATTTGTTGCTGCTGGCTTTCTCCCAAGTACCAGTGGACTCCTGAGCCAACCAGTAAGATATATCCAATGTTTTATGTTTTCTTTACTCTGTCTACCAATGAAGAGGGTTCTTTTAATCAAGTATCCAACTCTTCTTAGCACTGACAAGTTATTTCCATAAGTCCCTCTGTTTTCTGACTCCTGTAAAGCCAGAAAATGCAGATCTTTGACAAACATTGCCAAAACACACTGAGGTCTGAGAACCCCTGATGTTTTGGAGTGAACTCACATCTCACCTCCACACAGATCCTGGAGTGGGCTGGTTATTGAGGAGTGTGGGTTATGGGTCTGCAGCGCTTAGCAGACTGAACAGGTTGTCTCCTCTGTCTGTTGTTAACTTCATGGAGGTCAAACACAACAAACCTCCTAATATCCTCTGGGGCACCTGGGCTAGCTATTCTTGATCACCCCCTGCCTACCTCATCTTCCATTAATCAGCAGGAGGAGGAGATGGTCACAGTCTGACCACGCTTGGTCTGTGCAGTGCTCCTCAAGTGATAAATTATTGCTGAGCCAATACTCGACACATCCAAGTTGCAGAAGGTGGATTCAGACGTTGTACCCCCATTAATGACGCAGTTTGTTCAATCCAGGACTCATTGTATGCAGTTTCTCACCCCAGCATTTCATCAGGTATCAGCTTCTCATTTCCTTCAGAATCACTCCTAGCCAGTATGGTTCAGTGTCAGGAAACACAAGAAGTGTGCAATTAAATTCTCATTCATGGCCTTGTTCCAACTCTTGCCTCTAATTTATTACCACCCCAGAGTCCTGTGCAGGCTTTGCTCTCCGGACGCCCACCTTCTGTCTGTCCCTCCGGTTTACGGGGGAGCAGCAGCTGCCCAAAGCCTCCCCTATTGCTCTGCCATCTGCTCAGAAAGATTTGGTCTGCAAACATGGGAATACCACTCCATGCCTTTGTTTCAAGCTGCAGGAAAACAATCAGCTTCTTTCGAATCCTAAAGAATGGACTTGGTTTTAGGTCTGATATAGAGGCAGGGTTGGCCAGATCTCATGGAGGGTTGAAGGTGCTCTACTCCAATACAGAAAGATTTCACCTCCAGAGTCTCCTGACCACATCTCATGGCAATGGAGACAGGATGAGACTCTGGTGCCATGTTCCAGAATGGGATGAGCACCCTGTGGGAAATACAGAAAGTAGGTGTTTCCTTGCTTGTGCATGACCATGCATGAATTTATCCATGTAGGGAAGAGCCATCCCAGCCTCCTCTGAAAGCAATCTCCAAAAGAGGGCTCTGGAAGCACCATGAAACCACGAGTCAATGGAGATGGGTTTTAGCCCTCAAGAATACAATGAGCAAAATGGACACAGTCAGAGCCTGTAGGCACAGCAGCTTCACTGAAATTCAACAAGACACTGTGGGACGGCAGCCAGAGAGCTGCAGCCACAGTGACCACACACACAGTGATGCTCTCAGTACCTACCCAGGTGTTTGTGTCCCAGCACAGCAGGTGTTCTGCTTGCTGAGAGGTCAGGCCATCCCAGGGAACACAGGACAACATGGGTGTTGCTAGGAAGGGTTTGTATGACCTACTCCAGCCATATCCCAAATAAACAAGGCCCTTGAAGTTTTAGCTTCATTTCAGAGAGCACAGTATATCCAATAAAGGAGTAATAAATTTGAGGTTTAAACTTTCCCAAACACAGTCAAAAGTTACCAACTTCAGAATCTGACTGCAGTTCCCTTCTTTCCCATCATTTCCCAGCTAGAGGTGGCATTAAGCTGTTTTAGTATTTTCGTCTCTTGGACAAGCACTGCAGAAGCAGCTTCACCAGTGGACACCTCCACCCCCATCCCACCAGCTCTGGCTCAGAGATGAAGAGAAAGTTCAACACATGCCCCAGCTGGTTCAAACCCTGACTACACACCCAAGTCATACAAGCTGCAATGCTGGAAATTAAAATTATCACGAGAAGAATGCTGTCAGCTTTGTTGCAGGACTAACTCCTTTCCAAGCCTAAACGGCCTTGGTTTTAACGCCCTACACCCCACACAACTCCTCCAGCACCATATTAATCTCATAAATCAGTTCCACATCTCAGATTCCTGAGTGCATACAAACATTTCTATCTTCCCATTTTGCTGACCTTCCCCATTATTCCTGTAAAACCCAGCCCTAAGCACTGTCTCCTCCCAGCATTACATGGGAGTACTCAGAGCATGCCATGAAATATTAAAGGAGAATGCCAGGATGATTTCAGGGATCTAGAAAGCCCCATCAGTAATGAGGCGGCATCAGAGCTGCTTTCTCAGCCTGAGACCTGCCGAGCTCCATCCCAGCTCTTACAGAGAAGCTGTACAGAGTGAGTCAGCTTTTCCTGGTAATTACTGGGAGGTTTTGTGTTCCAGTAAGCAGAGCTGATCTCTGCAGGAATACATACTCTTTACTGGGGAAGGGCATTGGGGAACTGTTACTGTTGTTCCACCAAACAATAGATCCCTCAAGAAGCAAACCAACATTTTCTATTTACACGTCTGTACAAGCTGCTGCTTGGAGAGGGAACTGCTGATGTGCCCGAGGCACGGCAGAGCTGGCTTGTGCCCTCACTGACCCAAACTGTGCATCATCGGGGAGTAATTTGCGTTACAAGGGAAAATGCAGTGCTTGGCCCTTCCTCAGAGCAGGGGCTGGAGTCAATCTTTGTTCTTGATAAAGACTCCTCCAGCAGCCTCACTGACCTGCTCCAGGCCTTTGTGCTCCTGGTTTTATTACAGTTTTCTGGGAGCACAGAAGCTGTACACTCCACAAACAAAGCTCGTGAAAGACAAGGGCTGAGGGCTGCGTGGGAGCAGATGGATCCCAGCAGTGGGGAGACCACTGCAGAATCCCTTGCTGCCAGTGAGGGAGGGGCTGCCCAGGGCACTCCAAGGAAAAGAGGGATGACACTTCCACTAAAGGTCACAACATGGCCCAGAAGGACAGGCTAACCTTGGTGATAAACCGTTTCTGTGCCACTGCAGACCAAGCAAGTGACCGGAGTGCTGCTCCATGATAATTCCATGCTCCCTGCAGGGAGCTGCTCTTTCTGCTTCCCATGTCCTGCTGGGAACATCTCCAGCTCCTCCATTACAGAGCTCTCTGGAAGTTGAAGCTCTGCCACAGCTTTAGCAGAGAGCTCTTCTAGTGCCATATAGGTCATGGTACCAGCCTCAACACACAACAGATCTGCTCAGGACAAGCAGCAGCAGCAAGAAGAAACACAGTGAGAACCTTCCTGGGTGAACTGAAAATATCCTCACAGTAGCTAAAGCACATTTTGAAGGAGAATGGAGAATAGCTTAATTCAAGTTGAACTGAGGCCATGCAGCTACCCAAATCCCACATCCCCCTGTTGACTTTGTGACCACACAGAGTACCCACAACCCACCCTGCCCAGCACCTCCTGCCCACACCCCTTTTACAGCCCCCTGGAGGAAACAGGCTGATTCCCCACAGCTGGCCCAAGCCAGGCTGCTCCACTCAGCTTTGCTCTTGGGAGAAGCTCCTTTCTTTGCTCGGAGTAGAGCCCATGGGTGCTCTCCTTATCCACCCCCAGGCAGGTAGACTGTCTGTGTCCTCACAGCACAAGTAAGATTTCCTCTTGAAGAAAGCACCCTGTGCCTGAAGACCTTGCCTCTCCATTGCAGATAATGAGGCAAAGCATTCTGTCCCTGTGTTCTATCTTAATTCCACTTTAATTCAGTTTTTATAAAGAACTATTTAAACACAGAGTTGCTTTATTTGTTTCTGAGATGTTAGGAAGTGCTTCCTTCAGTCCTTTCATCAAAGGGAACTTATATAATATTCCAGATTTCCATGTTTCTGTCCAACTGGAAGAGGCAGAGGTAATGCTGCTTTTGAGGTTGTTCCTCTGCCAGCTCCGAGTCACTGCTGCCTCACTCACATTCTCCTCCAGCTGTGCCATTCATAAAGGCGCAGATATGACATTATTTCACAGAAATTCATTGGGTAACTGAACAGTACCAGAGCATTGCAAAATAAAGGTGTGTATTTGACTTTCAAAACCTGTTCCAAATGCACTGTGTTCCTATACAGCCTATCTTCCTTTTTCATATTATGTCTTTCCTTTTGCATTTCCCGTTTGAATTATTATTGTGTCTGAGACATGATTTACATTTAGTATAGCTCAGAACAACAAAATGTAACATTATGTTATACAAGGCTAATCTTTCTTTATACAAACCTAATTCCAAGGAGTAGTGTGCACTCACTGATCCAATATAATCTAGGAAGGCAGGTTGTTAGATTTAGACAAGTCCCAGCCAGGAATTTGTTACAGGTGACAGTCCCTGGGCTGTTAAACACACACTTGAAACACGCTTCTAATGACAGCATTATGATCACAAAATGATGGTTAAGGAGTAGCTGACACTCTGTGACTGGGCTTTATGTTCCCTGGAATAGCGGGACTTTAATCATAGGGAAAACCAGAAAGAATTTCACCGACTTACCTGTTGCTTGTGCTGCCATATGCTGAAAAAGAGATACATAGAGATATGATACTATATAAGTAAAGTTAAACCGGGGAAATCATAGAGTGGGATAACACGATCATACTGACATGCTCTTCTGAGAAGGATTGCCCTCATCTGAGGGAGAGGGGAAGGGAGCTCAGCGCATCAGAAGCACCTTAATGTCTTGTGCAAGGAGAGCAGCAGAATTCCCTCCTTACTCCCACACAGAGCCTTTGAAGCTCCCATCATATCCATGGTCAGAGGGACATGTCAGGCCAGGCTGGGATGCTGGAGGGCCATTTCTGCCTCAAACCCTGTGGGTGCTGCTCTGCAACCTCCTTGGATGGAGTTCTATGGTATGGCAGGTTTTGAACTAAACAAGAATTGTATCTTCTTGTAGGAAAGCTGGAAAACCATTAAAGGAAAACTTATGCTGGGTTTTTCTTACTCAGGTTTTCTTTTCCTGTGCTCAGCCATTTGGCTGGGAATGGAAAGTGGAGGGAACTTGCCTTTGTTTACAAAAAGAGCCAGTTCCCCAGTCTGGTGGGTTTCTCAGCATTAAATTAACCACTCGCACCAGAATATCCTTTGCTATTGCTGCCCTGCCATTGGGGGGGAGCGGGGAGGGGATGCCCTGGACCTCTGCTCCCAACCCTGCAAGCTTTGTGCCCTCAAAATCTCCCCCAGGGTCTGGCATCCACAGGACTTTCCCATCATCTATTCCAAAATTGCAGTGTCGGGATGACAAAGCACTGGCAGTGGAGAGCCAGGCCGTGGCTTGCCTGCCCTTCAGAATTAAAATGGATGAAATGAAAGTCAATTTTTCAGCTTCCAAACAGTCTGTGTTAGGGGAAAACATCTCCACTCTACTTGACTCTTATCTCCTTTTCATTCCCAGCATGGCTGGAGGATTTAATGTCTCTTGCTGTCTCTGGGAGCTCACAGGGAAGCAGCCACCGGTGCAGCGCTGGTGGAGTGTGTGGCACAGCACATGTCATGATGGGGAGCACACTCCAGCCCCAGGACCTGTGCCCTGTGCCTCTCCACCATGGTGCTGCTCTCTGTGACGGGGAAAGGAGGCAGATACTCACTTATTCTGACAACTCCCTAAACACCCCATGTGCCATGGTCACTGCTCAGAGTCAGAGCTCCCCATGGCCCATGGATTTGCTCTGGTGATGGTACCCATTTGCACTGGATTCACTGTAATCAGGGAGGGCAGGGCAGGGCTGCTCAAATATTTCATAGAATCATGGAATCACATGGTTGTTAAGATTGTGTTAAGAAAAGCCCTCTGAGGTCATTGAGTCCAACCAAACCAGCACCACCACAATGTTCACCAATAAACCATATCCTCAAGTGCCACATCCACAGGTTTTTTGAACCCTTTGAGGGATGATGACTCCACCACTGCCCTGGGCAGCCTGTTCCAATTCTTTACAACCCTTTCCATGAAAAGATATTTCCTAATATCTAATCTAAACCTTTCTTGGTGCAACTTGAGGCTGTTTAGTGAGACGTCTGTCTTGAGGGGTTAACAGACCTAAAGGTTTCTGCCCTGCCTGGCATGGGGATGGCCTCTGCAGGGACTCTGGGCACCTCTCCAGGTGGAGCTGAGTGGTTTTTGATAGATTGTTTTGAAATAATTATGGCTGGCTGGGAAACTGTTGCAAAAAAAAAAAGGAAGAACTTCATGCCTGAAGGCATTTTCAGTAATGTATAAAACAAAAAAAAACCAAACCAAAACAACAACAAAAAAAATTTAAAGCATGAGGAAGAAAACAAAAATGTAGTTACATACAGAAGCAGACACAAGTGTTTCTGTAAGTAAAACGAAAAATAACACAGATGATAGCTGAGGGACACAGAATGGGTGGCACAGGTGCAGAGCAGAGCGTCACCTCTGCTGCCAAAGACATTTCTTGGTTGCCAAAGCTGACAGAAATCTTTGTTCTTCTTTGAACAAGCCCTTTTCTCACTGAGGGGCCTTTGGCCCCGAACCCCCAACACATGCAGGCTCTTCTGCTGTCCCAAGGAGCAGCCAGAATTCTGAATACAGACACACTTCTAAATGCTGCAGAATTCCCAGGGCAGTGCACATGGATATGAACCTGGCAGGGCTAGGGGCAGGGAAACTTCCAGATGGAGAAAAATGATGATGCAGGAGGAAGCTTTTGGTAAACAACATAAGGTAGGTGCCTCACCAATACCATGCTGTGCTGACATCTCAGCTCCACATGCATCCCTGAAATATATCCATCACTATGGAATCCCCAAAATATTAGGGGAAAAGTAACAGGTGACTTGAAAACCCTTTGAAATATGGTCAAAGTACCTCCAGTGAATGACTGGTGATTATGTGCTCAACCCGTGCAGTTGTGTGGTACTCACGATCTCTGGAAACCCAAGAAACTCAGCTGGAAGCTTCCTAGGCAGGTTTGTTTCATCTCGTTGATGCCCTGATGGTGAGCTGTCAGTGCCCAACAGCCCTGCACACCTGCACTGGGTCATCCACTGTGGAGACCAGTGGCTCTGTTTCTCCTTTTCCTTTGTTTATGGAGATGCTTTGGGTTTGTTCCATCATCAGACCTTTGCTCAGTGTGGTTAATGATATCACACTACAATGCCATCAAATTGGAAATGTTTTGGCATCAAGCAATCATCTTTCAAGGCCTTACTTTTACTGAAAATGAGTTCATTATAGCTGCAGAGCAGTCCAGTAAATGCCTACTTGAAACCAGAAGTGAGAAGGTTCTGCGTCCTCGTTCGCCAGCCAAACTCTCCGAGTTAAGGGCAAAAGTCCCAACAGGAAAGGGAGTTGTGGCAGATGGCACCCACCACGGACCTGCCACAGTGACTCCTTTGAAGGGTGTGACCAAACTGTAACGATGCTGAGAACCAGTCATAGAATATGTTGAAGTGGAAGGGACCCACAAGGATCATCAAGTCCAACTCCAATGTTTGTGTCCTACAGTTGTATTAATTAATTCAGTTGTATTTTTTAAATTTCTGTTATTTCTGATGGATTTCAAATGAACGAATAAGCAGGGAAAACCTAAAATATTTAATGCTGTGGAGTAACTAATTTTTTTAATCAAAAATATTTTTTGCTCATGCAGTTAATAAAATGTTGTGGCAAATTGATACATATTGACAAACCCCAATATTTCAGATAATACATTTTTGTTCATGCCAAAAGCCTTTTGTTCATTGAAAAAGCACATAATGGAAATATTTTAATCAGAGTTTTAAAATATCAGATGTCTTCAATGAAAGGTCAGGCCTCTGGAGCAGAGCAGGGAGCAAACAGCTCAGGAGGGTTAATTAGCAACAAAAGACTAAACAAAAGGAGTTTGGAAGAGGCCTCTGAAGGAGAGAAGGCACTTAGGATACATTAAAGGACTTTGAAAAGCACAATGGGCTTTTTCCATGATAAAATCCCTGGTGCACAGAGATGAAGCTCCAGCTCATGCTGCACTGCACATTTTTTAATGTAAATATGGGGTTGTGCTTATCAGGCCACTTATGCTTTTTAGCAGGGTCCTTGGAGAGCCACCTGAGCTGTCCCTGGATGGCTTGGCAAGGTGGGTACCCTATGGCCCATCTCACTGGGAAGTGGGAAGCAATGCTGGATGGTGGGATGTGGTGCCAGGCAGTAAGAAGTGGTACTGGGAGGTGGGATGCAGTGCTGGGCAGGCGGAAGTGATGCTGGGTGGTGGGATGTGGTGCTGGGTGGTGGAATGCAGCTGGGTGGTGGGATGCAGCTGGGTGGTGGGATGCAGCTGGGTGGTGGGATGTGGTGCTGGGTGGTGGGATGCAGTGCTGAGCGGTGGGATGTGCTGGGCAGCAGGGGCACAAGGAGCCTCTCATGGTCACAATACAGGCACTGCCACACCACAGAGCACTGACCCTACCGTGGGGGCTCCCTGCTCTTGGAGTTCTGGAGGAAGAGGAAGCAATCCTGGGAAGCTGCCATGGCTTCACAGCACGAGGTGCTCTGTGGTGGAGGGGTGTACTTTGAGCCCCACCAAGGCACGAGTTAGGTGCCGCGGCTGGAAAGGGACTATCAGTCCCCAATAGAGCTGGTAAGGGACCGCCACTCTGCCCCCCCTCTTCCCCCGCCCCCGGTACAGCTGGGAGGGGACTGTCACCCCTCCTGGTACATCTGACACCTCTGACTCAGAGCTCACTAGCCCTCAGCACAGCTGTTCTTGTAGTGGTCTTGTAGGGAAATAATTAAAGACGAGAATTCCTTCAGATCCCTGCTCACTGTAGAAATCAGTAGGTCGCAGGAGTGCTGAATTTATTAAATAGTTTGTCTGTGAACTTTTTCAAAGATCACAAGTGATGTGAAGAACGCACACACCCGGCAGTGTCCATGAAAACAGGCACCAGAGCTGCCGGCAGCATCCGAGCAGTGTATGCGGGAAAGGGGGTGGAATATCCGACTTTCAAGCCAGAACAAACCTGCCACAGATGCCTCACGCTCCGGATCCTTTCATGCTGTACATCCAATTAACCTTTCCTTGCCAAGGAGCGAGGACACTCTCCTTTGATTGGCAGTGCTTGTCCTGGTGCCGGTGGCTGGAGTTCAGAAACGCGGCTGGAAAATCAGGCTTTATTAATACATCATTTAGCAGTTGAAATAGATTCCAGTGGTGTATGTCTAAGGCAGGAGATAATTCAGCATTTGTTACTTACTGACAGAATACAGAATTGGAATATATAGTGCAACTCTTAATGTCAAAAAACCTAATGTGCCAGCAATTGAATTCCAGTGTCATTTTGTAGCCTCCCATCAGCTGTTCCTTTAGCGGGAGGAGTGGGAATGCTGCACCGATGCTCCTCTGAACACTGTATGCACTTACACTGCAGAGGCAAACCCGAGTAGAGAGAGCAGCAATTTGATGTATTTGTGATGTGTGTGATGAACATTTAGTCCTCAACAGTATTAACTGACTGGCATCCTTTGGAGGAGAAACATATTGTTGGTGTTACTTTTTCTTTAATGAGTGCTCAGGCTTTTCCAGCCTGAATCAGCATCTCCAGCTCCCACTGAATTTTATCTGTATCTGTATCCCTACTTAATTGAAGCAGCACAAAGATGGGGGTACACCACATGATGGACAAGAAGAAATGGCCTCAAACTGTGCCAGGGGTGGTTTAGATTGGATATTAGGAACAATACCTTCCCTGAACGGGTTGTCAGACCCTGGAAAAGGCTGCCCAGGGCAGTGGAAATGGCGCAGCAGGTTGTTATGTGGGGGCAGTGACTGATCACCAGGGATCAGGAGAAAACTCCCGGGACAAATGATTCCATCCTTCTAAAAAATTCAAACACTTCTGCCACAGCTTCTAGAAGAATCCATCTTCTCTCCAGATGCCCCCAGGATCTGTGGATGCTGGCAGGTGGTGTGGTCAGGTAAACTCAGGTGTTTGGCTTCAGCACAGCCCCACTCGGAGCATGGAGAGCTTGGCCAGAGTAAGGCTCACGCAAAGATTCATCCCAGGGTTTATGGCAGAAGCTTTAACTCTGAGGAGGCCACAGCTCTGCACTCGGTACTGGAAGGTCTAACATGTGTCTTACCCCAGGGAGATAATTAGTTGGGATACCCTCAATTGCCTGATGAATTTACATGTTTTCCATATCTGTTCCCCATCGCCAAGCCATCAACCCTGTGGATGGTGCTTCCTGTCCTCCTGGAAGAGCTCTGTGTTTGGGGAATCTAATCCTTATTCAGCTGTTTTGAGAACAAAGGCAGAGCCTCAGTGAGCAGAATTATCTTAATGGCTTCAGAGCCCACATTAGCTTGTGGAAAATCAGGAGTTCCTTTCTTCCCTCCCTTGTAGAGAGGACTTCGCTGGATTATCTGAAGAATGAGCAAAACAAACTTGGATAACAGGATGCGGAGGAGGAGGAGGAGGAGGAGGTGGAGGAGGAGGAGGAGTGTGAAATGAGCAATGGAAAGTCCATCAGATAGCTGAGGGAAGGCAGTGAGCACTGGAGATAAAGGGGGAAGCACCTATTTAGGTGTGTACAATGATTTCCTCGCCTCAGGAACAGACCAGGTCTATTTATCTGCAAAAGTGATTCATAGGCAGTTCATTGTTACAGCAACGCTGTCAGAGGAGAGAAAATAATTGCAGGAGATAATTCCTTACCTTGAGGGCCCCGCAGCAGGATTCAGCAATGTGCTGGGCCCATGGGGCAGGATACGGAGGAAGGGAAGGCAGAAGGAAGAGGTGGGGATTCCACAGGTTGGCGTCCCACCATACTGGCCTTCAGTGGGAGACCGGGAGGCTCCACAGTGGTGTCCCAAGGGAGATGTTTGCCATGTGTGCAGCCAAGTGGTGCCGGAGGGATCGCGAGGGTTAAGGTAAAGGATAGAACTGGTGGGGAAGGAAGTGATGAACTGCAGCGGGAACAGGAGAAAAACACAACGTGTACTGGGATGTGCGGAACCAGTGGTGAGAACGTGGCTTTAATCAGGCAAGGCTTCAGCACCCCACGCCTTTGCCAGGCTGGAGCTGCAGGGCCAGGGAGCTGCGTGTGAACAGGAGTCCCTGAGTAATTAGGAACAAGAACAAACGCTGAAACCTCGAGGGAACTGAAAAAGCCTATGATTGGGCTCTCATTTACAAAGACAAACCAGCCCTGGCAGCACTCTTGGGGCAAAACCCCTTTGGTGGGATGGGATGGGTGAGGCACAGGAGACTGGCACAGCCACTGAGGCCAACTCACACCCACACCAGCAACCCCACTGACAACAGCATCCACATCCACACCAGCATCCACCCCCATGCCAGCATCCACCCCCACACCAGCACTCCTGTCCCCACCAGCACTCCTGTCCACAGCAGCACTCCTGCCCATACCAGCATCCCCTGCTCACACCAGCACCCCCTCCCACACCAGCAGCTGGACAGTGGCTGGTGAGCCACTGGGGCAGGGCTGTGGAAAGGCCATGGAAACTCCCAGCGGCATCGCAGGAAATCGTGTCTTCTGTGAATGGTGACAGCTTCTGACTGTGTCCAGGTTTTCCCTCCTTTCCCACCCACTGATCCTTCAGGAAGGTTCCTGCTGGGCTGAAGCATCATTCCCGTCTCAGTGTGCCAATACTGCCCAGGGAGTGGGGGGACACAGGGCAGTGTGGGAGCATTTCTCTGACAGTGGCTGTATCCCTGCCAGTGATGGCACTGCCCGTGGCTGCCTGGCTCTGGCTGCCATGGGTGCGCACCATCCCAAAGCCCCATCCCTGTTCAGACCCTGGACCAGGGGCACTTCCCTGCTCCTGCATCACAGCAGTGGGCTGACCCCTACCTCGTGGTGTGAGCAGCTGGGCCCTGCCAGACACTTCAGCACTGGCTGATCTCCCCTCACTGCAAAGAGACAGACACCCACTCCAGCAGGTTCTCACCACCGACTTTGGGATTTTCCAGAGCAGCCTCAGTTCATTTCAAAGAGCCTCACTACATAGCCCTGTCATTACTGTCAGTGACAGGTGGATCCAGATGAGCTCAGGGTGACACTGCAGCCCTGACTCCATGCAGGCAGATGCAGAGATAATACACTGCCACAGGTCCTCCAAAGGAGCAGCACTCCAAAGGGGATTTCTTTTCTCCTGAAAAACATCAACGTTGCTGCACTGAAGTGCAGCCACAGGCTCGTGGCATGTTTTCCTGTATAGTGTGTCCTCAACATGAGCTGCCAGAGGACAGGGCTGAGCACGTGCTTTGCTTCTAGATAGCTGCATTGTTCCAGTCGTGTGTGGAGCAGCAATTACAATTTCTTGTATCTCTGTCATTAGTCCCTCTCTTCCCCTTCTTAATTTATCACTGAAGTCTTGGGTAGCTTAGCCAGGCTCTCTGCTTGGACTTTTTGGGGAGTGCTGGGCATACCAGCCACTCCACTCATTTGTCAGGGATGTCAGAGTATGGATGGAAACCACAGTGTCAGGGACAGCAGCATCAACCAGGGAGAGAACCAGGAGTCCTGCCATCCCTTCACCTGCCAGGCACTCTCTCCTTTTCAGATGATCCAACCTTCACTTCTGAACCTCTCCGGGATGGGCACAAGCACGTGCTGGGGCTGAGGAAAAGTGGGTCTGGATGCAAAGGGGACTGACACAGCATAGACAACTGACAACTCTTGTTGGGCTGTGGCACAGCCCATGCATGGACACAGCAGGGAAGACACAGCTTGCCATGATTGGCTCAGCTGGGCTGCCTTCCTCCTCCTCCTCATCCCCTCAGTGACAGTATGTCCTGTCTGTGCACTAAGGAGAAGAGTACTGGTATCAATATTCATGTTCTGGTTTAATTTTAAACCCCAGGAAGGCTACAGAAAGTGTTGGTAATGTAATTCGAGGTAGGAAATGGGGATGAGTAGGAACACACACTCCTTTGGGACTTTTCTAATCTCCTCAAGCAAATAAACAGATGAACTCCACATGTAGAAAAAAAAATAAAAATCCTGCATTAAAAATAAAGTCCTTGAGGTGCAGCTGGAGAGGCTGCACTGGGGAAGGTAAAATATCCTGCGGTGGTGATAATGGGGACTGTTCCCTTGGGAAGGGGTGCAAAGGGACGCCCCACCCCTGGAAGAGTTCAAGACCAGGTTGGACGGGGCTTGGAGCAACCTGATCTTCTGGAATGTGTCCCTGCCCATGGCAGGGAAGTGGAACAAGGTGAGATTTAAGATCCTTTAGAACTCAAACCATTCTGTAATTCCATGAAATCAGAGAGGCAGTGAAAGGTCTCCCCACTCACATATGCCAGGTAGGTGCTATGAGCCAGCCCTCCTGCACCATGCCCCAGGAATCTCCTGTACTGCTGGTTCCATCACCGTGCCTGGGCTGACCTGGCACCTCCGATCCTGCCCCTGCACCAGCCCCCTGGCTCTTGGGGTTCCCCACCATGGCACCACCTCTAGTGAGCCCTGGTGCAGAGGGTTTGTGCTGAGCATCCCCTGGCAGAAGCAGTCCTGGCAACTGCAAGGGAAATGGAGCATTCCCCTGCTGTCCAACTGAAGGTGGAAAACATCCCGATTACCTGGCTGCCCTCCAGCCAGGAATCAGAGCGGGAGGCGCTGCGATGGCCACAACCTGTGCCAGTGCCACAGTGCAGTGTCACAGGCAGCTCTGTCACTTGTGGGGTCCCTGATGTACAGCTCAGACATGGCACATGCAGTGAGCTGCTCCCAGCCTTGGAGTGAACGCGCTGATCAACCTGACACAGGCACCATGAGGAAGACAGAACCAGCTCTGAGGGGATGCAGTGGCAGTGAAAGGCAGCCCTTCCCTTTTATCTGCCTGCTCCTGACTTGTCCTTCTCTTTACAGACTCTCTCATTACAGTGCAGATGAGACCCAGCATTGGGCTGAACACTGAGGAGCACAAGGCAATCACGACTTAGGAGAATTATAACAATAAGGTGGTTTTTTCTCCTCCGGTGCTGGAAGGTGCCTGTGTCTGATTTTGCCCCATAACGAATTTAAGTACCAACTGGACTCCCTTCCCCCAAGCAATTACAAGAAAACTCCCCTCCTGCCTGTACTTCTTCCTCTTTCACATTTGTGCTCACCTCCCATGAGGCACAAATGCTTGTTATGACAGCGGTGACTCAGATGTGTCCAAACCTGTCCTTTGCCTTCAGATTCCTCGTCATTCATTAGCGGTGTCTGCAGATTTGCCTTTGGAGTCCTCTACTCCTCTTTTATTCTTCATATTTAATGAGGCGCAAAGAATTGTGCAATAAAGGCTCTTCAAAGCTGTCATTTATCTATGTTTGACTGTCTTTGTTATATATTAGCAATAAATGTCCTAAGGCTTCCTGTATATGGAGACGTTTCTCCTAATTATTTCATATTGTTTTCTCCAGAATTCATTCACATACTCTTTTTTTCCAGTCTTCCTTCTCTGGTCTCTGACTGGGAGAGGGACTGTGGGAGGTCTGCAGTGTCTTGAGAAGGGACCCACAGCTTCATCGAACACTTCCTTCCTTGAGGGTTTAGCATGGACAGGGAGCTGTGATTTCCCTGTGCCCCAACCTTTCTGCAGCTCTTACACCAGGACAAAAGGACAGAGTGGGCTGAGCTGGAGCACCTCCTCTCTCCTTGCCTGAGGAGCAGGTCACAGTGGCCGTGCCATGTCCCAGCCTGTGGGTCCCACAGGCAGTGGGGCTGGGAGTGTCCCTCCTCCCAGCATCCCTGCTCCCAGGAACTGCTGCAATTTGCTGTGGGAGCAGCATCAGCAGGGATGGAGATAAGGAGGAAAACCAGAGAGTTGCTTTTTCTCTGTTATCTCCTTTATCAAGGCAATGTCCAGTTTTCTGGCACAGAGGGAGGAAAAAAAAACATTAAAAGCTGTGTGGGACAGATAACACCAGGGAGACTTTTCTGCAGGGCTGGAAGGGAACAGCACATTCCATAAGGAAATGTCTCCTGCCCTGATCAGGGAAAGTGCCCACTGGAAGAAAATCATAGAATCACAAAATGGTTTGGGATGGAAAGGGCCTTAAAGCCCATCTTGTTCCACGCCCTGCCATGGGCAGGGACACCTTCCACTATCCCAGGTTGCTCCAGGCCTAGTCCAGCCTGGCCTTGGACACTTCCACAGATGGGACAGTCACAGCTTCTCTGGGCAAGCTGTGCCAGTGTTCAGTGTGTTTATTTTTATCCCAGACAAAGGAGGAGCCACATAACTTCATAGAGCTGTGGTGGTAATGGCTGACTGGAAGCAGGACTGGGCCCTCCTGTGGCTCCAGCTGAAGACTCACTGAGGTCAGGAACCATGTGCAGACCTGCCATGCTGGGAGTAAGAGCTGTGGCCGTGGCTGGGGCTGTATAGTGTCTCCAGTGGTAGGATAGGACTCAGTCCCCAAAAGAGAAAGTGTGGGTGTGCCAAGCCCTCCCCACCAGACACCTCGAGATGGAGACACCAACACTTCTGAAGAGTTTCTCTTCAAGTTTAGTGAATAATAAAAATGCATAAGTAAGCAGGAAACATAAACAGAGCAAATAATTAGCTAATTACAACCTGCTTTAGCAGAACATTTTTAATTATTAAAATAATTAGCTATATTAAATTCAAAACAAAACCTCCATAAACTCAACCTGAACTTGTCCTTGAAGATCTCAAGTGCCTGAGCTGAATGCATTTACCTGGTGGTACTTCCATTAGCACAACAGAATTAATAAATTTTTTTTTTCAACCTTCCAGTTTACTTCATTTGATATTTCTGGATATTTTTAGCATTTGTGTCTTAGACTGGATATTTGAGAATACCTCTTTGGCATCCTGAACAAAAAAAATTATTTAATTCACTTTTTTTTTCTGGTAACCTCTTCTATTTGTTTACTGTATTTTGCATAGAAATCACTTCTGCCAGAGCACCCGATTTATTTCCGGTTTCCCAACTATGGTTCTTGAGAAGGGCTTTTAAAAAACGTTTCATCAGTCTGGGTCATTCATCTCGATCAGCATTACATCTCTGTTAGTGTCCCAAATCCCTCAGAAATTCCCCACTGCCATGCTGGGGATGTCTTTTTGACATTAAAATACAGGACATTGTAAATAATCTAATCCTCGGCTTTCCAAGCACATTTTCCCTTCCAGGACCTGGCTGCTGTGTTCATTTTGTGTGGACATGATGCACACACGGAGACATGGACATGCCCATGAGAAGAGTGGAGAGGGGAGGTGGGGATGGGAGACGGCAGCTGGTGCCCAGCTTCGTGCCCCTTGTGCTGCCTGTGGTTACACAGACGTAGAAATTTTCTCTATCTCCAACCTAAACCTCGCTGGGCACAACTTGAGGCTGTTTCCTCTGGTCCTGTTCTTGTTCCCTGGGAGCAGAGCCCAACCCTCACCCGGCTCCACCCTCCTGTTGGGAGTTTACCGGTTTGTCAGTGCTGATGTAGTTGTTGCGACAACTTTTTTTCACCAGAGAATGAAATTTCCAATAGAATTCCCTGCTAAGACTGACACTGGAGCTGGAGCTCTCCCCCAGGACCATGACACAGGATCAAGTCCTGGCAAATTTCTTCCCTCTTGTTAACCTTTAGCAGTTTTACCCTTAAAGAAGGTTCCCAGCATTGCCCACCATTTTCTTAAATCCCTTTATTTGAACCTCTATGGTACTTTCTGAGTTTCTGACCATCCAGGCTCTCAGAAATGTGCTGGCAGGAATAAACCAAAAACGTCTGGTGAAAGTAGAAGAGGGTTTGTTTCATGCCATGGCAAAATGCAAATCTGGAGCCAGAAAACAGTAGATTGGCAGGTGAGTGGAGGGGGCTGAGCTGTATCTCTGTTCACCCCCTGCTGTTAGTCCCTCCTACCCACTGCCATCCAGGCTCCCTCCTCCCTCCAGCCTGGATGGGCACTGGGCCTGCTCCTCATCAGCCATGCCGACGAACAAGCTGCAATCTGTTTAAACCTCCATTACCAGGACAGGACACGGGACCAAACAATAAATAAAAATGTGATGATATCTCACCCATTCGCATCCCTTCATTTATCACTGCATGAGACAGAGGCTGATAACACCAGTGTGTTTGATACTCAACCATCAGTCACTTCCTTGTGTGCTCTCATACATCTGAGATTAATTGACAAGATATTTATCGCTTGGACTTTTATGAATAAATATAATTCCCAAATATTGAGGTTTGTTCTGGAGTGTTCCTTTTTTATTCAAAGCTAATCGAAGAGAGAAGAATTCAGGACGGCTTCAGGAATTTTGAGATCAGGCCAGCACAGAGCATGTTCTCTCTTTTTCCCCTTAGGAGTTTCAGACCTATTTATCTATAAACTATCTCTATTGTTATGTAACTGTTATCACTTCTCAAGTTTTCAGAGCCCATTAGGAATGAAAAAATGAGGATGATGGTAAGAGACTTGTCCCTCTCTGGTGCTGGCAATAACCCATGGCACCAAAGCCCTTGTTTGGGACAGTTCTGCTGGCAAGAACCCGCTCCCCATTCTGGTGCTGGTTTGCAAGAGACCTTAGTGCAATTCTTGTCTTAAAATTATTCCTACAACTATGTTTCTGTGCTGCTGATTTAAAACCAAAATGGCAAATCCACAAGGGACAAAGAAGTCACCTCAGCCCTCCCAATTTTGGGTGCTGTGCTGGAAATGAGCTCTACAGGATAATTCCATAATCGTAACTTCTTGGTTAAATTTGATCAGGAAAGCAGAAGGACATGGGCAGAGGAGTGTGTGAGGTGCATGTCTGAGAGGAGGATGTTTCAGCATTCAGGATTCAAAAAGGAATTTGAGCAGATGGTTGATCTGTGCAACCATCACCCTTCCTCTTTCTCACCTCTTGTGCTCTGGACGTCATTGCCCATCAACCTCTCCATACATTGTGTTAGACTGAATTATGGTTAAATTAATCCTCTGCGCATTTAAAATTCGGATGAAGGTTAATCTTGCTCTCAGATGACAGGTGAAAGTAAGTTTGGGGAAAGCCTTTTGCCAGAGGCCATGGGAAACCTTGGTGAGCCACAGTGGGAGCAGTCACCCAGCGCCTGCTCTCCTGCCACCACCCTCTACCTTGCACTGGCTCCTGGTGCTGGGGCTGGTTAATTGGGTACATAATGAGTCTGATCTTATTCTTAGTGGAGTCAATAGGAGGTCTGGGACCAACATGGTATGCTGTTTTTCCTGTTTTAATTTACATTGATAGTTTGCTTCATTTAAAGGCCGCTCCTTACTTCAAATGACTCTTGATCTAAGAGTGAGTCATCTATGCTGGTGCAGCTGCATACCCAAAGAGGCCCATATTTCTTCATTATCTGCCCTGGGAAGCTCCTTGCATGGAGATCTCTCTGTTGGTGGACTGAGCTGAGCTTTTTTCACCACTCCTAAAGAGTTTCGTCTCAGTCAGACAGAGATCTGTAAATGCCTGTTGCAGGAAAAGAAGTTACAATATTAAAATCTGTCACTACTGTAAATTTAGCAAAGATTAATAAGAAGTGGCAATATTAAAAAGTGTCAGTGCTGTAAATAGAGCAATGATGGATAATTGGAATGAGTTCCAGTCCCAGAGCAGATACTATATGTTACGCATGCATACTCAGCTGGTGGTCACACCAACCATCAATAACTCCAGGTCACTGGGAGTCTGGAGTATCTGTGAAGGTAGGAGAGAAAATATGAGATGATGAATGTGCTCCTAATGCTTTTACAGTCTTATCAATTTAAAGAACCTTGAGATGGAAAGTTTCTGATTCCAGGTCAGACCCTGCAAGGTGTTGGCTCTTTGTCAGGGGCAGGTGGGAGATGGATGTGCCTCAGAATCAGTTTTCTGTTCAAATTCTCTTTGCATGTTCATGGAGGTGTTTCTTCTTCCTCTTGTACCAAAAACCATCTCATGTCTTGAATGGAGAACACAGGTAGGCTGAAAAAAGCAGCACAGTGCAGTTTGAAGCCAATGATGAAACCATATTAGTACCTGCACAGTGTGTGCACACATTTGCAGAGCAGAGAGAGAAGCAGAAAGAAAGGCAGGGAAAAGCAAAACCTGTGAAAATGAGCTGACAGCTTGGATTTCAAATGGAACTTTTGGAAGAATTTGTGTCATCCTCAGGAAGTCAGGAGTGAGCCTCCATCTCTGGTGTCTGCATCCAAGCCAACCTTGACCTGGCAGGAAGGTGGCACAGCTGCCTTGAATGAAAAACACTTTTTTTTTCAAGCAGGTAGAAAATGGAGCAGAAACAACCCAAACTAAAAACAGGAAGAGAAAGAAAAGCTCGGGATATTAGAGCAATGTGTTAAAAATGTTACTTGTCTGTCATGGCTTTCTCACTTCTGCTTGGAAAGCTCCACATGGCACCGTCCCATGTGCAGCCTGGGCAGGACAGTCCTGTACTGACCTCCAAGGGGCACTGTACACTGACCCACAGATGGATGCGTTTCCTGGGCCATAGGGAATGTTTGCTTGCTGCAGCAAACTGAAAGAGGGGCCACTAGAAGGCCTGAAAGACCAGGAGAAGTTAAATAAGGCACAAAGACCTGGAGTCACTGACAGAATTAAACAGACCCCAGGTGAGGGGTGAATAAATCTGACCCCAGGTTTCAGCTGCTCTGACTTCATGAAGACCCACCTCAGGCAGGTGACCAACATCTGTGAATACCTCTTGTCCCCAAGGATGAGTGACAGCAGCTGCTTTGGGGCACACAGATGGATACAGTGGGTGTCCCTCCACGCCCAGTGCAGGATCCACACTAACCTGGGTTCCCTGCGGTCCTTATGCATCTTCTGAAGCAAGAAAGGGATGAGTCAGAAATCATTGCAGAGCACTTTATTACCCAAGAAATTAAATCTGTTGACTCACACAACTAAACCCTCAATTTACTAAACATGACATGATTTCCATATTACCCGAGAAATTGTGCCACATCCCAAATAATTAGATAGTGGCATAACAGGAATGCACAGACATTCCTCAGAGTTCTTTCAAGGCTTTTAGCATGAAAATAAGCAAACAAACAAACAGAACTCAACAAAACTGGTTGTGTTACAGGCAGGATGTCACAGGAAATGCCAGATCTTTGGGCTGCAGCAGAACAGGCGATGAGCTGCCTCGAGATGAGAGGTGTCGGCTCTGTAAAAGCATCAGTTCTGGATGCATGCTCCGATTTCTCACTGTGTTGCATAAAATGAACCTTCTCCCTCTGTAGGTAGCCAGCTTCTCAGAGATAAACTTCCACCTGTCAGAAAGCAGAGCCCATGACGATGCCTGAGCAGATGTGTTATGGGCTCTCCCAGCACAAGCTCATTCCTAACAAGACATGCTCGAGTGCGTTTTGGAACATTCTTGTCCCTGCTGGTTGCCAGCCTGTGACTCCTAATGTTGAGAATGGGGAAATGCTGTCCATAAATCAACCTGCAGTTGCAAATGCAGTCCCAGTGCTCCAGCTGTGGGGTGTGCCAGGGGGAGGCTGCCTGAGGGGACACCACATGATGGACACCAAGCAACAGCCAGCACAGATCCTCAACTACAGCTGGAGCCCTACCCAAGCTAAACCTCCCCTGGTGCAGCTTGAGGCCATTTCCTCTTGTCCTGTCCCTTGTTCCCTGGGAGCAGAGCCCGACCCCCCCCGGCTCCACCCTCCTGTCAGGGAGTTGCAGAGAACAAGAAGGTCACCCCTGAGCCTCCTCTTCTCCAGGCTGAGCCCCCACAGCTCCTTTAACCAAGCAGGAATCTCCCACCTTGGGCTGCCTCTGCAGTTAAGTTTTTGTGTGCAGTAGAAGCAGCCTTGAAAAATGTTTTCCAGCGCATGTTCTGCTGCCTGGCATAGGAGAGTCAAAGATTAAGATCAAGAGAAAATCACATCATTAATAATTTAGTCCCTAAATTTAGCATCTTACTCTGGTGGAGGCTTTTGGAAAGGAAGGATGCATTCCCTCGTATTTATCCCATGCCCAGATGCACTGGAAAAATCTTCTCAAAATACTCAGCCATCAGCTTGACTGTGAATTGTCACAATTAGACTGGCCAGAGCTCACCTGCTCTGCTGCCTTCTCTGGGTGCTATGTGAGGGCATTGCTCATACAGATGGTTTGGAAAGAAAGTCTAGGAAATGACTCTCAGCAGGTCCAGCCTCACTAAGGTGACACATGGATGAGCAGCTGGGGAAGGGAAATGTGGACCTGCAGCTCTTCCCCTTGTTCCCCCTGTGCCCATGGGAGCATCACTGAGGCAAAGTGAGCAGCAAAGACGTTCACTCTCATTTCAGGATCCCGGGGGATGAGGAATGGGGAGCACCTGATGCATTCGACTGGAAGGGGGGAATGATGAACAGGGAGGGACCCACCAAGGGAAGCAACAACTGAGGGTGCTGGGAATGGGGTGACAGAGCATTCCCAAACTGCTCTGTGGGAGAGCAGCTGGGGAGGTGTGTGCGTTTTACAGTGTGGCTGTGGCTGTGATCCTGCTGCAGAGGGTGCTGGAAAAGGACTCACCACAACATCCATCCAAGATCTGAAAAAGGAGAAACAACTGCTAGAGCATGGAGTGGTTTGGTTTAGAATGACTGTGGGCTCAGAGGCCACTTGTGGACTGACTGAAAAGGAACAGAAACTCGTCCATCTACTAAGGATGGAGATGCAATACCAACTTATAGCAACGCTTGCCCAGACCCCAGTATTGCCTGCTGGCCCCCAGCAATGCCTGCAGACCGCCAGCAATGCCTACAGGTCCCCAGTAATACCTGCTTAGTTCCCAGTAATGTGTACTAGGACCCCAGTAGCACCTGCTGGCCTCCAGTAACACCTCCTCAGCTTCCAGTAGTGTGTAATCAGACCCCAGTAACTCATGCACGGACCCCATTAGTACATGCTTAGACACAAGTAGGACATGCCCAGACCCCAGCTGGGCATTCCTGAGGACAGGAGTGTGGGGTTGGGACCACTGAAGACATTTTGGTGTGCTCTGGTTCGCCCAGGCTGCCCTGTGGCTGTGCTGGCAGCACAGAGTACAGGATAAAGCAGGGGGGTGTGTGAGGGTTTAACATCTCATCAGCACATTGGATGTCCCCCGTCATGATCACAAACAGCCCTCCCAGGCAGAGTGGGGCTGCATGGACCAGCCCCTGCCCTTACAGTGATCTTTTGGAATTGAAATCTGCTTATTTGTTTAAAAACAACAAAACACTATCAAAGTTCCACAAATTCATCATGAAATTGATTAAACAGTGTAAGCAACTCAGTGTTTGGGAATATTAGAAAAATATTAGAAAAAAAATTAAAGCATTGCAGGATTGGGTCTTCTCTGTTTCAGTTGAAGTTTGCTATAATTCAATTAAAATTCACAGTTTCACACTGATTAGAGGCATCCTTGTTCATCTTGCCTTGCTTTTGTTTTTCTAAGTGCAGCTGCAAAGTGTAGACAATGAGGTTCAGCTTTGTCATGGGGCTGCTGACAAAGGCTCCAGCTTTATATGCCAGGAGGTCGCCCTCCATTTGCAGGGGTCTCTCTCCTTCATCCTCCTATGATGTGCCTCCAAACAGCTTTTCTCTCACAGTCTCATTTTTGTGACTCTAAATTCCAAACCATCATTTTATTCTTCTTACACAGAGCACAAGATTCTTTGTTGCACTTTATTGATGATGAAGTGTTTGCTGTTTGGTTTTATTATTGTTATGTATTGATAGATTGTCTCCACTGAAAAAAAAAAAGAAAAATCCAATCCATGGTAGTAAAATTACATTAGGGATATAAAGAATATTAAATTACAATGTTGAGTGCAAGGGGGATGGTACTTTGGGAATTTTACTTTAAGACCAGATTGGTCTGTTTGTGTAATGGTTTGTTCGCACACACAGTGTTTGTGCACTGAGAGCCTTGAGCATCCCTTGCAGTGGAGGGAGACATTGGATGGGCTGTTTGTGGGGCCCGTTCCCCACATGTTGGTTCCCCACATTGAGCCATGTCTGGCAGTGCTGATGGAGGCTGGGGGCTCTCCTGGCCAGGGGGAACTGGGGGGACCCTGCCTCGAGACTGCTGTTGCTAAAATAAACTCAGATAAAACCAGATCAGGGTATTAATGCTGGTGTGTTAACGAAGGCATTTCTGAGCCCTGTAGAAGATGGTGAATCAAAGCCCCCATGGAAAAGGCCCTGTCGCTGTTACACAGCACTTGGCTGCACTGGACCACTGGGAGGCCACAGGAAAAGGAAATATAATAAATTTTCAGAGCTATCTGAGTCAGACTA
This sequence comes from Manacus vitellinus, assembly GCF_001715985.3. NCBI lineage: Eukaryota > Metazoa > Chordata > Aves > Passeriformes > Pipridae > Manacus > Manacus vitellinus. The sequence goes on along the minus strand of NW_021939546.1, from coordinate 3,432,352 downwards.
TTACCTGGCTTGAGTGGATACTAGCAAGTCTTAGTGCCTACAACAATGTATTTCTGGCAAGTGAAAGTTTAGCCGATATTTCCATCATTCCTTTTTTCATCTGAATCCATATTCTCACAGATTTTTCACAGTGTGTGTTAATAAAGCTGAAAAGGTTTATCTTGAAAGGTGACAGAAGTGCCATGTTTCCTGATGAAAGCCCTGGGGAGGGTGTGGGCAGCTGAGCAGGTGGGCAGGGGTCTGCCCAGCAATGGGCATGGTGCCCCACCACACATCCCACCCCAGGCATTGGGCAGCTCCCGCCAGGACCCACAGCCCCCCTGCTCCAACCCAGCACCCAAACTACTTCCTTCTCCTCATGGTGCAGGAGTCACGTCTGCTCACACAAATATGTTCCAGCAGCAGTGACAATCAGTGGTTACATATATAGATATATATAAATAAACCTTTAATTCTGATTTGTTGTTCCACAAAGATGGGGCATACCGCACCTTGTTTTAACGGGGGATATTATGCTTCGACACAAACGACAGGAATTCTGACTTTTTCAAAGAGAGACACAGCAGCTGTGGTAAAATCATGCTTGGTGAATGAATTTCATTTCTCTTACTTCTAACTTTTTTCCTTAGCGAAAGGTCTGAGCCAAGTGATTTATCAGTTTCAAAGCCAAAGCACTACCAAAGCTGCAGTGAAGAGGCTGGGGCATGTCCTTGTGCCCTGGTTCCTGCTCACCCCTGATGATGGGGCCAAAAGGCACGGCAGGAGACTGTGGAGCTCACCTGGGCTGTGACAGGAGCGGTGGCAGCTGGCTGCGTGCCCAGCTCACCTGGGCTGGGGCAGAGTGGTGCCCAGCTCACTTGGGATGGGGCAGGAGCAATGGCAGTCAGCTCTGTGCCTCTCACCTGCATAGTGCTGTGCCCATAGCAGACAGACCCATCCATCCCATTGCCAGCATGAGCAAGTTCTCGAGCACCTCGGACTAGAGGTGTGGTGAAGTCTGTAAAAATGCCTTTTCCTTTATCTAATTTATGTATTCAGCTCAGAACTCCATAGCAAAAGGCTACAGTAAGCCAACTGTAACATTTAATTAATATTTCCCATCTGCTTTTTAGCACCACTTTAATTTTAAATGGTTAATTTAGTCACGGGGTAAGTTGATCACAGACAGGAAGAGGCCAGAGCTTGCACAGCTGTGCTGGGGTCTCCTCCCACCACAAGGCTCCTCTGCCTGCGGGTCTCACCTACACTGTCTGCAGCAGCACTTTGCACCAGGGTTCTGGGGCAGGATGTGACACCTGGACACCCTAAAAAGCCATTTGAGACAAAATGAGCCTCCCCAAGCCCTGGGGAAGACTTGTGGGAAATCCAGGCAGGGTTTGCACAACTCTTGCTAAACGTCTGTGCCCACTGGGAGCTGCTCCAGCCGCGAGGCTGGTGGAGCAGGAGATGCTCCAGGCTAAGCTGTCTCCAGCTCGTCCCCCAGCAAATCAGCTGCAAAAACTGACTTAAGTTAAACTGAAATTCAAAAGCTGTTTACAGCTCCAGCATCCTTGGTTTTTTGCTTCCTTCCCACTCCCTCTGAAATATTTCCTTTTGATATTTTAATTTCTCTTGGGCTGACTTTAAGCAAGAATGCTGGGTTGAAACAGATGGTTGTCAGCAAACCAATGCCTGCGAAGCACAATTGAGAATTAGCTACAAAAACCCAAAACTTGGCACCAGCAGAATCTTCTTGATATAATTGTCAAAAGAAATCTGGCTTGGAAAAATTTTTGGAATAATATTTTCAAAATTCAAATGACTGAAACTTTAAACAAACAAAATACACTTTATTTGAGTGTGTATGAGTGGCAATGAAAAACTCTGAAGGTCATTTCCAAAAGGCCACATGTGACCCACAAAACTCCTTCTTGAGGCTCTTTCACCCTGGAGTAGCTGGGTCAACCACTGAATAGCAGGACTTGTTGGCCAAGGAGCTGCCTTCAGCAGGATAATATTAATCAGTAACTTCCATCTTTCAGTTTTTCCATGGCTGTGGTCAGCCCACTTCACCAGCACTGGCAGAGCAGCACCACCAGGATTGGGCTGCCTGCCCTGGGGACATCAAATCGACCGGGGCAGATGCAGCCTGAGCAATCCCCATCTAGCCTTCAACACAAAAATGTTCATTGGTAGTTTTTATTAAAAGTTTCTTTTCTGCTTGTTTTTTTCAGACAGAATTCGTTTGCTTTGGCAGGAATCTCCTCTGTGGCCCTGTTAGACAGGTTTGTTGAGACCAGGAGTCTGTAAATTGCTGTTACTGTGGTCAGAGAGAACTGGGCCTTCTCAGTGACAGTGTGTCCCAGGCTGAACCTTTTGCTCTTCTGACCTTCAGCCATTATTGCTTTCTTTGTGGTTGAGGAGGCTGTTTCACATGAATCCAGTGTGAATTTATTCCAGGGTGAGAAAATAATTACAGATGAAAAGCGTGAGTGAGCACAGAAGAAAAGAAAAAAGAAGATTCTCTTCCGGTTTCCTTTTCCCGTTTGAATAAGATATTTTATTTTGAAAAAAATTAAAGAAGAAAAAAAAAAGGAAAAGAAACTAAAAAAATAAAATCAGACAGCAAAACTGTTGGTCCCAGAGGAGAGCTGGGAGGGAGTGAGAAATGGGCACATCACTAATGAATGTGGCCAAAGATGGCATAGAGGGACATCAGGTCTGGACCTTGTGGGAGAGGGGAGATGCTGGGAGCAGGAGGAAAGGGCACTGTTCCTGCCCCTCAGTCCTGCTGTCAGAGGACACTGAGTGACCAATAACAAACTGCACTCAGCAGACCAGATGTAGACGACTTCTTGCAAGATTCATGGAATGTATCAGTGATGCCTCCATTAATGTTATTGTTGGGTAAATAACTCTAAATTGTCAGAGCTCCCTGTATTTGACAGCGCTCCTAATTTGGTGCTCACAAGGAAACGAATGCCCTGCATTGTCCCTGTTGCCTAATTAGCAGACAGAGGCCATTCATCATGCGGTGACATGGGAGTGTGACGAGGTCAGGGTAATCTATCACTGCTCAGCGCCTCAGCAGGGACTTCCACTATGCAGGCAGCTGCTGGGCAGCTCTGGAGCTGAAGTTCCCGAGGTGGGGTTCATGGGGTGGTGAAGACTGATCCAAGATTGCAGAAGCATGGTGGGCAATGGGAGGGTCCCTCTGCCCTCAGCCATGTCACGGTACCCAGACCCCTCCCCACGGGGCACCTCCAGCATTGGCTCTGGCCTTGGTGGCTGGCATGTCCCCAAGCTGCTGTGCCATCACCTGCCCTGCGAGCCTGCATTTACCAACACCTCTGCAATACATGGCCAGTGTTCACTGCTTTTGGTTTTATCTCTCCAACCTTGCATAAAGCACATTGTTCATTTCAGCATCTTCTCCCAGATGACATCATCTAACCATTGGCTATGTAACCACGAAATGAAATCTAACCTTTAAGCTGATGTTTATAATTTCCTTCGGTAATAATCATTAATCCATAGGGCTGAGGTTAAGCATTTTAATCATCAGAGGAAAGATAATTTTTTATTGCAACTGGAAGAAACTTGTGAAAATAAACCCAATATGACAGCAAAAATATAAAAGGATAATTTAGTGACAGCAATGGAAACTCCTCTGCAGAGCCAGATCAGAGAGTCATCACAGAATCCCAGACTGGTTTGGCTTGGAAGAGACCTTAAAGCTCATATTGTTCCAGTGCCCCTGCCATGGACAGGGACACCTTCCACTACACCAGGTTGCTCCAAGCCCCCAGCAACTCCCAGTTTAGTGTAAATAATAACCATTGTGGCAGTGCCTTGGTGCTGGTTTTGGCCAGGGCTCAGGGTACTAAGTGGAGTAGGAATGTACAGCACATGGGGTACAAGATGGACCCCATCCCATCACCCCCCCAATGGGCTTGATGCAGCTGGAGAGCAGCACAGTGTCTCATCTGGCACCACAGAGGCTGCCTCCACCTCCACCATCTTCACCCGCCTCACATGGGGAATTTTTCTTTCCTTCTGGAACCTCAGATGTGAGGGAGAAGAGACGCAGCTCTTCACTCAGCCGTAGCCACAGGATGAGCAGGATGAGGCCCTCTGCCTGGGGCTGAAGACAGCGAGGCTCTGCTCGTGTCCTTTGGCACAGAGCTGCCTTGTGTCAAGTGCAAAAGATGGTGAATATTAATCAAATTGGATGAATCTGTTATTTTTAATAAAGGAATAAACCCCACATATTCTTTCATTAGATTCATACCCAGAAGGGACCATTAGGATAATCCAAATGTGATCTGCACTTCCTCTGCTAATTTCTTCACAACACATGACTACTCATTCCAGCTTCAGCACTGCTTCCAGACAATTCCCTGGATTTTGTTTGGAGGAGCTTCGTGGTATGCTGTTCCCAGGTCCCAGGGTTAACTCTTCTAGCCACTAATTGCTTTGAGTAAGCAGAATATTCTTCTTCCTGCTATGAGTTTGTTGCTCTTGGCTTTTAGCACCAGTGCTGCCCTGTTGCCTCTCAGACACCCCTGGAGGACTTTCCTGTGCCTGATAACTGCATAGCCCCTTAAACATCATCCAGCAGTATCCAGTGCTTTTCTGGAGTAGCACTTTATCGTATTCGCAGGTGCTGGGGTCAGACTCACAAGTTTGTAATTTTCTGGGTCTTCCTTATGCCCTTCTTATAAATTCTCAATCCTGCTGTGTTCCTGGACATTGCTTTCTTACTATTGGAACATTCCTCATCATTCCCACACTTATACCATGGGTTGAGCTCCACATGATTCCCTCCATGGCTAATCCCTGTGGCTGAGCTGTGGCCACCCCAACTATTAGCACTCACTGATATATGTCCTCTGCAAGGCAGGATTGTGTTATGGAGAGATCCCTATGGCAACTTGCTCAGAACACGCCCAAGAGTGATGGCCTCCTAGGTTTGATTACATTTTTTGATCATTTAACTGATTTTAATCCATTTAATTTCTGAGGCATTACTCGGTATAAGGCAATTTTTCAAAGTTCCTGAGGCAGTGAATCAAATGATTTTAGAAAACCTGTTTTGTGGGAGTTACCTTCAGTCAGCAAAGTTATCATCTCCTATGGCAAATGTCTATAAGGCTTATGCACCATAAAACCACTTTGCTTGGCATTAATTGCACTATGGAACTGAAGAATTTGTTACTGAAGATTTCTCACATGATTTTTCCATTATTTCTGGGCATGACAACTGCTCATTGGTACGAGAACTTTCTAAGCACAGGCAGTAATCTAATTTCTCCTCCTTAGGAATTGACCCATTGTTCCAGGGTTTGTTAAAAATTATTATTAATGGCTTGGAGTATTCAACTAAGTTAATTTAATTCCACTACGTAGAAGCCACCCGATCATGTCACTGTGAGTGCTTCTGAGTGCCACTGGCCCTAAGTAGGGATGACAGGATTTTGATTGTTACTGAGACATGCAGATAATTTCTTCCTTTGTTCTTAATTTTACCAACTGGCATCTTCAGTATCTTTAGCTCTCATACTCTTTTCCATTCCCTAAGGGCCCATCAGCATTGCTTGCTTTCCATCTTGCTGTCTGTACCTTCACTGATGTCTCTGTTGGGCACAAGGACAGCATTTCCAGCCCTTTCCTCCTGGTTTCTTGTGGCTGATCAGCACATGGTGCCAACTGCCCTCCTGTCTTGCCCTCTGTTGCCACTCTCTCCTTGTTTTCCCAAACAGTCTCCCATTTCAATAAAATAGAAGCCAAGTTTTTTGCAGTGTAATTGCTGAAGCTTTCTTGCTATTTCCGAAAGCACAGAATTGTTGTCTGTGTTCTGAGGCTCTTCCTCTTCTTATGTGTCTTGAAGCCTTAATTCTCCGTGCTCAGCTGTGTTGTGTCTCAGCCATGGCTGAGCATATGCGCCGTGTTTACCCCTCCGCATCTCTGCTTTTCCCAGGAGGAGAGGGGCTGGAGCAGCACTACAACTCGGTGCCTTGACAGTGCCTTTTACTGGAAAGGTGATTAAGTATATCTGTAGATAATATCTCAGAAAGCAAACAAAAACTCAGAAGAAAGAAAAACAATTTTCTCTGGAAAACAATATGAATTTTTCATTAAAAGCTGCACTCTGGCTGCCTGCTGAGCGCCACGAGGTTATCCCAGCTGGAAAACACCCAGGTGCTGCCTGTGAATCTCTTCTTTCTCCTTTGACATCTTCAACTCAAAAACTTTTTTATTGTTTTCTAGCAGTTTTTCTTCAGCATCACCTTTTCTCACAGTCAGACTAGAGGCCAGGTAATGAGTTGGCAACTTTCCAGGTGTGATTCTCATCAGTCCATCTCTGCCAGACTCTCAGGAGGAGATGGCAGCGTAACACAGAGCAAGATCCTGGGCAATCCTACACCCCACGTCCCACCACGATGCTTATGTGGTTTGAGTTGTGCCTCACCAGTGAGTGCAAAACAGACCAGAGCTGGATTAGGCTGGCAAATGGAAGAGAGAACGGAGAGGTCATGGCACTGACTTGTCACCTGCCATGGCAGTTGTGTACAATCACAGACTGGCTTGGAATGGAAGGGACTTTAAAGATCATCTCTTCCACCCCCTGCCATGGGCAGGGACACCTTCCACTATCCCAGGTTGCTCCAAGCCCCGCCCAACTTGGCCTTGGATACTTCCAGGGGTGGGGCAGCCACAGCTTCTGTGTGCAACCAGTGCCAGCGCCTCACCACCCTCACAGGGAAAAATTTCTTCCCAGTATGCCATCTAACCCCGCCCTCTGGAAGTGGAAAGCCATTCCCCCTTGTCCTGCCGCTCTAGACCCTTCAGCCCAGCAGCACAACCATTCCTCAGGCAGAGAAGGAGGGAACAGGGAGAAAACCATACAGGATTTACATGCCCAGCAGTGCACAACCTACCAACTGATACCCTATATATAAATATAACATTAGAGGTTATATCACATACTCATAATCAGGAAATCCAGAAATTTCCATGGTTATTTTGGCTTGATTTTCCAGGAATCAGCTGATCCAGAGAGCAGCACTTGCTTGTTGTGCACAAACATACTCTTGTGACTAAACTGCCCTCACAGCGGACTGAAACATTAGCAATGGTGTCATGCAAAAGTCCTTTATCTTTTGCTATAAATTCAAAATTCTTTAAATTAAGGCCCATAAAATCTCTAGAAATTAGTTGTTGTTATCACTGAAAGAAACGTGATTTTGTGAAGAAAACCTGTGAGAAGGGCAGTCTGAGGGACAGCTGATGACAGACGTGTCTGAACTGACTGAACCTGATTAAATTTGGCCTTGAGGAAGTGACTGAGTTCAGTCCTGAATCTCCAAGAACACTGGGAGGGGACAGGCTGACGGGGATCAAAAGCCGGAGCAAATCTTGTCACAGCCCCTGTGAAGTGAAACCAATGAGTTTTACACAGCAGTGCTTAAGGGCTTTTATGTGTGTAAAATCTCAGTCACAATATGGCCCTGATGTCTTCCTCTTCTTCATTTAGTTTTCATGGTTCTCTTTTGGAAGTATAGATTGAAATAAAAGCAAAACCAAGCACAAGCAATAGTGAAATATAGGCCAGGAGGTCAGAAATCCCCGACATGTAAATCATGAGTCAGTATATCCTTCTGCACCCAAAGAAAAAGTCTTTGCTGGTCCATCCCTGCCACCCCACTGGGTCTCCAGTTCTGCCTTTTCCCAGTGAAAATTAGGAGGAGGAATGACTCTGACAGGCTTTCAGGCTTAAAGATTTAATTCTTGAAAATACAGCAAATCAAATATATTTGAAGAAATAAGGAAAAAAAAAACTTGAAGAAAAATTATCATATCCCCGTGCATTAATATTAATACTGGAACTTCAAATGGAAGATCCTCCTCAATACCTAAAACACGAAGCTCCTCCAACCCTGCAGATGCTCAGGAGAGGCTAAAGCTGGTGTAAAAGGCTCCACTGGGAAGAGCAACTATCTCAGCTGGATTTCATTTTAACCTATTTCTTATCTTGTGGGGAACACCTGAAAACAGTTATGATCATTTACTGACAGCTAAGAAGCTATAGATAGATAGATAGATTTTATGAGTGTTTAACCTCCCCAATTGAAGTCCAATGTCCAACACAGTAGGTCCATGTGGGTGCAGTGAGATAGTGGGAAAAAGAAACAGAGCCGATCCACTCCAGTCCCACTGCTTCTATTAAAGGCTTTTATGGTTTGGTGCAGCCCAACTACCCTTTATTCTATATCATATACAGAATCAGAATCCCAGACTGGTTTGGGTTGGAAGGGACCTTAAAGCTCATCTCACTCCACCCCCTGCCTGGGCAGGGACACCTTCCACTATCCTGAGTTGCTCCAAGCCCCGCCCAACCTCACCTTGGACACTTCTGGGGTGGGGCAGTCGCAGCTTCTGTGGGCAACCTGTGCCAGCACCTCACCACCCTCACAGGGAAAATTTTTTCCCAATATCCCATCTAACCCTGCCCTCTGGCAGTGGGAAGCCATTCCCCTTGTCCTGTCCCTCCAGGCCCTTGTCCAAAGTCCCTCTCCAGCTCTCTTAGAGCCCCTTTAGGCACTGGAAGGGGCTCTAAGGTCTCCCTGGAGCCTTCTCTTCTCCAGGCTGAACACCCCCAGCTCTCCCAGCCTGGATGGCAAACAGGCAGTTGAAGTGGTGTTTTGACTGAAAAGTCCCTTATTGCCCTCTGAAGTGGCAATGAAGGCACATTTTTGTGCGTTATTCCTGCTGATGTGGACTCTCTGGTTCTGTGGAATGTTGTCAGCAGCAGAGGAGGTTCTGACTTGGGAAAGGTTTACTTTCACTAATAATTTAATCTAACCTCATCATTTCCTTCCCACAGACGGCTTTTGGTTAGGGGTTTGGTACATGCAGGATACTCTGTTCCTCTTCCCCTGAACCTAAAACATAACTGTGGCCGAGTTACAGCAACAGCCTGCAGAGCTGTTCAGAGCTCAGCGTTTACCGGAAAATGGTAGGACAGAGTAGGGAAGGAGAGGATCAACCTTCCAGTCCTCGATCCCAGTGAGTGTCTCGAGGCAGGATCTGCCAGTCTCTCTGCCTGGAAGTCCTGTAAGCTCTGCTCAGAGCGAGGCTTTCTGGCTTACCCTCCTTGGAGTTGTCCCTCTCTCTTCCAAAATTAGTGGCAGATTGCAAGCACTTTGCTCTAATCTGCCCTAAATGTAGCGTTATAAACTAAAAGATAATGTCAAAACCACAGATTTCATTGGCTTTGTGAAGAGAAAGGGCACCACCCACAAAATTCACTCCCTCCTCTCTGTATGTCCCTTCTCCCTCTCAATCAGGGACACCCCTGTGCCCTGCTGATGGTGGTTCTTATCTCACCTGGAGGCAGGAGCAGCCCTGGCCCCTCTGGGAGAAGGTAGAGCTCAATGGCCCTTCCCAGCTTCCCAGCTCATATGGGACCCAGCCCAAGGCACAGATGTCCTTGCAACAGGCACTCACAGGGGATGGAGCATGAAGGGACCCACTCACCTCAGCCCAAAATGCTCAGGAATGCTGGAACCTGGCTGTGGGTGCTGAGGACAAAGGTGGCAGGAGGCACCCAAGGGGCACAGGTACTGCTCCAAGGGCCAGTGCAGGGACTTTGCCTCCACAGCTCTCTAACCCCCCCTCCCAGTCACAGAACATTTGCTAAAATATCAATATCAGCCTGTGAACACACGTCAAATAAATATTCCGGTGTGTTTGTGCCATCAGATGGATAACCCGGCGGTGTTTGGGTTGGGCTTTAAAAGTCAATGACACCCTCTGCATTCCCTTGGCAACGGAGGCGCCGCAGAGAAACTCCTTTTACATTTAACAACTTTAAATGTGTTGACACATATCAAATCCAGATCTGGGGTAGGTTTAAGTGACACATGTCATCTGACTGGAGGGTTTCTGTGTTTGCCCGTGCGAACACAAAAAGGCTCAGCATGTCTGGGGAGAAGCAGAAATCAGATCTGTGACAACAAAATTTGCTTGCAGATAATTAATCACATTTGTAAATAAGTGAGGCCATATTTGCATCTCTTTTGTTTCTTCTTCTTATGATCTATAGGTCAGCTCTTGCTGTGAAAATATTAACAGCAAGCAGATTTGCTAGTCACACGCCCCAGCACGACTAAAGATGTATTTCAGTTCTCCGACAGACGTGTTTGTGCTAGAAGGGCTCCCAGCCCAGGCAGTGGGGGCTTCTGTGGAGCAAAGCAGGGACAAGGTTCACCCACGAGGGTCACACTGCACAGCCAGAGCTGTAAATAACCAGAGCAGTCTGTTTGCTGCACTGGGGAAGGAACCAAGCTCTTTGAATTAATAAATAGGAGTTGAATGAAAGCTTCATGGCCTTAAGCAGATTTAGATAAGATATTAGGAAGAAATGCTTCTCTGTTAGGGTGGTCAGGACCTGGTACAGGTTGCCCAGAGAAGCCGTGGCTGCCCCATCCCTGGAAGTGTCCAAGGCCAGGTTTGGAGGGGCTCGGAGCAACCTGGGATAGTGGAAGGTGTCCCTGCCCATGGCAGGGGGTGGAGTGAGATGAGCTTTGAGGTCCCTCCCAGCCCAAACCAGCCTGGGATTCTATGATTCTTATATACCTATATATTTGTCTCTGCTTTCCCACTGTGACATTACATTTTCCCGACAGCTGTACACAGAATGTCATCTCTGCAGCTGTGGCCGAAGTACAGGGCAGCAAACACTGATCTGGCAAAAACCTGAGCACTGGAAGTGCTGGGCAGCAAACACTGATCTGGCAAAAACCTGAGCACTGGGAATTAACGTACTCAGCCTGTGCACATGAGGAAACCTATCACCACATTCTTGAAGCAATTTATGAATCAGGGAGGTGGGATCCTGCATCTTCTCTGTGTAGGTTCTTTACACTGAGGATACAACCTCTTTCCTGAGTCCAGATAATGAACCGTGGACTCAAAAGCTAATATAGATTTTCTCCAGCACTATTGATTGAAACTCAAGTATAATTCTTCCATATAGCTTCATGTTAAAAAAGAAAAAAAAGAAGCTATTTAAGTGCCTATCAACAAAAAATGCAATTTTAGTTAAGTCTTTTCAGGGCTCTTAAATATGTCGCCATTATTAGAGAGAGGAAAGAATTACAGGACAGGTAAGGACACTCAAATCTGTCGTCTTATGCATTACACAGTGAAGGTTTTTCTCACTTACAAAACATTCAGGAAATGCTGGGATTCAATCGGCCGGGAATGCCCGGATGCAGACACACAAATACACCCCGTTAACCTCATTCCCAGCACATCTAATTGAGTTTCAAGAGGGAACAGCAAACCACTGTCATGCACAACTCTTCAGGGAAGCTAAGGGATCAAGCATCCGTTATTTGCACGTGCTCCAGAGAAGATCCCAGTCCGTGTATTGCCTATGTGGATGCAGATCATGGAATGTACAGAGATGCAAATCAATGTTCTTGTAGCTTTTAACATTCATAACACACCAACTTTTCTATAAACCTGTTGAGAGCACACTGAAGTTTCATTCTCCCAGTACTTGTTTGGAAACAGATTTGATACTTATTACACATTTTTCTGCACCTCCAAAGGCACAGAAGGCGATCTGCAGCCAGAGCGTTGTGTACACCAATGTTTATGTAGTTGATTAATGAGCTGAATTTCCTATGTGTGATGCTTTCAGGAGCATTTGCACAGGACTGTGTAATTCTCTCCCTCAGCAGGAGGGGGCTGAGGAGGAGGAGGGGCCTGTGGGGGCTCTGGAAGAGAGAAGTGATCAGAGCAGCTCTCCAGACCAAGACCCCATCCAGGTCTCAGACAAGCAACTTCTTACAGCAGACTCAGAGACACCGAGGGCTATATGGACAAGCCACTTGTGTGCCCCACAGAGCCTTGGGGTCCAGCAGCCCCTGCCACCTGCTGCCTTCAGCACATGTGGGAACAGCATCTCACTTGGCTTCCAAGGCTTCTCCACGGAAAAAACCTAGGCCAAACATTGTGGTAGACGTGGATGTGGGTTTTGACAGACCTCGGGCTACGGAGCAGGAGGGGTGACATCAAACACTGCAGAACTGGGGGGATGAGACTAGGTTCCCTGGGGAAGGACTGTTCCGGCTCCCCTCGGGGCTCTCCTCCAACCCCAATGCCTGCTCTAACCAGGGCACTGCTGGCAGGGCACACTGGGCATTCAGCACTCAAACTTCCCCTCTCCCACCTCCTCATGGTGTCCAACACCACCACTATTCCCTGGCCTCGTGTCCATGGTGTGATCCCCAGGGAAGCCTCCAGCAACTCTCCTGCTCCTGTGGGACACACTGACAAAGTCTGCAGGAGCAAAGAGCATTCTGAAATTCTAGTATTTAGGTTTATTCAAACTGAAAGCGAGATGGAAATTGAAATACAGCCTGAATTTGACCTTGGATTTTCTGGGATTTGCATTAAAATGCTCCCCCCTCCCTTATCCTCAGACTATTCCCAGGCTACTCCGGGCACATGCTGTGCTATAACAGGGCAGGAGAGTTTTCAACTTGTTTTTTGTTGCCTGTTTTGCAGAAATGTGTTTCTGCTGGATTCAGTTCACAAGCCCAACTTTGCCAAGATCATTCTTACATTTCTTTCACATCTCCACTCATCTGAAGTAAATATTTCTGACTTTCTTGACTCTTAATCTAGTGTTTTGTAAGAGAAGCCATTTGGTCTCATCAGCTTTTGATTCTCAGAATGATAGGAAGTAGAAAATTACAGAAAACTTCCCTTCCTACTCACTGTGACCATCAGTCAGCAAGAGCAGGAGGTGAGATGTTAAGACACCCTGACTCGGGCTGAGATTTAATTGCCCTCTTGTACTTTCTTTGGGAAAGCAGTCTTGCACAGGCATAAAGGGTCACCAGAAGAGCCACAACCTGCAGGAACTCAACTCCAGTTTACAGGAAAATACCAAAATAAACAAGTGAACAAACTGTATCTCCTCGCAAGGAAACAAAGGGAAAACAAAAAGTCAACATCAATTTGTAAGACATTTCATGTCAATTCACTCTCATGTTTCTCTGAGGCACAGTGAGAGACCTTGTGGAGAGGAGTAGCTGTGCCTTGAGGAAGATGTTCTCCTACCTGAGCCAGGCAAACGCTGCCCAGGTGACACCACTGCGCCAGGGATGGGAAAGTCCTCAGAGACCTGTCTTGGAGCATCCAAACAGAACAGACAGGCAGAGCCTTGAAGCCATGCACCTACTTCAGTGTCATTAGTGCTTTCATTTAAAATCTGCAGACTGTGGGGTAGTGTGTGGAAAGCACCTCACCCACAGCAGGTGGGGCCTTTCTGGGAAGCGTTACCCAGCGTGGAGTTGCCTAGAGCTGATTAATCCTTACTGGAACACAAGAACAGGTACCTGCATGAAGGATGGGGAAAAGGGCTCTTTATCAAATTAAAAGGATTGGATTATATTTTAAATTGATTGTAAGCTTTAAAGATTTTTGTTCCAGTAAAAGTATTGATCAGTGGGGGATTTGCATATTCCTCTTTTGCTGTACAGGGCAGTTCTGCTACCAGCAGCTATTGCAGTGCTGGTTAAGTAAAACAGGAAAAGATGAAAGGCTGCAGTTGAGCCAGGAACATTTTTTTCACACTGCCAAAAAAGAAAATTTTTTTCTAAGATAAAGCTAAAACTATTTAATATACACTTTATTTTTCAATAGATTCAACTAGCAATAGATACTGCTTTTGCTGCAATATCCTGTTACCTTTAATGGTTTGCCAGATTTTCAGTATTAACATGAGAAGAAAAATAATGGAACAGCTTCAGTCTGATTTTTAGCTCCTTTTAAGTACTTCTCAGTTACAAGAGCTCTAGCAGGAATACCATTTTTAATTACCAGAGCTATGCTGTATCCACGTCTGAAAGCACAGTCCTCAGCTCAGAGATGGAGAAAAGGCTTCCCAATGTCACTGGAAGAAAGCAGAGTCAATATTTAGACATTTCAGGTGGCTTTTAGTTTTAATTCCAATAACTAAAACTGGCCTCCCATTGCTAATTACCTTTTGCATCAGCAAAGGTATAAGAGGTTCTCAGGCACTGGTGATTCAATGTAAACGCAGAGGTGCGTTGGGGAGCTGTGGTCACACAGGGGCCGGGTGTTGTGGGGAGCAGCACCCTGGGGGCTGGGGCCAGTGGGGTTCCTTGGGAACCCCGAGATGCTCCTGTGGGAGCGCTGACCCCACACCATTTCCCTCAGTTCCCTACTCCCTCCTGTCCCTTCCTGACACGCAGCAGCCCCACCACCCAGCCCCAGCGCTCCTCACCCAGGTCCTGCCTGAGCCCACTGGCACATAAAATAGTGCCTGGAAGGTGAGGTTCTCCCTCATCCCTGTGAGCCTCTCCCAGGAGAGGAAAGGCTGTGAACAGCAGCAAAGGGCCATCCCAGCAGCAGTCCTCAATTCCCCCAGTTCAGCAAAGAAATGGACCCACCAACTATTTGCTGATTTCTGCCCCAAGCTGGGGGAGTACCTGGGGATGTTGGGCTGGTCCCACAGTGTGGGGAGCATCAGGAGGGACTCCAGCACAGCTGAGGAATTCCCTCCCTGCCCTTCTGTATGTTTGTTTTCAACCTACAGACATCCATGACCTGCAAGGCAGCACTCAGCAGGCCATGGGGTGCCCAGAGAGGCTTGATGGAGGGAATTCAGGTCAGGGTCACCTCCCATCCCTGACCACACAGTTCTTGGATTTTCCACTGTAAGAGGTCAAGCTATGCTGCCCAATCCCACAACTGGGTAAGGAACCCTTCAGAAAAGCTTTATTTTTCCAGGGCAGGAACACAGCAATTAATAAAAATAAGCAAAAAGTCAAAACACACCCTCATCCTGCTCCAGCTCACATCAGGGGCTTTAGGGCAAGACCCAAGAAGGAAAACTGTGAGATTCAAGTCAGACACCGAGTGCCTGGAATCAAAACTATGTAAGGGATGGGCATTTCCCCTTCCCCCCAGGTTTAGATGTGCACTCAGGAACCACAAGCACTTTCATGGCTTCACAGCCATGGCAGGAACAAAGGCAGCACAGTCCCACAGTCCCCAGCCCCGATCGGGGCCACGCACCATCCCGGCGCCCAGGGAGCCCCAGCACGGCTGCGACAGAGACCAAAGAGGCAGCGAATCCTCTCGTGCCCAGAGATCAAGCAAGAGAAGTTCACAACAGGATTCTGGGCATGTAGAGCAATGCTCGCAGTCATGATAGCGCCGCTAGGAAAATTTGATGTGGCAGATGGGACGTCTTTTGCCGGGAAATAAAATCTGATCTTTAGCAGACGAGTTCGTGGTACAAGTCCTCAGGAGCATCGCAAGGATGAGACACTGCAGCTCCTGCTGCCTCCCTGGCTCAGGAGGGATCGTTCTGAAAACACTTCAATCGTGAATGGTCTCTTTTTTGTCTGTACAAGCTCTCCAGCAGGACCAATTCTGTACTTATGTCTGTAAGGACAAGCAGAATCCTTTTCCTTTACAGTTACCATACACAGAATTTCTCAGCCAGGGATCCGGGAACTGCTGTGATTCCAGGTACTCACACAGTATCCTTCAAGGACAATTTGCTTCGTGGTCTTCCCTTCCACCTGAACATCCTCTCTGTTGGCCTGTGGTCCCAGAAAACATCCCCACAAGGGGATGCAAGTTACACCCCTCCAAAATGATTTACCTTGAAGTGAAATTCTGGTTCTGCTCATCTTTAAAAGCCTTTCCTCACATGTTAGACACTTTGGAAAACAATCTGCTTCAGCACTGGGATTTCAGGTTCAGACCTTCCCTCACATGTCAGACACTTCAGAAACAATCTGCTCCAGCACTGGGATTTCAGGTTCAGCTCAGGAGAATTCAGTTTTGTTAGAGATATGTTGACTTGCTGCTGTTTACGTTTTTGCTAAGCTGAGATAAGGCCCCAAGTTTGCAGCAAGGCTGTGATATGAAATCAGAGCACAGCATTATTACATGGCTGCACTTCAAAGGTAAACTTCAAACCAATTCCTGTGAAACACCTGCATGAGGTGCGGTACAGTGTCAGAGCTGCCTGTACCTTACACAGCAAATGTTCCAGCGCGGGGTCTGGAGGAAGGGGACAGGGCTTGCAGCAAGGACCTTAGGAAATGCTTGGAGCTGGCCCACCAAGTGACAGGCATGCAGTGGCACTGAGGAGACAACCCTGGGATGGCTGCTGGCCCACCAGCACCACCACAGCTCTGGGTCACAGCAGCACCAGCACCCTGTCCCTGCCCCAGGAGGCTGAAAGCAGGACCATGAGGATGCTGGGTGCTCATGTGACCACTAAAGCCATGAGCAGTGCTGATGCCAGCAGAGACCACCCCAGGTCTGCACTCCTAGAGAGAGAGGTTGGAAAAGCCCTCCAAGATGATTGTGTCCAACCTGTGCCAAAACCCCACCTTGTCACCCAGCCCAGAGCACTGAGTGCCATGTCCAGTCGTTCCTTGGACACCTCCAGGGATGGGGACTCCACCACCTCCCTGGGCAGCCCCTTCCAATGCCTGACCACCCCTTCCAGGAAGAAATTCCTCCTGATGTCCAACCTGAACCTCACCGGCACAGCTTGAGGCCATGTCCTCTCTGCTCCCTCAGCTGCTCCTCATCAGACCTGTGCTCTGGTCCCTGCCCCAGCTCTGGACACGCTCCAGCCCCTCAATGTCTTTCTGCCCAAAACTGACCTCAGGATTCGAAGTGCCTCAGCAATTCCCAGCACAGGGGCACAATCACTTCCCTGGTCCTGCTGGCCCCACTATTTTTGATACTATTTGTACTTCACTCTAGGAGTGCAGACACCAGAGTTGCTTTTCCTGGTCCCTCTTCAAGAGCTTTTGAAGACAACAATAAATAAACTCACAGACTTGAAATGCAGATTAGTAATTTATCATTTTAAAACAATACACTGAAAAGGCCCATTTCCTTCTGGAATGTTTTTTTAGATTCCATTTGCAATTGTAAATAATAGACCTGCAGTCTGGGAGCACAGACATTACAGGTGCAGTGCAATGCTGGATACTTCATAACAGAAAATGCTTTGGGGTATATATTTTATATCGTTCTTCATATATTTTGTTTTGAACATGAATAGTTCATAAGTGCACATTAAATCCACATTGTACCTCAGTATATTGTCACCTCCTCACCAGTGACTGAGTCCCTGAGTACATGGTGGGGTTTTTGTCAGGTAACTATGGTGATATGCAAGGGTGGGATTTTTTGTGGGTTTGGAGATTTTTATGGGATTGAGGGTGGGGATTTAGGCTGGACGCTGTCTTTTTTATCTATGTGGGAGTCCTTGTCAATATACAAATACTTTTTGCTAAGATAATACAAATAAAAAGATAAGGATAGCAGTTAATAGACACCGTATCAAAGCCAGATCAGCCTGACAAACAGCTGTAGTACATTATATTTGTCTTCATGTATATGCATTTGTCTTTACAAAAGTATTTCTGTGTGACTTGCCACCATCAAGGTCAAAATTTGGAACCCAAAAATAACATGCATGAATATAGACCAGAATGAGGTCAGAGTGGATCTGCCAAAGCAGCTCTTGAACATGAATATTTAAGCCCCATCCCTGAGAGCAAGGTGTTCTCCTGCTGCTCTCCTGTGCTTTGCAGTTTAGCTTTGTACAAGAACACAAATTTTAGATAAATGTTCTCCAACACACCCATCTCACAGGCCTGAGTGGTTCATTTTTTGTTCAGCCTTTGGGGATTGCACGGGCTGCACTGCTGGAAATGAGACGTCCCTCTGATAACAGTGATCACCATCCTGAGTGATGCCTCCTCCGGCTACACGCCCTGGTGTGGAGAGGAGCCCAGGCAGGAGGGAAACAGCAACATGTTCCCACAAAACAATTTCCTAAATGTAGATGTGATGTGCCTGAACATCATTACGAGCTGGGACCGGGTAAAGAGGTCATTGCAGCAGCTGAGCCGCTTTATTGAACACGTCCGTCATGGTCAGGAACCCACGCTGAGGACCTGGCCCACTTCCCTCCTGCCCACAGCTCATCCCAACAGGATAAGCGAGCACCCAGACACCCTGGTGGTCGAACAGAGACAGTAATGTGCAATCAGCAAAATAAACAGCAACAACGAAGCTGCTGTGAGGGTTTGTAATGCAACAACTACTGACACATAGTATCCGGTTACCTGGTGCACATACACAGTGCCTCCAAGGTGAATATCTCTGCTGATACCACCCTTGGCTTTTGTTTCCTTCCCTCTAACATCCCATGGCTCAGCTCTCTGCAGCCCAACACCTGCTCAAGGACACTGTGGACTGTCTCAGATGAGGGCACCAGCCCTGTTTCAGAACACTGTGCACCCAGATGCTCACAGAAATAGCAACAGAGATTCAAACAGCATTTAGCCAAGCAGAAAGGTCAGGCTAGCACCAAGTAAAAGGATTTTTTTTTAATCAAATATGTATCAGACAAGTTTTTAAAAGTCTTACAGAGTTTCCTTTCTCCACAGTGCATTGTAACTAATATCCAAAAGTTTTGTTTAGCCCTTACTTCTCCAGTAACACCCACCACTAAGTTAATGGCAACTGATCTAGAGAAGAGGATGTGCCACATACCTTGAACTTCCAGCTGTCCCAGCCATGGGTGACAATATCAGGGGAAAGGAAACTGGTGAAAAACACCTTTATAGCCAAATCCAGGAACTTCTCTCAGCTGGAGGTAGGGAAGCACCCAAAGACCTGGGGGGGGGGGGGGGGGGGAGGAGCTGAACATGCTCAAGGTGGACCAAGTTCAGGTTGGGCTGATCTAGTGGAAATGATTCAGGATAAGGTCGATGCTGAGCAGAGCTGATTCCAGGATGCCCGAGGAGCTCCCCCACTACCTCCAGTACACATTGGGGTAACAGTGGGGCCAGAGGGAGGTGCTGGGGCTAGAGAGGCTGGGGCTGAGGTTGAGGTTGGAGCAGAGTCAGAGGTTGGGACTGGGGCTGGAGCAGGGGCTGGAATGCCTTAGGGAGCAGTGGGGTCCTACAGAGTTCTGTGGGGCTCTGCAGACATGGTAAACACAAGAATAATTGCTGAGGAATATCAGAAGGGGTTTGTTTGCAGAGTGTTCTCTGAGTCTCACAATAAAAAGACATAAAAAGGAAAGTAATTGGCCACTAGGGATAGAGCTAATGGTAAATATTCTAATAAAAAAACCCCAGGCTGAGCTGCAAGTAGATCACTTATCACGGGGTTTCTCCAATAGAAAGACTTCTCCTCACACCTCTGCACTTTTACGCTTGATTTGCTGGTGACTTCTGCAATTACAGCTTCTAAACAAACCAAGAAAGAGTCTTTTGTTGGTCTGAATTAGAAAATGAGTCTGTCTAGGTGGAGAACTGCCATCATTTTAAATTACCTTCTCTGAAGCTTGACATTCCGGGCTTTGGGGCTGGGGGCATGCTTGGCTTGGATTGTTATTTTATATTTTGACTCAGCTGAACTCAGAAATACATGCCTGGGAACTGTGGGGTCTAATACAACAATATTCAGTGGCATTTTATTAAAATGCAGTAATAGTGTTACAAGAATTTAAAAGAAAAAGAAGTCTGTGTTTTTTACCATGGTAGATCCCTACATTTGCCACTCTGGGGCAGGATTTTTCTGCACCTGGCAGGATGCCGACCCTGTGGTGCTCTGGGATCTGGGGAGGCTGAGTTCTGCTCTGGTTGGAAACACACTAGCATCGTGGGGAAACCTGTGTGCTGGAGCAGCAGCTCCCCTGGTTCCAAGGGTTTAACGCTTGGGCAACCAAACAGGATGAGCTGCGGGGCTTCCCCTGCCCTCGGGTTCGGTCAAAGGGAGTTGTTGCAAGGGTTTTAATGGAAAGAAATCTGCTGTGGTCTCCCAGCCAACAGAGCAATATTGCTCCCAGTCAATGTTTAGAGGTTTGAGGGATTTTTTTTTTTTTACTGAGTTTGGTTTAATGTTTTGCATGCTGGGAGAGACAGTGAATGGAACAGCACAGACAGGTGCCCAGTTACTGTCACTTTTGAAGCAGTAACAAGATGATGAAGAAAAACAAGTGATATCCCAAACTAGTGTTGGCCACATTTAAAATTTTACTGTCAAGTCCAGTACCTAAGTAAATTTACATTGCCCAATTTGGTTGCTTCAAGCAAAGCTTAGAAAATTTGCCAGTGGAGTTCTGTGCTCCTGCAGTCCCCTTCAGATGTCATTTGGAGTAACTACCTATTCAACAGCAAATGTGTATGAGAAATCCACGCAAAAGAAAATCAGCACAAGGCCAGCAAATGAATCTAATAAGGGCTAGCACTGAAAATCACCCTTATGATTCTGTGTCTGGAGAACGTGCAGGGCTCTATCAAACCTCCAGCACTCGGTGTCAGATCACATGTAAAACATTACACATCCAAACCATGTGCAGAAGTGTCCTGGCTGAAACTCCGTGGACTGTGACAAGGAAAAGCTGCTATCATCCTCTTTAAGTCTTAAATTGGATAAAAGCTGTCATTTTTTTTAGCACAGGGTATGTGTGGATAATTCACAGTGAGTCATATAATCAATGACTTTCACCTCTTTTTGCTTTATATATTGTCTAGGGTCACATCTCTTGAACACAATGATCCTTTGGAAATCATTTTCTGAATCATTTGGCTCATTTTTTTCATTTTTCAAATGAAATTTTATAGTTAATCTCTATCTGGGAGTTGATGTTCACAGTTTGCAGATATAAAACTGCATTGGATCTCCACGCAATTTGACTGCATGGAAAGTGCTCTTTCAGTTGGATTTCTGATGCAAGTACAGCTCTCATGTTAGAGTTGTTGGCTATTTATCTTTTTTCATCTCAAGAGATTCTACTGTACTTTCCATAGTAAATAAAATCAACCATCTATTTACTTTTCAGATACAGGATCATAAATCCAGATTAACTCCATTGAAAATTACACATCTTTGGACATGAGAGATCAAGGCAAGAGACTCCAGATTAGAGTAATGAGGATCCATGCACTGGAGAACCAATTGGACAGAGGAGATGAGAAATGGTTAGTGCTAATTGGTGCAAACCTCAATGCAGGGTGATTAAGATACCCACTTGCTCACTGCCCTTTGCTAGAGGGTGGCTAATGATAATTTTTTTGGTGGTCGTGGTTTTCTTTTCCATATTCCTGTTGTTATCTGTGGCCTATTTTCTAAACTATGATCCTTTAAGTGTCATGGAAATCGCTGTACATGATCCTGGTTCTGTACTGGTGAAATAAGCCGTGAATACACTCCCTATTTGAAAAGCCATGGTCTGTTATCGCTTTGGTTTGTCCTTTTGAAGGAAAATTAGAAAAAGCTCCTCCGTACTGCAACAATCTCTGCCAAAAAAAAAGAGAACATCTCTAGTTTACTTACATGTCTTACCACCAATAGATCTTTATGCAGGAAAATGCCAAAAACAATCACTGCCTGTTGCTGTCACAGTGTTCAGAGGAGCCCGACAAGGGCACTGCGCTGCCCCTCCATTTTTGGGTCAGATTCACTCATGCTCTGGCCTGTGCCCTTTCCAGTTTTGTTTCTCCCTGCCAGCACTCCCACTTACAGCTATTGACATTTATTTTTGTCTGAATAAATGCAATTTATTGGAAACAGCTCCACTATCAAATCAATAAGACATATGGTGCCCATCTAAGTACAAATTAAGTTCCATTTGTGATAATTTCTTTCAGATTTCCTGCACCTCAGGAAATGGGAGCTGCAAGGAAGGCCTAGTGCCCATGGTGCTGTACCAAGGCAGAAAATTGGGTCTGTCACCCCAAACTGACATGGGTCAGTTTTGTCCCACACTTATGCCTTATTCTTTCCTTCTTTGACATAAGCAGATTCTTCTGGGCTGGAGAAGTCCTTCCTTGCAGGGAGCCATAACATCTCCTTGGCCAACCACACGTCCACCATCCATGGCCCCAGAGCTGGAGGCTGTGCAGGCACAGTCACAGCAGAGCTCAGGTGGGACAGGGTGTCTGGGGGTCCCCAGCCCAACCTCCATTCAGGGGGGTCCTGCCAGACCTGGGCCTGGGGGCTGCCTCTGGGGGGCTCTGGCCTTCGGCGAGGGCAGCGTTTGTGCAGCACCACTGGGCAACCTGGTCCTGCTCTGCATTAGAGCATCAGAATGGAGGAAAGAGGTAATTTTGCTACATCAAAATAAAAATGGTTTAAGTGTCAACACTTTGTAACTGCTGGGGACATTCTCCACCAGGGCTGGCCCCAGTGCAGAGGCAAGCAGGGTCACCTATGACCCCTGGACATGCTCTGCGGGTGGACCCCTCGAGGTGTCAGGTCTGCAGGTGTGTGATCACCCAGGGGAGGGAGCAGAGAGGGGCAGTGCCTGTTCTCACACTCTTAAAGGGAAAAATCAAATGTTCTTATATTTTTGATTCTCAGAGAGAGGAAAGAGAAATGCATTTTACACTGCTTTGACCTGGAGTTGCGGCCATTTCCAGTCTCATAGATAATGTCAAGGTTAAGAAAAATTATCTGCAGACCCAAGGACCACAACACTGACCTCATTCAAGCAGAGCTCACATTAGTGATCCTTGATAATTAATGAGTATGGAGCAAAAGGACATGGTGCTATGTCCTAATTGTACATTCAGTCTTAGGATAGCTCAGGAGGGTGGAATGAGATGGTCTTTAAGGTCCCTTCCAACCCAAAAAATTCTGTGATTCCATGATTTTCATCTCACAGTACCTTGGCAATTGAAGTCCAGGTCAAGATCTCTTCTTAATTCTGATCTTGCTTCATATACAAGCAGGTATTTTCATAGATCTGAAATTATAGGCATAAAAAGCCTTGTTAAAAATCCTTATTAGTTAAAAATGTCTTTAGATTTCAATGAACACTGCATAGGAAGATTCATTGTCCAAACGTGTGCAATTAACCTCAGGATTTGGCTGTGAGATTCCTCCATTTCTGCCTTAAGAACCAAGGGCCAAGTGCACTTTCAAGCTACAGCAGAAGGAATTCAGAGACACCTGAGCTGGTAAACACCACCCAGCTGCTCACACAGCTCAAGCTGAGCACACGTATAGTGTCCGTGCACATTCTGGACAGTCCTGGAATCTGTAGTTTGTCTGAAGGCTTTTCTTGAACCAAAAGAAGATAAAGTCATAGAGGCAAAACCTCAGTGGCAATCCCTCCCCTAGGTCCTCTTCCTGCCGGATACTTCCCACTTAGCTCTCCAAAAGGCAAGGTCCAAAAGCCTGCATAGAAATCAAAATTCTTTTGCTTGTTAAATAATCCTTACCTAAATACCAAAGTCTACTAAATCCACTTCTTCATTAAAATTAAGTAAAAACAAACTATTCACTGCACACAGTAACTTCCTAAGCTAGTGTGGAATGTGAGGGGGAAAACGGTCTGGAAACTTCCTCTAAAGACACTACTGGACATGATTTCTGCCTCACTTCATGGATGGGGTAGCTGGAATGAAATTAGAGCCACATTTGAATGCTTGGAAAGCCCAGAAGATCTTTTATGTTTAATTGAAGAGTTGTTGAAAATATAAAAGATTATTTGTAACATTCAGGGAACTAAAAATGTAATTGAGCTGAACTGTCATGCTATTGATGACCTCCTTATCTCTCATCAAAAAATCGTAGCACCTACTTGTCTTGCAAAAGAATGAATTTTGGAGATGCCAGGAGGATTTGTTGATACACATGTGGCTCCGTGTGACCTTGACCACCTGCTCTGCTGCTGGTCGCTCATGTCTCTGCAGCAAGGCAGCAAGAACCCGTGTCAAAACAGGGAGGTAGAAGATCAATAAATATTTAAATTAAATGAGATGTTAATCAAAGGCAGGAAGGCTTGTGACATTTACCCAGGCAAACCTTGGGAACTCGGGGAAGCAATCACTTACGTTCCTGATTATCTTCAAGAGCTCTCGCGTGTCCCAGCGGACTGGAAAAGGAGCAGGAGTATTTATTTTTAAAAAAGCGGGGCCAGGGGAATAGCAAACCAGTCAATCCACATTCTGTGCCTACAAAGACAGTGAATCAAAGCATCGAGCAGGTGATTTGTTAACAGCCAGTGGTAATAAATAGAGCTGGCTACAGTGATTCTCAGTTTCACACAGATTTGGGGGCTTTACTGCTGGTGTCAGTCTGGAGTGATGGGTAGGCTTACCTAGGAGAATGAGAGAGAGCAATAACATAAATATTGGCAAGTGCCTCTTTGCCACAGGCACTGCACTTACCAGAACTGACTGAAGCATTATTGCAGTCAGATCTTCCCTTCATTTCTTTGGGACTTTCATAAGTTTCGCACATTCGGGTGATTTTTATCATCTTCTGTGTTTGTTCATCGTGGTATGAATCTGTTTTGTAAGTGCCTTTTGGGGAAATATGCTCTGTACCAGCATTTTGTATCAAGTATCCCAAAGAATAAATGGAATTTTCTACTAGATTTCCCTGCTGGTCACCCACATTTGTCCTGGCTCACAGAGGACACAGGCTGGAAAAACCCTCTATTAGCCCAAGTCTAATCTAAGACCTCACTCAAGTGTTAGGAAGCCCCAGAGCTATTAGAGTTGGGTTGCTGTCCATGCCCAAGCCCAGTGCTGCTGGATGTTCCTTCCCCTTGTGGTAGAGCCTTGCTCAGCCCTGCTGTTGGGGAGCAGGATGCTCCTTGGACTGGGTTGGAAAGAGGGGCTGTGCTGGGTGGCTGCAGCAGCATTGAGTCTGGAGGGCTATGAGACACTTTGAATCATAATGTGGTTTCCCAGCCTGTGGGAGTTTTCCATCCCAAGGCAGGGTTCTCTCAGACTAGTGTCTGGAGGAGTGTCAGGCCCCCAGGCTTTCCCCATGCCATCAGTGGCCAGTCCATGTCAGATTGAAAGCAGTTTGTATTTCTAGTAAGCCACTTGCACCAAGCCACGCATGTTCAATACTCAGAACATTCCATTGGTCTCTCTGATGTGCTCTCTTCAGACAAAGTCTTTTCCCTTTGTACCTTCATCTGTATATAAAGATGTCCACATTCCATCTGGCATAGAAAGGAAGGAATGAGCTGACTTTGACTCCTTAAATACCAAAATTATTTTTCTGATGATGCTGCACTCAGAGTGGTACCTGTTGTCTCTTGGACCTCTTTTTGGAGCTGGCAGGGAAAAAAAAATACCTCAGTCTGGTGTAGTCAAAATTGTTAAAAAGTCATGTTTGAAGTTTTCTTGTTCTGAAAACATCAGTGTATCAGTGATTGACTGAACAATTCTGGAAATTTAAATAGACTACAAAAATAACTTTCTACGTACTTCAAGTTCCTCAAAGAGTGTCTTGGGTTTTCTCAAACCTCAGTTTTTCCCCTCCCTCTCCCTTGCAGTGCTCTCTCTTTCCACTGTACACTTCCAGGGGAGGAAGTTTGATTTCATTTTTTCAGAGCTAAATTATTCAGTGAGAGCTGAAGATCTACTGCTGTCATGTCATCTGACTCCTTGGCATGTCACAGCTCGAGCACCAAGCATCGCGCCCGAGGAGCTGTAAGTAGGTCACGGCAGAACCCACCCAGTGTCACGTCGTGCACCCTTCCGGCGGCACCACCGCGCTCCCGTCCTGCCAGGGCACAGCTTTGCTCCCATGAGATGCCTCGATCTCAGCCTGCAAATTTTATTAGAGACCTTCCCAATAAAATTATTTTTAAAGGCCTTGATCAGAACTCCTGGGCCAGATGAGCTCAGGTAATATTGCACTGGCATTTTTCTCCAGCATCATGTTGTCACACCTGTACTCATCTTCAGGCAAGGGGAGCAAGAGGAGCCAAGGAGGAAAAGTAAAAATATTAGCAAAGTAAAAACTTGTTTCGAAACTTCTCGTGTAGAAAAATACTGAGTGATAAACTGCATTTATAAACTTTCAAGTGATACAAAGGAGGATGCTTGGAACACATCCCTTTGAAGCGTGCCCACCTCATGCAGGATCAGTCTCCTCATGGTCCTGAGGCAGTTCAGAACCTAATGCAAACCTGTAGCTCCTTTGGATCTACTCAGACAGAAGGTTCCTTACTTTTAATTAAAGCACAATTAATTTTTATTTCTTTTTTCTAAATTATTTTCTGAGCATCTGAAGTAGTAAATTTTGCTGAACCTAACCGGGATTTCCCTGAATAAAAACAGAGGAAGTAAGAATTTGCATTTAATTAAAGAAGGTCCAGCTTCAGCATGCCGAAGTTCAGGCACTTTGAAGATGCACACATGTAAACTTAAATGTTTGGAGTTGTACTCGGATCTTGTAAAAGCACGTTAATTACAGAGGCTGATCAGGCTCATCTGTGACAACTCCTCACAGATTCTCGGCAGAAAGGTTTTCTGCAGGAGTCTGGCAGGTCCCCAGGACAGGGGAGTCTGATGGATCCAGTGCTGTGGACCCTCTCATCCCCCTCCCCGCAGCTGGGACCCTCCATGCTGGGACTCCTGTCCCCATCCCCAATGGCTGGGCAGCCCCTATCCTGTCACTTTTGGGTCCCTCCCTGGTCCAACCCAGCTCCCGCCCTCCTCCTTTCCCAGTGTTTAAGCAATGGCTACCAGTCCATTTCACTAATGAGGCAGGATTTGTAACGCTCCAGAAGCAATATTTTAAGAATCAACAGGTTGCATTTTCCATCCTGCTTATACACACAGGTTGCATAAAATGATGACTAAAAATGAGCTAAAAAGTTCCCCATGCATTACTAACAAGTGCACGTCCTACAGAAGACGTTCTACCATATGATTCCGGTTATTTTTTAGTAAGCAAGGATCTCAGCTGGAAAGCAGACAGTGCTGTGCAACATTGGTACCAAGGGACTTTGCATAATAAGAACGTGAATTAATTCTGCAAGGCAACACATTTCGGAGAAGAAGATGGCTGGTGGATCCGCATGATGAGATTATCTGTGCGGAAACAGTCGCGGCTGCTCGTTATTTTGACTGCAGAAGCTTCGTTGCTGTGGGTGGAGGGGCCTCGGTGTAATAACAGTTATTGATGGGCAGGGTACAAGCTCTCAGCACAGTGTGAGCACTGTCAGAGCACGGAGCATGGAGCCACAGCACCACGATCCTCTCATGGTGGCAGTTTGCAAGCACAACATCTGTCACTGTGCTAAATGTTTCCCTGTGTATCACTTTGTTCCTCCAAAAAATGGGATTCATCTTTGTTGTTTCCCATGAGGCAAGCTGGACTGTGCCCAGAACAGAGGGACAGGAGGGGTTAAAGGCAGCCCCGAGCCCTACACTGTGGTATATTTAATGCTGTTCCTTTACATCATTTTAATATGTATTTTATATATGGTTATCCAAAAGTACATTTATTATGACCCTGAAAGCTCTTTATTTTAAGCAATCGTATAATTACTGGCTGTTTTCAAATTGCACTGTTCTCCTCTAATCTTGTTTTCATAATGAAATTTATTTAAGTCTAATATAGGCATAATGTAGAGTAATGTATCTTCTGCACCTCAGAATGGATGTTGGAAGTGTAAATTCATTACTTCTCCTTCAGCAGATCTGCTTTTTATCTCTCTTCTATAGACATTACAGTCATATTTTCCTCCTGAATACACTGATGAGGATCCAAAACTAATTTTCACCAAAATGAGAACTCCTTAAAAACATGCTCTTATCATATCGTGCAGGCTCTCTCAGCTCTACCAGTGTTCTTCGCTTTAACCTCAGCTTTCATTTATAAGTGGATTTTTTTTCCCCCAGCATTTCTCTCTATCTGCAGGGCCAAGTCTTCTTTCTCCCATGTGCCCAGCCCCTCCAAGGGGTGGCTTCTTTTGGTGAGCAGAGGAGGCTTCATTTGCATGGTCCATCCTGGGGCAAAGGGAAGGACACAAATGCATTAGCCCAGGAAAAGTCTGGCAACTCAGCAGTTTGCCCCTGACTTCAAGTCCCTCCCTGCTCCTGATCCCACTTCAAGACAAAGTAGAATCAAATGTGTAAGGTCAATTTCTACTGCTTGGGCAGGCAGACACGTCATTCCCTACTCACCAGTACACACCCATTCATCACTTCAGTCACCAGAGCTGGCAGAACCTTTGACATCAGGTCTGCAGTGGATAACTGGGCTAAATCACTTTCAAAGACACCTTTTCAGGTGTCAGAAAGTCTGTATTCTGAAAGAGAAAAACCAAAACCTCCAAAACCTTGGCCCAAAAATAATTGCCATTTCAATATAGATTGCTGTAATTGTGTTCTTGCCTACCAGGCTCTTTTTGCATTGCTGTATGGAAAATAAAGAAAGATGAATTTCAATCACACAGTTACTCTGAAAGCTATTATCACAAGATTGATTAACTGATACTACTTTGCTTGAACAATAGGTTGCGGAGAGAGAAAAAATACATTTTCCCTCGGTCTTAATCCATGAAACAGTGATTAGACATTTATTTCTCAATTGGCATGGTAGAAATCAATATGTGTTTTCCAAAGATGTGCGCAATTTGCTTTAAGAACTTGTCCTTGTGTGGTCTTCAGTACTACAAGTCGTTTGGTAATTATTTGTTTTAGGTTTTGATGGATTCTCCATTCTTGTCCATGACTTCACATTGCTGGAACTTTTGCCAACTTGCTGAGTGGTTCCTGATTTACAACACTGGGTGGTTAAAGGGAAGTGAAGGTGCTCCTTCATTCATCTGCTGGTTTGGGGTTCAGTAAGAAGAGGGAATATGTGTGCACAGTAATGACTCCAACCTACACCCATATCCAACTGTAGGTGGCTAGGCTGGGCATGTGTCAGGCTTTAGCAGAAAGAGTTGAATCTTTCTTGCAGATGATGCACCGAGGTCCTACCCCTCTACTCAGCCTTTTGCTGCTGCTCTTTTTGGTGTTAACATTGCAGAGGGACACGATTTGCCTATGGACCCACTGTGCTGTGCCCCCTCTGCAGCTTGACCCTCTCCCACCAATCCTTCAGGGTGTGGGCACTTGTTAGTCAATCCTTTGCAGCAAGAAAAATCTTCCTTTGAACATTGGGAGAGCAATTAGTGAGGAAAAATAAACAAATCAGCTACTTCGAGGCACAGATGTTGCATGGGAGCATCAGGCAGAACAGGTGAAATTAAAGACCTTTCCCTATGTATCTCCTTTCCCTACACAAATACCCTCAGGGTTGTTCTGAAAATTCTCTTCTTTTGAATTTCTGTCCCAGTTTTTTCTAGCAAGTTCAAAAGTGCCCTGAGACCACCTGCTATATCCATCCGTAACCAATTTGATACCATGAATCATTGAATCACGTAATATAATGTAATAATGAGCAGGTTGGACGGCAGCTTTATGAGCTGATGCTCTCTTAAATAAGTTCATGCTGAAACAGAATCCTTCAGCCAATTTTTTCCAACTTCCCCTGCTGTTCAGGGGCAAACTAGGAAAACTAAGGAAAAAATCAGAGCTGAGAGCAGCACTGCTCCGTGTCTGAAACCTGCTTGGCCATCTGAAGAGATATTAAAGGAATACAGATATCTGAGCACATTTCACTAAAGAAGGCAGCCTTAATTTTAGCTGGCTGGCAGATGGGGTTTCTCATTAGCCTGTCTTTTCATCTTATTTCATGCAATTAAGTAGGCTCGGGAGGGACCTACAGGACTGGCCATCTTCCAAAGGCTTGCACAGCCCGGGCTGCACGGCTTCATGCTCCACAGCCGGATACCCTGTCCTGTGGAGCTGTTTTCCTTGTCACACAGAGCCAAACTAAGGGCTTTTCTGCATGAATCAGGTCTGCAGAGCTCCAGTGCTGCATGGAGCATCCAGCGGTTCCGTGATGACACTGTCCCCCAGACACTGGGGTGCAACCACGCTGGGCAGTGACACCCCGGCCTTCCACAGCACCCAGCCCCAGGACAAGAGAGGGGATGGGAACAACCCTAGGGACATGGGTTAGTAGTGGGCTTGGCAGTGCTGGGTTAGTGGTTGGACTCGATGACCTTAGAGGACTTTTCCAACCTGAATTATTCTGTGATTCTGTGACCCATCCCGAGGTGCATCATAGCAGAGCCCCCTCTGCTCCCAGCATACCCCTCAGGAAGGAGCAGAAGGAGGTGGCCCTGCACCCCAGGGAGGCACATGGGCAGGGGACACTCCCTGGCTACCAGCATCCCACCCTGCCACTCCCGGTATCTCCTCCCTCTCCCATGCATGCACAGCTCAGAGACATCAGGCACAGCCACAGTGTCACTCTCTCATGCTTTGGCCTGTCCTGAAAGCCTTTACCTATGGGAGATGTTTCAGCTTTCAGAGGGACCACTGGGATAAGTAAAACCTGCTCCCCAGGATTTATAGGACAGGCCCCATACTTTGCAGTCCATTAATTCAGCATTATTTCTTTGTTCCCATAGAAATGGGGTGGGGGAGAGCTTTGAGGAGTAGTGTGGAGCTAAGACAATGAAAATAAACCCAGACAGAACCCTGGCAAACCTCTGTACACACATGTGTTGGGGGAATAAAATAAAATCCTTGACTTCTTTTTCTGCATTCTGTAAAGCTTCATAATTTAGTTGGGGAAAAAAACCCAAACCCTCGCATGGATGTGATCCTTCTGCACTTTTTTCTGAGGCAATTTCAGCAAAATGCTTAGCAACACATACAGAAGGAAGCTGCTAAATCTTTGTATTAATTCTAAACCCCCCATTTCTTATTAAGTCACAAGAGATAGCTTTTACTTTGTTTCCAGTAAAAGGTAATTTGGGCTTTATTTTATTTAGAATGTTGTTCACCGTGCTGGAGAGGCGAGATTTCTTAATTGCTTTGTTGCAAAAACAATTTATGTGGGGTTTTTTGATGAGTTTAATTTTCTTTAAAGTTTTCCATGTATAAATGTGCAGCATTTTGAAATCAAATAAGTTATCTACCTAGCTGCCTCAGTGCTCTCGTCATTACATTGAACACTTGAAGCTGCTCCATGAGGCTTATTGTATAAAAATTATCTGTACAGAGAGGAGATGGAGTTGGTGGCTAAAAAAAAACAACAATAAGCAAGAGAGAAAAGGAGGAAGATTATTATCTGCATCCTTGAAGCTGTCCTCCTACTACAGAGCTGGAACTGAATCCAAACTTGGGGAGCTGCAACATAGAGATGAGGTTTTGAGAAGATGGCAAAATGCCTGATCATAAAGTCACAGACTGGTTTGGGTTGGGAGGCCCCTTAAGGCTCAACTCATCCCACCCCCTTGCATGGGCAGGGACAACTTCCACTATCCCAGGTTGCTCCAAGCCCCATCCAACCTGACCTTGGACAGTCCAGGGATGGGGCAGCCACAGCTTCTCTGGGCAACCTGTGCCAGGGCCTCACCACCCTCACAGGGAAGAATTTCTTCCTAATCCCTAATCTAAATCTCCCCTCCTTTAGTTCAAAACTGTTCCCCTCAGGTGCATTAAAACACCGTACACAGAGCAAATGTTGATGCCCACCAGAGGGTGAGAGGTGGATCTGCAGGATCAGTGGGTTAGCAGCAAGCCAGAAGGCAGAGTTCTCTCTCTGCGTCAACAAACTCCCCAAGACTTCGTGAAGCTGAATTCTGTTCCACACCTCCCAACAGCCTCACACCTGGGCACTCAGCAGACCGTGTCTTGCAGAGGTACTTGCCTGAAAAGGTAATTTATTAATTTCATCGAATCCAATGATGTACACAGCAGGTACCTGCATATCCACCTCAAGAAGGGAGCCAAACAGAGGGCAGTTTTGCCACTTCTCATGGCTTTTACCACTTAAATATTTTGCTTGTCAGTGTATGTAAGTGTTTCTGACTTTCTAATGTCATACAGACCTAATGTTGTAAGTGCACACAGCCCTCCACTTGCCATATTTCAGTGAGGCAATGGTTTAGAATGTGCTCTTCTGCGTGAACAGCCAACTCTCCAAGCAGCTCAGGGACCAACCAGAGGTTCTGCCAACCTCAGCTAGTCTGGGATGCTGTGATGTGTCACCCCATTCTGTACCCTAAAATCTCAAGACCCCAAGAGCACAACAAATAGACCATAATGGCCCCAATTCACCTCCATGCCTCCCCCATCCGGGGCCTAGGAGCCCCCTTCAGCCCAGGATGGAGGTCTTGGTTCTGCCTGAGCTCCATCCAATATTCCAGCTCAACCTGGGACCTGCCCAATCACCTTCCCAGCCATTCCCACACTCAGAACCATCTGGTTCCACAGAAGAAACTGACGCAAAAAGTCTGAACAGGTCACAACTGGATGAAATTCCAGAGAAGCTTCAGGAGGAACAAGTGATCCAAACTGAAATTGCAAAAAGTGTCTGAATTTCCTTACCTGGCTGTTGCTCATAGGCTCTCAGAGGTGTGAGAACTGACCATGAAATCCTGCACCAGTCTCGTTAGTAAGCTGCAGCCTTTACATGATATATAAGATTTAGCGATAAAGAATTCATGAAGCAGAAGTTGAATCCCTCCGCTCTCACGCAAATGGGAACATTTCCAGCATTGCCGGCTGATGATTAATTTATGCCCAGGTACTGGGACAGCAGACAAAAAGTCCTGTTTATCGTCTAGACAGGGGACAGTTCCACCTTTATTGCCCTGAAGAGCATTGCCATTTCTGAACCTTGAGTGAGACCCATCACTAATTTTTCAGAAAGAGCATTAAAATGAACCTGCCAGGGCAGTTATAGGAGGCAGGGAGAGAGGGAGGTGTAGGATATGTAATCATATATTTATCTTATAGTTTGAGAAATAAATTCACAGTGACTCTTTCACAATCCCAAAACAAGGAAAATCTTAATAGTTGTATTGAGGCACAACAGAGAAAATATGCAGAGCCATGGTTAAAACATTGTTTGGGAAAAAAATCCAGGAGATTTCTCATTGCATAGGGACAGGGAAAGGAGAATTAAAATTGTGTTTATTATACCAAGAGCCACAATTCCTGCCCAGTCTCCCCCTAAGTCCTCTACAGACAGACAAGGAGAATGCCACCAATGCCACGTTCTGTGGCTCACACCAGTCAGCAGCCACCCATCACTCATTCCTTAGCCAGACATGGCCATCCATGGAGGACACGTGGTGTTTGGACTTGTGACTCACACAGGATGGAACAGCCCTACAGGTGACAGTGGAGGAGAAGGTGCTCTGGGGAGGAAGGCAGCTAAAAGGTAACAAGGCACACAGCTTCTCATCTTTTGCAGCCCAACATGTCACTGGTAAATGAGCAGAAATGAGGCGTTCCTCTCGAGCCTCTTTAGGTGCTCCTGCACATCAGCACCAACCCAGACCTCCCTGAGAACAAGGGAGCTGTGACTGCTTCCTCCTCACATCCTCCTGGATGTGCCACGTCCATGAGATGACAACTCCAAGAGTAATGTGACAGTGACAGCTAATTAATGTTGTATGACACCATGACAGTGCCATCCCTGAAAGTGCCACTGTCCAAAATGATGGATTAACATGGCGGCTCTTGTATGGAAAACGCCTAAACAGCGACAGCTCAGTAGTCAAGTAGGTCACCCCGGTTAGACACACTGGTGCTCATTATGTTCAGCAGTACCTCGCTGTTCAGGAACAGTCAGGCTCATTTTTTCATCCATAATAAATAAAGTCCAAAAGCCATGGAGTTCATGGGCAGCCAGGACAGCCACGGGCATCGCCAGGCGTTTAACTTGTCAGGCTTTTGCCCTCAGAGTGTGATTTCTGCATAGCAATGTTACAGCCTGAGAAATGCTCCTTGCTAAGTGTCTGTTTCCAGATGAGATGTTATAATTTATTTATGTGCCCACAACAAGTGACTGGAAATTAAGAGATATTCACAAAAATGAGATCTCTCGTGACCGTCAACTGCATGATGCTGCCAGACCATCTTCCTTGTGTCATGTTTGCTCCTAGTGTGAGCAGTAAACATGATTTGGATTTATTTCTTACAAACTTTTTTGTGATTTATCTGAATTTCCTTTCAGTCCCAATAATTGTGCTTCTGAACAAGCACCAAGTGATTGAGAGGGGCTCTGCCTGGCAGCAAGACCCGGTTTTGTCCACACATCGAAGCCACACGGGTTCAAGGTTCAAAGCCACACGGGTTCAAGGTTCATCCACCTCTGCACACTTAAGGAGTGTTTTACTCCTCTGCCCCTCCCCACGATGAGGCTCAACCAGCATGGCGGCAGTGGAGCCACCAAGGCCACCCCTCAGTGTCCTGTCCGCAGCTGCCTGAGGAACACCACAGCCCATTTCCAGACCTCTGGCCTCTGGCAAGCAAAAGGTGTTTGGAATCAAACTCCAAATACAGATCAACTGACAATTTCATTTCCAGTCGAGCAGCATGTTGGGCCACAGCCGGTGGCAGGTTTGGTGCCACAAGGGCTCAGTAGTGACCAAGGAAAGGAAGAGTATCAGGGCAGCCCAGGCTCCACATGCTACTTCCCTTCCCTAGCCTGGATGAACAGGGAGGGATGTCGAGGAAGGGCTAGGACAGAGCCTGGAGTATCCCCAGTGCCAAGGCAGCTGTGTCCTGGCAGGCAGTGGGCATCATTGCCTCTCCAGCCCCTCTGAGAGCACACCACTGGCAGTCCCATCACTCTCCTGAAGAGCAAAGCCTTTTTTATCTCTTCCTCTGTGAGCTAATAATGTTTTTTTAATTGAAACATGCTCAGCTTCTCCTTCTTTCTTCTTGTTTCAAGTGATTTCTGCCTCTGCCAGCAAAATAAGAGCCTGTGTTGCTGTGTCTCTTTTTTTTTTTCTTTCAGAAAAAGCAAGGGTTTTTTCTTCCTTTTTTTTTTTTTTGTAAGATTTCAACTCTTCGACTTTGGAAGAGAAATCATTGTGGAGAAAGTATTTCTTGAAATGATGACAGAAGCAAAATTATATTCCTTTGTAGAAAACAGGGACATTTGAAGACAGGCTTTACATCTTAGTTCTTTGTTCTGGGAAGTGCGAATTCGCAGGGCCCTGGACCATTAATCCTTCCCCATTCTTGGTTTTTGAAGATGAACATTGCAGAGAATGAGGCATTGTGCTTGAAAGGTCTTTTCAGAAAATACCTTTTCCTTACACAATATGTTCCAGTTCTCTGATAATTTGCAGAATAACTTGGCAGTTTGTGGCTTTTCCTCATAAATATTTATTTTCCCAGGACACCCCAGTGTGATTGGGTTCCCAAGGTGGCTGCTGTGAGCACCCTGCCCCCACACTCCCAGCATAGCAGGTTTGGCAGCTGCCCTGAACACCAGCATCCACTGGGCTCTTTCCCAAACATGTTGCTGTACCAGAGGATGCTCCAGCCACAGCCGTTGGAAGTCTGGAGACCATTGCACCAAGGGTGTCCTGCTCCCCCTATGTGCCCAGCCTCCTGGGGGTGAAACCAGTTCCCATCTGCTTGGGTTTGGACATCCTTTCATAGAATTGCAGAATCCCAGACTGGTTTGGGTTGGAGGGGACCTTAAAGCCCAACTCATTCAAACCCCTGCCATGAGCAGGGACACCTTCCACTATCCCAGGTTGCTCCAAGCCCTGTCCAACCTCATCTTGAACACTTCAGGGATGAGGTAGCCACAGCTGCTCTGGGCCACCTGTGCCAGGGCCTCAGCACTCTCACAGGGAACAATTTCTTCCTACTATCTAATGAAAATCTACCCTCCTTCAGCTTCAGGAAGGAAGGAAAGAGGGAGGGAGGGAGGGAAGGAAGGAAGGAGGGAAGGAAGGAAGGAGGGAAGGAAGGAAGGAAGGAGGGAAGGAAGGAAGGAAGGAGCGTGAGCCTTGCATACACTGGGCTAAGGGGCTGGTAACAGGGGTGCTGATGCTGAAGCAGAGCACGGCCAGCTTTCACTCTCTGTCATTGCAAATAGCCTCATCCCTGTCAGTAAGGTGAGAATCCCAAGGCAAGCAAACAGCATGGCCAGCATGGGGAAAACTGGCATGTTGTGTTGCCCAGCCAATGCTCTCCCATGTTTTATGTTATTGCTCAAAGTACATTAACACCAGACTGTGACACATGTGGAGGTGTGAATCTGAGGACCACTCGGTGCTGTGAAGTTTCCCACTTTATCAGTTACAGAAGCAGCTCTGCCAGCTTGGGGCTGTGAAAACTCAATGCCTGATATGCTCACAACTTCTCAGCTTTTAAATGGTGTGGGGCGGTCACAGAGAGGGGGTGGGAGAAGGTCCACTGGGCTCCTCACACTGCCTGGGTCTGCGTGTGTGGGGGTGTGTGCATGTGTGTGTATGACAGAGTCATAGAATGGCCTGGGCTGAGAGGGTTGGGAGGGACCTTAAAGCTCATCCAGTTCCACCCCTTCCACTAGACCAGGTTGCTCCAAGCCCTGTCCAGCCTGGCCTAGGACACTTCCAGGGATGGGGCAGCTACAGCTTCTCTGGGCAACCTGTTCCACTGTCTCACCACCCTCACAGGGAAGAACTCTTTCCTAATACATAATCTAAATCTACTTTCTATCAGTGTGGGTTATCCCAACAGTGGGTTAACTCAGCTCTGGGTTATCCCAGCAGTGGGTTAAGCTGAGTTAAGCAGTAGGTTATCCCAGCAGTGGATTATCCCAGCCCTAGATTATCCCAGACACTGCTCACCCTGCAGCCGCCCAACATGTGCCCTGGTGCCATCGGCACAGCTGCAGGGAGGGGTGAGCCTGCTCCAGGGCTTCCCCAGGCAGGGGCTCCCCGGGGCTCCCCAGGGCTCCAGCGCTGGGACAGGACTGGCACAGCAAAGCCCAGCACATGCCAAAGTGGGTTTGGTTGCAGACCATACCCTGCAGGGAAGTCACTGCCCTGGTGCAGCCATGGGGCTGCTAACCCTCGATCTGATCTGATCTCACTTCTGCAGAGGTCAGAGGCTTCTAGAGCCACATTCCGGTCTGCAGTGTCACACTGTGGTGGTTGTCACTCGACCTTCTTTCTCTACACTTTTGAAAGAAAAACAAACCAAACACAACTCACTTGAGCACTTCTCTATCCATCAGATTTTGCCCAGTGCTCACCCACACCTCTGGCTGTGGTGATCCTGACCAGTGCTCCAGCAGCACCACACCAGCAGGAAGGTGGAGAGGACAGGGATGGGGGGCTCACTGCAGGGGATCTGCTCACCCTCATCATGGACATGCTTCCTGAGGTGTCTGAGGCTGCTCATACTGGGGTGCTTTCCAGCCCTGTGGGCAGTCGCTGCTGGTGGGAGTCTCCAAGCTCCTAGAGGCTGGGGACCACCAGGAAGCTTCAGAAGGGCAGGATCATACCCAATATTGTAATGAGAGAGGGGTTCAGCTGTCAGGGAGACCCTCCCCTTGGGCTCCTCTGGAAGCACTGAAAAAAATCTGAAAAAAAACTCAATGCAGCTGAGTTTCCACCCAAATCTGACTTCAATCCAGAAGCAAAAACTACACCAAATTTGCAAGAGTTAAAGTGAAAATAGTTATAAGCAACAGCAAACCTCCAGATATTTGGAGTATGACATCCTGTGGGAACTGCTGAGGTGGATGTATCCTGCATAAAGATTATTTTACGATAATGCCATGAGGTCACAGAGCTCAGCACGACTCCCAGCTCTGGCTGAGCACTGATAATTCCAGGAGCAAAGCTCCCAGTCTCATCACGCAGCCACTGTGATCGCTGAGCCCTGAGAAGAGGCATCAGGCAGAGTGCAGGCTGGAGCAGGGACAGGAGGGATGCAAAGGGCAGCCACAAACCAGGACCCTCAAGTTTCTCTCCCCTCTCCAATTCCCAGGACAGAGGGGAAATATGTAAAGTCAGAACTTCAATATTCCAACTGGAATTAACACATTTATTTTTAACATTTTAGACTTTTAATTTTTATCATCTTATTTTATTATACTTGAATTAGGGTGTGGGATGTGAAACTAATGTTGCAGCATGTTTTAAAGTCCCAGGGGGGAAAGTGTGATCATCTGGTGGATGCTGGGGATGGGACCCCTTTTGCCTGACAATCACCCTGGGACTGCGGAGGAGGAAGCACCCACAGAAGCCCCTCAGAGGCGCTTTGCAAAGCACAGTCACAGATGTGATTGTGAGCAGCATATGCAGCTGTGTCCTGGGAGAGGCACGTTGTAGTTATATGGGCTCATTACACCCTGGTATTAAATCCCCCAGCAACTAAGGCAGAGAATGCACCACCTTTCACTCCTCCGATGTGAAAACAGCCAGAGCTGTTTTTCCTAAGGCAGTTGCTGTCTCTGACCTCCCAAACCTGAAATCCAACCACAGGCTGATATGGGTGTGCTCTGCAGTTCATCACTCAGCTGCTCTCCAGCATTGCCATGCTTCCCCATCTGAAGGGCAGATGCCAAAAGCCTTTTGCACCAGTTGATAGCGATAGCAGGTGCTTGTGCATGTGTGCAGAAACACAGACAGTGGCTCACGGCAGTGTCTGCACCCGCCCTTTGCTTTGGGATCAGTGCAAAATCGTGTTTCAAACCAACATTTTTAAAGGTTTGTGGCTTAACTTCTGCAATTTGTCTGGATGAGACCCAAGAGCATGTGGCCCACCTGGAACTGGTGTTGTACAGCCCCTTGACATCCTCAAACACACAGTACTGACTGTGTGAACTGCAGACGTTTCTGTTTTGCCACTGGGCGCAGGGTGTGCGGCGGCACAGGGAC
Source organism: Manacus vitellinus (assembly GCF_001715985.3). Classification (NCBI taxonomy): domain Eukaryota; kingdom Metazoa; phylum Chordata; class Aves; order Passeriformes; family Pipridae; genus Manacus; species Manacus vitellinus. Next base: position 3,393,762 of record NW_021939546.1, on the reverse strand, counting down.
TGTGGATTGCAGCAGTGAGATGTGCAGAGCCGGGCACTGCCAGATGTGCAGCATCCCTACACCAAGGCTGCACAGTGCCACAGCAGAGGCCAGAGCCAGCAGCTTTTTTGGTGAAGAAATTAAGCACAAAGTAGTTCAGTTTTAAAAGAAAAAGCAGGGTCTAGGCTGGGCAGAAGGGGGATGGTAATTCCTGTGCTGTGAAAGAGAAACAGCCACTTTTACCATAAAAAGACAAATAAAAGCGACCACAAATAAATAAATAAAGGTGACCATTTTCCCCTGTGTCTGGGGCCCTCAGTCCAGCATTAGATATGCAATCTTTTATCACCATATTGCTCATAACATCATTTTACTCATTACTTTCACACTTGATCACACCTAACATTAGTAGCACTGGCACTGTGCAAATACAGCAAATATTAAATGCTGGAGATTATTTAAGCCTCTTGCTTTCAGGGCTAAACATATTACTTCCAAGCTGAACTCCTCCTTACCTGCCAGGGTGCATTTTTCTGGTAGAACAAAAGGCCACAGTGCTTTGTTTATGGAATGTAAAAGGAACTACAACATTGGGAAAAGGAAAATGAACCATAAAATTTTATTTGCTTTGCCCATCTTTTTTTTCCTTCCCAGGGTAACTAAGACTTCTTGGTGTTTATTGTGTGCATCATATCATAATGTGTTTGTCATAAAGGGAGGGCTCTACACATGCCCCTGCTCTGGAGCTGCTTCCCCACAAAGGCTAGGCTGTGTCACAGACTCAGCCACTGGCTGTGAGTGCCCTGTGAGTCCCCAGACATGCGATACCTCACTGCAAGGCTGTATTTATTGGAACAAGATGCCTCCTACACCCATACCAAATCATTTGCACCTTGCTCCTGTTCTTGGCTTTGTGTTCTTCGTATGAGTTGCAGTTTCAGGTTCCTTACAAAGAGTTTCTGGAATGTCCCTTGATCTTCACATGCAGGACCCAGCACAGCCCATGCAACACCCACTAAAAGCTGAATTGCAGTGGAGGAGGGAGACTTCTGCAGTACGACAGCCTGTAAAAGTGAAGAATGAGGTGACAGAAGTAGCTGCAAAAATTTTATCACACCCAGCCAGTATGGGCCCAGGGAAATTTAGAGAATAAGGTTAATAAAAACAGGATGGAAAATAAATAGTGGGAGGAAAGAGAGGCACAAATCAGCATTTATTTATTTATTTCTATTGAGTGCCTCATTCACCGCTGACCTGCAAAAGAGATATCCAAGGAAATGCTAACACCTTGCAGAGCTCATCTGGTGACAACCACACAGGTGTCTGGGAAGCACACACCAGCTGAGGTCGAGGGATCCTCTGTCCAGGTTTTACAGCCAGTTAGGGAAACCAACCCCAGCTAAATGCTCACATTTTCCATGTCCTCAAAAACTGCCTTTGCAAATCCCGTTCTTATCAAATCTGATTCTCCCCATTAATGGCTTTGCTTGGCAGTTTCAGATGACTAATGAGCTCACTAACAATGTTCTCCTGCCATCTTTTTGCTCAGAATGTTTAAATGATCTGCCAGTAAAACCCATGGTCGTTACCCTGCGCTCGTGGTTATTGTTACTTTTTCTAAATGCATCGTCAAGGTTCCTGAGCCTGTGTACCTTCAAGGTGACCACAAATTAACAGCTATTTTGGCTTACTCTTCCAAAGTCTGAGTACAACAATGCTACATGCTGTAAATCCACTCTTGAAATGTATTTACTCAGCAGACAACACATGTACAAATATTTCTCCCCACTGGCAGCACAGCCTGGTGCATGTCCTCTTGGAAAGGTCACCTTGGCCAGTACCTGCCTCTCAAACCCCAGGTGGGTGCACTGTGGTGGGACTGGCTCAAGAACAAGGATGAAAGTAAGAAAGTAAGAGGCTCCCCTTCAGATTCTTCCAGAAGCTCATTTCTGTTATTTAATAAGCAAAAACTTCCAAGAATTAAAGAAGGAAATATATCCCAGTCATGCCAAAATAAAGATGACTCTCAAACACCAACATCTCAGGTCAGAAAAATTACCATTCAGAAAAAGCAGTGCACAAGGTTGCTCTGGAGAAGGCATTGGTCCAACAGTCTCTGAGCAACCTGGTCTAGTGGGAAGGTTCCCTGCTTGTCGCAGGGATTTTGGAGTAGATGACCCTTAAAGGTCGCTTCCAACCCAAACCATTCTATGATCATCGTGAGCCAAGACAACAAAGCCAAGACAACAGCTTCCCACAGGGTGCCTGCTCTAACTAAACTTTCTGTACTCTGGTGGAAGCAAGAAGCAAACCACTTTAACAAATGAGGCCTTTGCCTGAGTTACCAGCAGCCTGTAACTGCACCAAGTCCAAACAGAGCCATCCTCCTCCCTGTACAGCTGCTGCAGCAAGTGGACACTGAGCTCATCATGTTTTCTTTCACTGACCACAGAGCTGCTGCTGCAATCACAGCTTCAGAGTGGTCAGGACCAATATTTGGTTTCTCCCTCACTGACCCCACACTCATGATCCAACTTCTCCCCCACAATGAGCTCCCCCTGCTCCCAGAGACCTGATTAGCAAATGAATATCAACCATTCATGCCCACCATTCATGATGTCATTTCTGCCATTTCTTATCTACTCCTTGCTGCAGCTCAGCTCCATCATTTCCAGCTCTGAGCAGCTGCCCACTGACTTTGGGGTCACGCGCAGTAATCACCCAGAGTTCACAAATATTCCAGACATCAAAAAATACAGAGTTCAATTCACATCTATTCTATGTTACTGAAATATGAAACAATCCCACCGATTTCAGCTGTTGTCCCAGTTCACTTCCAGCATGGTGATGATCCACAGCCAGCTGGTCACTAATTTAGCCTAATTGCATGTTCAGTATATGCATGTGCACTTCTTTACAAAGATTTGTCTGTTTCTGATGAAACACAGAAAATGTTTAGTACAAGGTGGAGACTGAGAACATTTCAAACTGAACAGTTACAATTTGTCATAAGTACCACAAATTCAAAGAGACAAATTGGAGCAATTTGCTGAGTTCAGTGGTGGGAGCCATTGGATGCATGTACAGAGCAACTAGATGCCAAAGAAAATGAAGATTTTGCTGTATTTTGGCCTTATTATGTGTGCTAAAGTCCACAGAGGGTCTGGGCAGAGGCTATTAACAAGGTTCAGCACCTAATTTCCCCATAAGAACCAACCTGCTGGGAGCTGGTGCAGGGCAAACCCATGAGAACCTCAGGGCTTTTTCCCCCAGAAGACACCACCTGCAGACATGGCTGCAAGCCTGAGGAGTGCAGACAACTGAAGTCCCTGTGTGCTGGCTTTGCTTTGAGTTGATAACTAAATAATTAATTGTTAAAACATGAATGTTGATGCCTAATGCTTTTTCATGTCTGGGCACGGCTGCTCGTAAGATCAGCAGGTATGTTTAAATTTAAAGGAATCAGCTTTCTGGTGATTAGGAAGAGACAGTACCTGGAGATAATTGTGTCAAGACATAGCACTAATTTTGTTTTCCTACCCTGCTTAGAGAATAAAGACTTAGTCTAATTTGTATGTTTTACAAAGCCGTGAAGTCTAAGGCTGCAATCCTCCTGGTGTTTTGCTATGGACCATTAGGACAAAAGCAGAACTTACATCTGCAAATGCAATAAACTAGCCGAAACGCATTTTACTCATCTATGTCTTTTGAAATTATATTTAATTTTGGAATATGAACAACAAAAAAGGACAGAACAGCAGGAAAATATAAAGGAATATGCATACAGTGTGACGCCTTTAGTATTCCAGGGTGCGACAGCAACAAACAGTTTACCATGTGCCCTTTCATTTGAAAGGCCACCTGCCAACTCATTCCCATTTTCCCTTTGCTGGGTTATCAGATGCATATAAATTAAAGTATTCCTGGGATATGCTGGAATGTTTATCCGTTCATGGATGAGCCTGGCTGTGGAGGCTGCTTGAAGACCCACCAAGCACAGCCCCTGCAAGGCAGAACTTCTCACACAGACTGGCTGCATACTTCAGATTTAACAGCCCGTGAATTAAAAAACTCTCTCTGTTCCGAGTCACCTCAGTCCAGATGTCTCAGCAGCCTTTGATACAGTCTTGAGTCTGACTCCTGAGCTGCCTTCGGCAGCCAGGGAGGCTCTTATTGCTCTGCCAGCATTGGAGTGAGGCACAGCGAGGAGAGGGCTTCGCTCTGCTCAGTGTCAGCCAAACAGGCGCTGCAGTTTTTGCACAGGAGCCTTCAGCCCCCTGCCAGTCGGGGGTTCAGCAGAGGGGCTGCTTCCCCCCCACAAAAGCCTTTTGTTTCTTGTCACACCACAAATAACCAGAAATTGGGTTATTAATCATTGGCAATTCAGCTCAGAGCAGGCAATAGATGTGTTCCTGGCACAGGAATACCATAGGGCTGAGGGAAATCCTACAGAAGCCACTGAGTCCCGCTAATGCACCCTTGGACACACATGTGCACACAAACACACACATGCACACGGTCATGGTGCCCATCCATTGATACAGAAAGGCTTTGGAATGATCTTCAGGAGAACACCTCACCCATCTGTCTCTGTCTTCCTGACCATTTTCCTTCTCCAGTTTTGGGAAGGAGACCTGACAGGTATATTCCCATTTTTTATGATGTGAAGTTACAGCACTTCTTTTTCTTGGGAAAATATCCTCTTTACACCCCTAGGCCTCATCTTTGCAATCTACGTGTGTTATCCTGCAAGACAGTCCTGAAAACCTTCAGGAAATATTTGAGGAGAAGCAACCAGAGGTAAATGGTCTTTATTCTATGATTCTATGATTTGTATAAGTATTATGTTTTATTTTATGTGCTTGCTCTTTCTCTTCTGTTGTTTTCTTTTGCTCTGCAATCCCTTCATTCCCTTAGTAAACAAGTGATTAATTGCATTGGGCAACAGCTGACCCTATCATAAATGGTATTGAAATGTTGGCTTTATTAAACATGGGTTTAACGCTACCAGACCCACTTAGCAGTGTCTAGTGATGGATGATATCACACAGAACACGAAATGGATCATTTATAATTGTTGATTTGGCTGCTCTCCAAACAAAGGCATGAAGTTTCATCCCAGGAAGCTGCAGTTCCGACTGGCTGGCACTGATGATTGGCCACAAAAGCCCTTCAAACTGGACAAAGAAACTGTTAAAAAGGGCACTAGATATCTTTCATACAGAGTTCCTCAAAGATCACCAAACCTCCCTGAAGTTTATTTACCTTAAATTTCATATAAAGAAGCTTAGAAAGCTGTGTACTTTACTTCCATGGATTCACAGTGTATCCCCAGTGGAAGGAAGTACCACAGACATAGAAATGCTAAATGGATTCTTGTATTAGCACCATCACAGTGATTACCAAATAAATTTATAATTATGATACACTTACAGTATTATGAGGAATAAAAGATCAAACACACCTCTTTATCAGGGAATAGGAGTTGAAACTACAGACTATATCAACATGCCGTGCTGAGAGATAAAGATCATGTTACCATTGAAATTTTTATATCCTCCAAAGGTCAAAATCACTTCACCATAAAATTTTCAGTGTCACAAAACTCAGAAGTTGTAAATGTGTTTTTGTTCTAGTCTAGTCATGCACATGAATTATTGGAACCCTTAAATTGCTAGAACATCAAATAAAAAAATCAGGATGTGAGAGTTCTCATCATGACATTAGAGTGAATATTTCTGAATATCTAATCCATTGGAGATGGTCATAATTACTGTAAAATTGCTTCTGAAACTAATTTGCTCATGCACACGCAAATGAAACAGAATTACATTTCCCTTTTCTCTTTTTCTTTTTTTTTTGGTACAAAGGAAAGAGGAGACACCGGCCTCCTTTGAGTATCAGAGTTTTGCTCAGGTTTTGATCCTCTTTGAAATTTGCTCATCAAGGACCTCGTTAAGGTAGCAGAGTCCAAACTTGACACCTTATGGAGGTGCATCCCAGGCATTGGTTCAGCTGGAGAGGTGCCCACAGAGGTGCCCTGAGCTCACACCTGCACACCCTGCTATGGGTGGACAGATGTGCCCCACATTCACACCCATACATCCTGGTGTGGGCAGTGAACAGGCAGACATGCCCTGAGCTCACACCTGCACACTCCACTGTGGACAGCAGGCAGGAGTGTCTGCTCAGCCATGAGACACTGAAGAAGAGTTGGTGGCTCAGAAGGATGAGCTGCTATGATTGCCCACACCACACCTGATCAGCACCTTGCCAGTGAGCAGAGTTGACACCCGCTGTTCTCTACAAAGAACTTTGTGTGTCCTATTGGTTCCTGCTCTGGCTGGGCTGATCTGGTGCTTTCTCATGCAGCAGAGGCCCGTCAGGATGAGGCTCCAAGAAGTGCTGGGAGTGTGAGTAGGGAAAGATTGATTATTGGCTTCTTTGTTCTCCCTTTGCTCCATGTGGCAGCCCAGACTGAGGCATTTCTGCATTTTGTGTACTTTACATCCGCCAAGAACTGTCAGGGGTGGCTCTTGCTCAGTCTGCAAGTCACAGTGCAAAGCCAAGCCAATCAATTCATCCAAAAGCCAATACCATATATTGAGAGAGACCCACTGGTGTCTCTTAATGTAAGCACTGTTTGCCTACAGCAGGCAGGCTTTAGCAGCAAGGGAACCTGCGTCTCTCCCGTCATACATTCCCACAGTCACCATGCAGTCAGCCAGGGGTTCAGTGCTTTGGGCAGAGGGCAGCTACAGGCATGGGCAGTTGTGGGCAGGGGGCAGCCGTGAGCTGGCACTCAAGTTTTCTGGACAGATTTCTTGCTTATGGAAACTTCATTATTTCCAGTCTCCTGATAGTTTGCAAAGTTGGTATTTCTGCCACCTTGGAAGAGAAAATAAAACTACAAAATCTCACCATTCAGAGAGATTTGTGAATTGCCCCTCGTTTAATCTGGTCTTCTTCAGGAACCAACCCCTGGTTACCAAGTCACTTTGGTCATCCCCTGTTGTTTAAGACTCTCTGGTTTCATGTTTTGGGCCATGGCTTTACGCCAGCTATTTGCCACAGGATGAGAAGCACACTCAGGGTCTCAGCCTCGGGTGCAATTTAAAAGCAAATCTGAAGCATGTAATGAGTCACTGTACGAAGGTAAATGTTTTCTCTCAGAGGCAGGGGTCTGTGCCAGTATATCTCAAATATTTATTTGATATATTTCCAACTTCACAAACTGCAGATAAGGGAATTGACTCTATTGCAATTTTGTTCTTTAATCATGACAAATTTTACTTCCTTACTAAGAATATTATCATTCCCTTGTCATTATTTCAACATCTTCTTTGCTGCTGATAAATGAAACTTAATTGAATTTAATACTGTAAACCATAGGCACAAGCCCATTACCCAGCCTGAGCTACTTGAGTTGTACTTGTTGGTGTAAAGGCACTAGGCAGGAAACAAGGGAGTGCACACTTAGTTGCTGACTCAGCAGACAGAGACTAAGGTCTCTTCTTGTTTATTTTACCAGCTCCAGACCCATGATATGAAGTCTTCAGCTCTGGCATATTATTTATGGCATTAATGAAGCCCTTTCACTGCATCACACAATGAACACTTTTGGGACTCATTGTTAATGAGATCTTCTGCTTCCTGTTGTCAAACCCAAAGGTGTCACAAAGGTTACTGTGGACTAATGAATAGGTATTGAGGCAAAAAGGACAAGTTTGGATTTTCTGCAGTTGCTGGGACTTAAAACTTCTGTTTCATGTGCACACTGCTTTTGGCTGTAACACCAGGTTTTCCAGAGGGGAGAGATGGGTAACTTGCTTCCAAGACTTCCCCACAGTGCCTGTAGCCTGCAGTATTCTCATTGCTCCACTAGAAAGATTAAGCAGATGCAACACAGAAATCTGCTGATAATTTTTTTTTAGACCAGGAGTATATTTTGAAACATTATCTTGGAAAGAATCAGTTCATGCTTGAAAATCGGGCTGGTGACTCCTTTCCCTGCCTGTGGGTGGGTTGGGAGTAGTTAGCACATGGAGGGGTCCTTCATAGTAAAACCCTACAGAAAGAACACAGTTTCTTGCAAGTCATGCTCTGTCTCGACGAGAATAGCATCAGGCAGGGTGTTTGGATTGGAAATCTCAAGGGTGAAAAAAGGGTGTTAAAATACCGAGTTGGAGTGTGTTCAGTCTTCCAGCATAAATTACACAGTTGCTTAATATTATTTACTAGTGTAAAAATCTGCTTAGGACATTCAGGCAAATCTAGCAAACATCCAAATGCACATTTTTGATAGATCTCTGAAAGAAAACAAGGTATGTACTGGTATCCATGACAACAAAACCACTGCGATCCGTGGGTATGTGAGCAAGACACTGCTTAGCATTATGGAAATTTTAAAAAGCTTGGTACTGTTGAGGGCAGAGCTTTTCATGCATATTTTCACACACATTAAGTTTATTACCTATTCCCAATTAGGTGTATTGGTGTTTGGTGTGTTTTGGAATTTGTTAGGAGGCAGAAGCCCCTGGCTCGCTGCAGAGGGGGCAGCTCTGGCCCCCCAGCTCCATGGGCAGCCTGGGACAGTTGGTTGGCAGCTGGACCCAGCTGTGAGGGTGCCAGTGGGGCTCCACATCCCCGGCATCCACAGCAAGGGGAGGGAGGAGTGGAGGTGGTGCCACACTGGCCTTGGGCTGTCCAGTGAGTCGGGGCTGCAGGAAGCAGCACATGGGGCTGACCAGCACCTTAAGTCAGGTCTGGTCCCAAATGACCTGCCAGTCCTGCCCATGTTCCCTCTGCAGGTGTCCTGCCCATGGAGGACACCGGCAGCTCCTGCAGGTGCTTCTCCCTTTCCCTGTGCCAGCCCCGTGCTGCCACACTGGCTCAAGCACAGCCAAAGTTATGTGGCAGAGGCACCTGCCAGACCCCAGGTGAACAGGGGACAGGGGGGCTTCTTGGCACAGATCCAGGCTGGTGGGGTGATATCCCTGGTGGGAAATAAACCCTGTGATGTGCTGAGAAGGAAATGGGATCAATGGAAAACCAAACTCCTCTTAGACCTGTTCTCCTGCCTTGCCTCCAGTGTCATCTTTCTGATTCATGGAAATCTGCCATATCAATCAGCACCAGTTCAGAACTGCCTTAAACTGATGGCAAAGGAAAGAACAATTGGAAAATTCAGGGTAGCCCCCCACAAGACCCACTGCTCTCCAAGCAGCATGGAAAGGAGGAAGGTTCCCTTTGAGGTTGGTGTTGGCCAGTCCCATGAGTGACGGCTGACTCTCCCTTGACAGTTCTCACCAAATTCAGCTCCTTCCTATCCCACTGGTGCTTGCCAACAACAAAATGAGTTAGTCACCTCTGGATTAATGCAGCCATGACAGAACCTCAGCAATCCTTCAAATTTAGATCCCATAAACCTGAGAGCTCACAATGAGCTTTACTGTAGGAATCAGAGAGAAGGAAAAAAGACCCTGAAAAATGTCCCAATGTTGCTTTCCTGGGGTTTGCTCTGTGGTTCCACTGACCTTTCCCACTTCTAATGTGCCCATATTCATGAGTGCTAAGGGACCTCTTCAGGTGTAACCATGATAATACAAACCTTTGCATGACACTGGAAGTAATAATTTCTCCAAGGAAGTCTCCCCTTTCAGACTGTTATTCACATGAGAAACTTTACAATCCTGCCATTTATTTTTAGGATAAATGCTTCATTCCATTGCCTCAGTTTCATGACTCTTTATTTCAGACATAGTAAATTCTCAAGAGAAAAAGTGAGTAGGAAATGGATGACTTTGGGACAGAAATGATGATGTTCTTTGAAACGAGGGTCACTGGAAAATGCATGAGTCCAGTTTCTCTCTGAAATGTTTTCTGGGTTTTGGTGGGGTTATTATTCCCACAAATAGCTTTTTTATTTCCTGAGAAAAAGGCTGTGTGAACCCAGAGTGCCCGTTGGAAAATCTGTTGTTGTGTTTATGAACTGTACAATGGGCTGGAGCTTGTGACATGAATAGCAATTTAGCAAAAGGACAGAAACAAACTGTCCATGCCTGGGTGGAACCACGTCTGCAAAATGTCAGCTCAGGGCAACTTTTTACAGAGAAAATACAGTAATTATAACTGAGAACATGTTCATAATGGAGTCGTTGGCACAACCTTAACTACAGTGATAGGAAGAAGCCATTAGGTGTTTGCTACGATGGATTAAGGACAGAAGGGTCTGTGCTGGCTCTCCAGAGTCAAAAGGACGAGGATATTAACACCAGCTGCCTGTCAACAGCTGGAGGGGTGGAAGAGCCAGTGCTCCAAGGGTGGGGACCATGATCCAAGGGCAGGGCTGGGCTGGGACCCCCACAGTCCCATCCTGGGGAGGGGAGCAGCCCAACTGCAGCCTCATGGGATGAGTGCTCCCACGGGGAAGAGGGAAGGCAGGGACATGACTGTTTGCTTGGACCGTGGGCAGGGAGCCGCAGCTCAGTTCTCTTCCTCGTCACGGATGTTTTCGCGTCTCCACACTGCAGGCTGGATATGGGGCCCTTGGGCTGGAAGGATGTCCCAGTACCTGCACACTCCCCTCTGCCACAGGATGGGTGAAGATTTACTGAGTGCCCACAACCACTTTCCTGACTGAAGTGACTGCCAGTGGGATTTTCCTCCCGACTCCTGCCCAGTAGCACAATAAACACCAGCTCCAACATGGCCCCAGTGAAACCCACTGGTCTGCAGGATGAGACGCTTTGTGTTGCCCCCAGCTGCCCCAGCGTGATCCCCAGCCCTGACCCCACTCCATCCTACCATCTCCTCTCCCACATACTTCCTTGCTTGGCCCTCCACAGCAGGAGGGACCCTCCAGTTCAATGGTTGTGCTGCCTGACTGGCACTTCCTGTCCTTTCGGATCCAGCGGGGCTGAACATTTCCAGCATGGAATAAATTAATTTAGCCTGCAGCAGTAAAGTGCATTACAGAGGTGATTATGTTCTGTACTAGAGTGAATGCACCTTAATAAACCCCAGCCAAATGCATATAGAAAAGGTAATGTTGCAGATTTATCTTTTTTTTCTGTATTCTTTTATAGCCTCCATTTGCTTTTGTTCTCTTTTTTTATCCTTTTGGCTTTTATGTTTGCAAGTGATAAATTTTCCCATGTTTTACATTTTATATGTAGTTTATCTCTTTATTTTGTACTTATTTTGCATTGAAAATGGAATGAGTCTTTAGAATAATACAGCTGATATTGAATTTTTTAAATTGCTATTGGGTATATACTGCACAAGGTGGTTATCTGATCTCCAACTTAATCATGGGAAAATATTGCTATGGGGAAAGCTGGCTGGGTAACAATGAGACCCCTATGCTTTCACAAAATTTACTTAACTATAAACCTATTATAAAGCATTAATACAGAATTCTCTTACTTTCTGTCACATTCAGGTCAGATTTATTGTACACCATTACTGAATTCACACCAAAACTGAATTAAATGTGCAGTCTCTATAGAGGATGCTATTTAAGCTTATCAAGACATGCTCCTACTCTCAGGATTTCCTGGCTGCCAAGTCAGTAAATATAAACAAAATTATGGTTTTGTTGTAGTTCAAAAGTGGAGATTCAAGGGCGAGATAGAACATCTTGGATTTGTCCTACTAGAAATAACAGTTGTCCAAAGGGAAAGGACAGCCAGTAAAGCCTGAAACATTCCCAGTACCTTGGACAACCACCTCTCACTGTCAGCCACCAGAGCTGGAAAAAAGCCTGGCACTTTTTCACAATGGTCACCTCTCACCTCTTCACTACTGGCACTGCTCTAATGCTTTGTGTAAGTACTGGGTTTACATTTTTCATGGCAGCTCTGCAGTGCCAATGTGACCCCACAGTGCAGCGAGTAGCGAGCCCAGGCGTGGAAACTCCCCACCCAGTGTCAGCCCAGATAGTTCAGTCACAGCACAGGGAAAGGGGGATCCCACATCTGCTGACTGCTCTTCTGCCAGCAGTCCTTGTTCCTGCCCCAGCCCAGCAAACCGTGCTCTGTGCTGGCGTTGAAATCCAAGCGCACCACAGTGTTGTAATGTGTGTTAATCCAGAGTCACTCTGCTGGCAGGGACACCTCCATCTGTGCTCACACCAGGATGACCAGGCACAGAATACTGCCCCATGGTCTGGACTCGGCATCCCCAAAATTGTGTCACCTCAAAGCAGAGATGGCTTCTCTAGTCACGGTAAGAGCAGGTGGGAAGGATGGGTCCTGCAAGGCGAGTGAGGGACTGCCCAGTCCCGATGGAGTTGGAGCCATGTCAGAGCCATGTCAGAGCCATGCTGCGTGGTGCTAACAGCAGCTCAGGCACGAGGCATCACTCCTGTGCAGGGCACTCACTGCCTGTCCGGGCAGGCTGCTGCTGAACAGGGTCTCCTGCTGGACATGGACTTGGGTTTACCTGTAGAGCATTCAGCCTGCAGGACATTTTGATATGGCTGAGTCATGACAAGGCACGTTGCCCCCTCTCAGTGTCTGCAGGTGTGAGTGCCATCTTGTAAAGTTTCTTGTGTCACAGCTATTTCTTTATTGCTACTTTAATCCAGCCTGTTAAGGGGTTCCAAATGAAATTATTTCTTCTGGAATTTTTACTCAGTGCAGTGCTGGTCACAACACAGAACTGTCACAACACTGAATGATCACAGTGTTATATTGTAATCTACACCAACACTGACCCTCAGATGGTACCCTCTGCAGAGGATCCTGACAAAATCAGGAAATTTGGGCCCCACCTCACACTGTGGAAGCAAAGGAGAGGCTAGAGCTTCCACTGGTGAGAGACCAGATGGACAGATCCAAATGTATAGGGACACGGGGGAAAGGAAACTGTCCCTTTTGAGGCATTTTTATGGTGATTTCTCCTCATATTGCTCTCTGGGGGGTATTTTCCTCAAGGATGCTATATATGAAGCTAGAGAATTACATGTAAATAATGTGAACCTATACAGTGCATTTTCCCATTCTTAACTCACCCTAAAATGAATTTTGAAGGCATTTATGTCAGACTGTAAAAGTAAGTGGAGATTCTCTATTTCATGTGTAACTTAGTCACTTTATTTTTCATGAGTTTATCTGTACAGGGCCATCCGAATTTCCATGCTGGATAGGCAAAACTAATGCATCTGCTCCAGCACTTGTTTCCTGAAGTGTCCAACATCAGAGATAGTATGGAAGGGGATAAATCCCCTCAGCTGACAGTTAACAAATCAAAAATGCACAATAAAGCTACTGTCATGACATGATAATTTATGCTCTGAAGCTTCTATCTAATAATTTTAAATATTATTAAATATTTTCCATATTTTCCACAGCTATTTCAAAATCCTTAGTATTTATTGTGAATGTTGAAGGCTGATAATGACGCAGATGACAGTTTCCAGGAGTGAATTCAATAGGTATTCATTCTTGATGTAAAGTGGTTTTAAGTTAGGTGCCACCACTTTTATGAGACAGAAACTTGTGTCTGATCCTCTCTGGATCTTTGCATTTATTACTCTACCAAGAGAAAGGTGAATACTTCCCTTCCTTTTGATTTCAGGAGTCATTCTGATTACCAGGAGAAGTTGTTAAATCTCTGAAACCAGAGTCAGCCACAGCATAAAACAATGGCAGGATCTGATCCATTAGCTTCTTTATATATCAAGGGGAAGTAGAATCATAGAATCATAGAATAATTAGGTTGGAAAAGACTTCTAAGATCCTTGAGTCCCACTACCAACCCAGCACTAACTCATGTTGAGCTGCTGTAGACCAGCACTCCCAGGTCCTTTTCCACCAGGAGCCTTCCATCCTCTCTGCCCCAAATTTGGAGCACTGCCTGGGGTAGTTGTGAACCAAGTGCAGTTCCCTGGATCCTCCTTCTGACCCTTCTTGTGGATGGGCATCACATTTCCAAACTCCGGTCAAGTGGGACCTCTTTCGTAAGGGGAGTAGTGACCATGTTCACTTTTTTTTTTTTTATTGTTTCTCAGTATAAAACCAAGGTAAGAGAGTGGAGCACTTGTGCACCTGGATATACCATCCCTTTCCCCAGGTAGGGTACAGCTATTTCAGCAGAGGGGAAAGAAATACAGAGGCTGAAGCAAGCAAGGTGAACACTTGCACAAATAAAGAGCAAGTGTAAGAGAAGACTTTGAATGTTAAATTTCTTTTGAGTATAATTTTTCTTACAATATGGAAACAGTTTGTATAAAAGCATTTTTTCTCCAGACATTTTTGCTCGAGTATGTTGCATATCCCAGCAGAGCAGAGTGATATTACACAGCTGACAAGAGCCTGCCCAGGGCCTGCTCCTCTGACCCTCTGCAGTTCTGGTGTACACCAGGATTTTCTCCGTCTCATCTTCCTGTGCAAGGTGAGATCCAGAGCTAACATTACCCCTCAGATTCCTAGTTGGAAGTGGGCTGATTTGAGTGATTTATACTGATTAAAGCCAGTACAGCCAGCTGGACTTCGGAATATACTAGGTCTGAAATCTTACACGCTCAGCTGTCCCCAGTGAAGCTGATTTCCCTCACCACTGTGCAGTGAGGATTTGGCCCTCCACATTAATTCTAATTTGGACATTCGCAGCTGAGTCCACAGGATTACCATGTCTTTCTGAAAGGGTACAGTGATGTGAAGTCCCAAACCTCATGAGCAGGACTCTTACCATCAGAGCTGCAGGAAGACTGTGCAACCCCTTGCATACCTGACCGCTCAAATAAAGCACATTTTGACTGGTTATCCAATTTACCTCTTCTCCAAGGTTTATTTAGATTTCAAGCAATGAGCAGAATTAACCTTCAAATCAAATTATAGGACACTTAACCCAGGGTAGCTTTAATATCGCCCATCAGAAGAAACATAATTCCTCAAAATCCAAACATTTTTTTCAGGATTGCTGAGGAGTAGTGGGGCTGAGCAGAGGCTGCAGCTGCTCTGGCAACTCCCCCAATAAGTACCTTTGGGAGGCAGGAGCAGATGGCCTGCTCCCAGATTTCCTCTCAAATGACCAGGGCACACGTGGCCTGAGAAGAGAATAGGAGCTGCCTACATCAGCTCTGGAGAAGCTCTGGGTTTGCTGGCCTGCCTTATGTGCAAAAGTATGATCACTGAACAACCAAGACTTCTACAGTTTAGAGCCTTCAAGTGCTGCCCCACTGAAGCATCCATCCTTTCCCAGCCTAGTCAATTTTCTAAGGACAAAGAAAAATGAGATTACAGAGTGGCAGTAATGCTATTGCAGTGAATGATCTCATATAACAGCTTGTTTGTAACAAAGCACATCTCTTCCTCCTGAACGCTGCTTGGCTGTGGAATCAGGATCAATTTCTGGAATAGGAAAGAACATGTTCCTGTTTGTTTCATTTGAATTTCACTTTTAATGTGTTGGTAATAACTGCAATGCCCACTGCTGATGTAATATAGATCTAATTCTCAGCTCATTTAGCTGCTGCCTCAATAGAAACACAATGCCTTGTGGGAGTGATGATTAGAGAGCAACAGCAGAGATATTAAGCAGAGACAAATGAAATAAATTTCAGAAAAGTTACTAACAAAATAATCTGTGGCCACATCAGTCAGCTGCTGCTCTGATGCACTAAATTGCTGCTTTGTTTTGTTGGGTTTTAAATGATAGCCACATTGTAAAACAGCCAGGAGGAGGAAAGCAAGCAAGAATGCATAACCCACCCTCTGCTCCCGACCCCAATGTCATGGGAGCATCAAGTGTGGAGGAGGCGGAGCCATAAAAGTGAATGGCACAGCACATGCCTCTCAAGCTGTTATCTGTTATCTATAAAGAATTAAAATGAGCTCGTTATTTCACATGTGCCAGAAAAATGGGTTCATCAGTGTTGTGCTGAAATGCATTATGACTTACTGATTCCTGATTTCATGGCTGTTGTACTTATTTGAAAACATATTTATAAGCTTTGTATCAACTGCCAACCATTGAATTTTTATTGTATATTACAGAGAAAAGTCTTATGTCTCAATTTGCATCTCTCTTAGAAACATAGAGTCATAGAATACATAAATCTGGTCTTGTGTGATTTACTTGGGAAACATCTGATCACAGGCTCTGAGAACATCCCTCCCTAACACGCTCAAGTGAGTTCTGTTAGTTCCCATCACACTCCCTGGTTGTGCAGGCCAAGGGAGTCGAGCCTCTCTCCCCAGCCAGGAGTACAGTGTTAGAAACGGCTTTATTTCCACATGGCCTGGCAAAAGCTACACATTGAACAAAGAGCAACAGGAAAGATCCAGGCTGCAGATGAAGGGACCAAAATACATCTCAAGCTTATCCAATCCCACCCCCTGCCACTCATGGACACCTTCCACTAGACCAGGTTGCTCCAAGGCCCATCCAACCCTGCCTTGAACACTTCCAGGGATGGGGCAGCCACAGCTTCTCTGGACAACCTGTGTCAGGGCCTCACCACCCTCACAAGGAAGAATTTCTCCCCAGTGTCCCATCTAGCCCTGCCCTCTGGCAGTGGGAAGCCATTCCTCCTGTCCTGTCACTCCATGCCCTTGTTCAAAGTCCCTTTCCAGCTCTCTTGGAACCCCTTTAGGCACTGGAAGGTGCTCCAAGAATGAATATATATTTTAAAAAAATGAGTAACATGGCAGAATTATGACACTTAAGAGTCCTCCTTAGAGACAGGCATTGCTTGCTCTGATGCAAAGGCCACCTTGTAATGGTGTTGAGATTGATCTCTTGTAATGCCAAGACTGGTCCTACAACCGTGTATGGTGGCAAGGAGACAAACAATGGGAGGTGTGCAGGGCCTGGGTTTAAATTTTTTTCCACCTCTGCAGCATTTATGGTTGTTCACCCAAATTTGGCACAGGCTTGTGGAAAAAAATGTAAAATCATTCTTTGCCCTGGTGGTATTTTGGTGAGTCATGGTATGATACTTCCCCCTCCCCACCTCTTACTCAAGATTTTGAGATAATCTGAATATTCCTGCAAATGTTTTCAAACCCAGCAATTAGGAGCTGAGGGAAAAAAACAGCAAAACCTTTGGGTTAATGTTGGCCATCATTCTTCTGCTTCAGATGTTTCAGTCCTCCCATCAGAGCAGAAATAAAATCATCTGACCAACTGCTGACTGAAATGATGGAGCAGCTGATTCCAAACTGATCCATTGCCTAAAGGTTAGGCAAATAAATGTATACTTACCTGTGTATTTTCAGTAAATTTTCTCTTTCTTCATTCCTCTTTTCCCTGTACCATTCCCCTCTCACTTTCCTGCCTCTCCCCATCCACCAGCTCTCTCTGTCCCACAGAGAAGGGGGTCCAGGGCTCCTGCTCCACTGGAGCCTCACCATCTCCCTGCCTGTCAGAGCCTGCTTCAGTTCTCCTTCCACCACACAGCTTCCTTTTCAAGCTCCAACAGATGAACTTCTAAAGTGGCAAGTTGCTCCTGGGCTGCTCCCAGGGATGGTCTCCCATTTGCAGTGAACAAGAAGCTGAGGGTTGAGGAGGGGTGACACATTGTTGGAGGTCTTTTCCCCCAGGAGGAGCAGGACAATTTGTCCATAGTGACCTCTGGAATCACCTCCTGCCACCCTCCTCTGTCCCTTTGGTGCACTAGCTGGTTTTCTTCATCTTATCACTGCCAGCTGAACACGTGCCCATGTTCCATTACTGTAATTCTGGAAATCTGTAAAGGCTGCGAACCAAAATCTCTACAAATATTTGCATTTATGTTTAATGAATTTGCTTCAGCTGTGTTTACCCTATTTTTGTACTCGTGTCCTCCAAACACTCGTGTATGAAAGCCTCACAAATATGACTCAAGGCTGAAGCAGTGTTGAAAACCATGATCTCCTCCCCGGTTTCATGCACAGCAGTGTCCCAGCAGTGCCCCAGCACTGTCTCAGCACTGCCCCAGCAATGTCCCAGCACTATCTCAGCGGTGCCCCAGCAATGTCCCAGAAGTTCACAGCAGTGTCCCAGCACTGCCCCAGCAGTGCTGACCCCCCTGGTCACAGAAAGACTCACTATTCAGACTTCAGAGGAGTGACCAAGCTCAAGTCCAGGTTGGACAGGACCTGTAAAAGGTGTCCCTGCCCATGGCAGGGGGGCGGAATGAGATGAGCTTTAAGGTTTTGGGTTAGGATCAGTCCACCACATCTCAGTCAACCTGGACAGGAACAGCATGACACCTCACAATGCACACCTTGCTGAGGGGCTGTGGGAATAATTAGTGTTTTCTGAGCACTTTGGAAAAGGTAAATTCCTCTACACTG
This sequence comes from Manacus vitellinus, assembly GCF_001715985.3. Lineage (NCBI taxonomy): Eukaryota > Metazoa > Chordata > Aves > Passeriformes > Pipridae > Manacus > Manacus vitellinus. The sequence continues at coordinate 3,375,499 of NW_021939546.1, read as the reverse complement.
TTGTTATCTTCCAGTGGATCAAACCAGGCAGACACGAGAGACTTCACCTCCCCCTTGGGCCAGGCTCATCTGTTCTCCTCATTAAGGGTCACAACATCTTCCCAACACGGCTAACCCATGAGGGCACTTCATTATATAGATAACATAGTTTGTGTCACAACTAATCAGACTCCATGTTACACAAGAATCTCTTCTGAAGTGAGAGGTTAAACGCGTCGTTGATGTGAATGACAACGTGTGCAGCTACAGGGAGAAAAATCATCAGGAGTGGGTGTTGAACCCACTCCAGAAATCTGGTTTTCAAGGAGAGAATTAAGCTGAACCACTGACATTCTCTACTCTAGAAATGAAAGAATACATTTTTTTTTGTGGATTTGTAAGTAGGGAGAAAATAAATCCACTGAACTTCACTATATTCATGAGTGGTTAATATCCGTATCATGTCACAACAAGTTTTCCAGCAAGAGGTGATTGGAATTCCACTATTGTGTTCTGAGAGCGATGGGGGCACACTGCATATTGCTTTTAGTCACACTGACTTCCACCTCACCCCACTGTAATCAATGTTAAAATTCAGATCAATGGGACTATTTATATGCCTTAAGTTGGGTTCATGCATGAAGGTCACCCATGAATCAGGTTCTAAGAGTGCAATAAAGCTCCAAAAATCACATAAATGTTAAAGCATAACCACCTGACCTAAAGCTGCCTTTTAAGGTGAGCAATCCCTGTTCTCTATAAACGTGGTGAAACCAAACAGAAAAGCTCTCCACAGTGGGGTGTTGGTTCTCATTTACTGTGCAGCTGGATCAAGATAAAATACCTGTTGGTTGCTGTAGCCCAGAGGAACACGTTCCTGGCATTGCCCTGGCCTTTGGTTCCTCTTGCTCCCGTTTCTTTGTACTCTAGGGGATACTAAAAGGTTTGATCCATGCTTTGCTGTAGATTTCATACATCATTTCCTTTCATGGAGGAAATAAAACATGAGTGGGATTTGTGTCTTAAGACAGATTCATTGTCAAGTTAACATTAGATGTTATTTTAAAAACTCATAAAATTGATAAGTGGCATGGCTGGATAAGTCTCAATAAAGACATTTTGTCTGCTCTGAATGCCAGGCAGAACTGATGGTTATGTCTTTGGACTTACAACAGCAAATGGGCTTGATACGTCTCATTATTTGTATAAAGGGGAGAGCAGCAGTATGTGGTGAGGCCTGCCTGGAGATGGCAGTGGGAATGAGCCATTCAGCACAAATCTGGCCATGTTAGTGAGTTATTCTTGGAAATGGGTGTGAGGGAAAACACTGGGAAAAAGAGTAAAAGGTAAAACTCTCTTGAGACAGACTTGCTGATGATGAATTAAAAAAAACAAACAACACGATTAGGAGCACAATGGTGCCTGGGAAAACTCTCTGCTGCCAGGCTCTGAGTGTGTCGATGCTTTATTTAACCCAGGGGAAAGAGCAAGCAGGATAAGAGTAGCAACATAAAAAAGTCATGTTCCTTGTGACTGCGTTCACCTGGGCTGCCCAGGTGAAATGTCATCGGTTCCAGAAATTGACTTTTTTCTCTCACCACATCACAAGATCAGAAGATTTGCCTTACAGTGGTTTGTGAACTGCAGGTAGAGAAGTTAATGGAATAACCACAGAGAGAAAGGCAAACCTGTGGGACCAGAGCACCAGCACACTCTGACTTGCTGCCCTTCCAAGAGCTTCATCTCCTGGAGTCCTGTAGTTCCCACAGTCAATCCATATTCAGTGTTTGGGGACCTTCCCCCCCAGGGCTCCTCACGGAGATGTTGCTCCCACAGACACTGATGATTCTCGAGTCCTTGTGCTTCCCCAGGCATGTCCCAGTGCCTCTCACACAGTGCTGTTGGACATGTGGGCAGGATTTCATACACCTAAAGGTTCAGTTTCACTGCTAACACTCAGGAGAATGTTCTGTTTCATGGAAGGGAAGAGCTGAAGAGCAATGCTGACACAGGAGTCATCAAAGCTGTGGCAAGAAGCATCCATTTCAAAATATGTGTATTTCTTTTCAAGCTAGGACCACACATAAGAGGCATTACCTGGTAGGACCACACACAGGATGGTGCTTTGGGATGGATATGATCTCAGGTCTCTGTGCTCTTACAGACATATTCAGAGCCAGGCAAGTGGGGCAGAACAAGTTTTCATCAAACTTTTTTTGTGTGAGAACCCGCCCAACAGCACAGCTTGGTTGGTGCTGGGCTTGCCCCACATGTCCTGTATGGTCATGGACTGGCTTTCCTGCCTGTTTGTGGGGAAAGAAAGGACTTATCTCTGAGTTATTGGTCCCAGTAAAAACCTGACCCCAAAACAGGATTCTGCAGGCTCAGATCAGAGGCTCCTGGCTAAATGTGGCCTCCTGGCTCTCATTTGTCCTATTCCCATACAAGGAGATAATTCTTCAAAATATACATTAAATTTTACCTCTATAATTGTAAAAACAGGAATTATAATAAATCCATAGCTTAGCTTGCTTCTGGAGTAGTAACTTTACTACTCTGAGTAAAAAGGACATTGCCCACAGAGGCAGATGTCAGGCAAGCTCAGGGCCCAGTGGTGGAGCTCAGCTCTCTGATCGTGATGGCAGCACCAGCTCTGCTCATTGTGCCCATGGCAGGAGCTCTCACAGCTCCCAGCCAGCAGGAGAAACCACCTCAGCCCCTTTCCCAAGTTCTCTTTGGGGAAGGGGCCCCGGGCACCAGGGTCCCAAGGACCCAGCTCCACAGACTGGGCTCACAGTCTGCTTTCCAGCCAAACACATCCCAGTCTTCCTCTTAATGTTATCTCCAACTATAATTGTGCAAAACCACACTGCTAAGCTCATATTTTTCAGATTAATTTCAGCAGCATCAGCATATTGGCAATTCAATTAACTAATTATTGAATGTGTTTGTTTTCCTTTAAAATGTCCCCAGTAATAATTGTTGGCTCTCTTGTTATAAAAGATGCCAGAATCCATTTCAATTATTATTACTTTTAAAGCACAAATGACATTTTTAATATCCTCCTAGGTGCTTATTACTATAGGAAATTGCCACGGGAATCCAGTACCATCCCTTTCTGTAACTGATATTCAGATTCTTCTCATTTGTCCCATGGCCACATCAAGCACTCCCTGAGCAGCAATCACATCTGACTGGGGGCATCGTCCTGTTCTGTTTACTGAGTTCCAAGGCCATGATAAGAGCAAGACTTTTCTGCATGACAAAATTTCTGACCAACTATAAAAATATTAGAAATAATCTTTAAGGTCCCTTCAAACCCAAACCATGTTAGGATTCTATGATTCTACAATTCTTCGCTCTCTCAGGAGCATTCATGTTGAATGCAAGTTTTGGTGATTTTGCCCAAAATGCCATTTTACCCAACCAGCATTTCATAGGAAAACCATGCCAACAATATGTGAAGCATGAAGCTATTGATGTCCTCAGTAAGACGTGTCTTCTCCTCAAGTTCTACCACCAAAGAGAGGCTGGTGTTGGTATGGATGGGCTCAAGTAATGTACTTGGCTTCAGCCAGTGCCTCTGCCAGCTGTGATGGGTTTGCTCTGCCAGGAATGTAGCATTCATCCCCAGTGTCCATCAGAAGGGGCACTGCTGCTCTACAGTGGCCAGTGCTTTCTCCATGAATGTTGAGCTCCAGAAATAAATACTGGAAGGAAGAAAGGAACTAGGATCCTACTGTCACAAGGCCCTTTCATGAAGTTCCTGGGACACATCAGTGTTGCTCCAAGGAAATGTGGCTGTTTTCCTTCTCCCAGCAAACACAAGACTAGGTCAGCAGAGCAGAAACTGCCCATCTAAATCACATTAAAATTTGTGTCTAACAGATGTTGATACAGTCAGAGCATCATCTCAGCACAGCAACTAAAAACTGGAATCTGCAACAAAATTAAGAATAAATATACAAAAATACACACTAGAGAGATGCATTGAAAAGACTCATTTACAAACACACCTTTTGGTACCTGCATCTGCCTTGGCAGTGCACAGGTGGTCAACTGCTCAGCTCTCAGATTGGAATTTTGTCTGTGAACTGAAGTGAAAAGAGTGAAGCTCAATGCTTGTGTTATTGATACGCTGGTCATCCCAAATTTCTCACCTCACTGCCCAAATTGCTTTCTAAGGACCTGATCCAAAGCCTATGGAAATAAATAGGAGTTTTTCCATTATGTGCAGAAGCCTTTGGATGGAGCCCGGCCTCTTGCAGGGCCTGTCACTGAAAGCCGTTGCTGCATAGGAATTGAGTTGAGATTTTATGAACTGGATGTTTTATGAATAATGTTCTCAGGCTGAGCCCCCAAAGTGCGAAAGAGATTGGTTTTATACAGTTATAATCATAAACCCCTGTGTCCATAAACAGAGAAATACATTCTAATTCCCCCACACCAGGAAGGGGAGATATCTGGCACATATCCTCACTGCAGCACAAGCTCTTTCCAGCCTCCATTTCCTGGGCTTGCTCCTGATTTATCACTCCCTCACTGCCTAGGATACATTTGCAGTGCACTGTCCACAGGTTGCAAGAGAGATCTGTGAGGATAAATGCTGAGGTTCCTATATCCAGCTCTGTATCCAGGACTTCTGCAGGGGTGAGGACATTCCCATCCCCTCGAGTTGCTCCAGCCGTCTCCAGCAGTGTATGGATCACTGTGTACACAGCAGTGTTCTTATTGTCTATAGAAAGAACAGATGTTTTATCCATTTTCCACCGGGATTTTCCTTAGCCTGATTCTCCAACGCAGCCCTGTTTGCAGAGTCCACAGCCAGCGGCTGCACTTCAAAGAGACTCACACCATTGTGTGTTAAGCTCAATAATTAAACATGAGATGGCATTAAAGAGAAGGACTTTAAGTGCAGCTGGCCCAGATTCAGCATCAGGATATCGATTTAAAGCACAAGACCAAATCCTGTGTCCTACACGGCCTTGTATGTATCAAGATGCATCTCTGAGCTCCTGCTGAGGGGATCAGTTTTCTACTTAAACTTTGTCACATCCTCCACTCAGGACATCTGCTTTGAACTTGGAGATGTCTCCAACTCTGCAACTCACTGCAGCTGCACATGTAATAGAACAATTGCAGTGCCAGACCAGGGCAGTTTGAAGGAGCTGTATCAATGCTCACAAACACCCCCTCTGCTCCCCATGGGAGCATCCAATTTTTGAAATTAATTGTGCAGATAAAAAGGTACCAGGACTCTGTCTGTCCCTGGGATGGATTGGCAGACTTGTATGATGTAATCAGCTTTACAGAGTGCAATCTGAGCTCCTCTCCTTCCTCTTCCCCTCTCCAATAAAACCAGGATTGCGCAGCACTTGTTGGGAGTAACATCTGTCTGAATCCCAGAGTTACACACATACAAAATGAAATGTATTGCTCCCAGGTGAACTGATTTTAATGATGCTCTTTGTTGACATTACTAAGAATAAGATTGCACCTGCCTGCAGTACCTGCAGTACTTCAGCTGCTTCCAAAGCAGAAAGAGCTAGTGCTGGAGCCCAGGGATGTACTCTTATCGACCGCTCCAGAGCCAGGGGAAGGAGCAGAAGGAACATCACAGAACATTCCCTCCACTCTGCAAAATCTTTAATTTTCTCATTCGTCCCCTCTTCTTTCTCCAGAGACCACTCATGGATGTTTGTCTGCTGCCTTCTCCATTCCTGTAATTATTCCCATCCACAGGACAGAGATTCTATTGTGCATCGTTTCCTGACTCTGAAGCTCAGAGCAGGGGTATTTTCACACAATGTAACTTCCAGTAAAATATGGCACATTCTCAGCATCCCTAGGTCACATTCTTCCCTGTTGTCCCCTCAGCAAACTTTCAGCGCACAGCAAACAGCTCTTCCCTTCTGTGCCATCCTCTTGCAGAACGCCCCTCATCAGAACACCCCTTTTACATCCTAAGTTACAATTGTAATAGGCTCCTTAAAGCACAGAATTGTTAAGTTTGGAAAAGACCTCCAAGATCAGTCCAATCATAACATTTCCGTGTGAGAGAGTGGCTGTGACTGCATTTGGCTCATCCTGTCACTGCTTCAGACCTGAGTTCATTTCTGCTCCCCTCCAAGGGAGGGTAGGGAGCAGGCAAACACACCATCCGCAGTGGGTGGTTCTAGTGCATAACTGCTCCAGTTTATGACTCATGAATCCTCTTGTTCTGGTTCATATCCTCAGAAGACAGCTCCAGGCACTGGAGACACAGGCAAAACTGATGCTGCTGCAGCTGATGCTGTGCCCCAGAGGACAGCAGGCAACCCCCCCAAACACCTGCTCCGGGGCTTTTCTCAATGTTCAGGTGCTTTGAAAGCTCCCCAAAAAAGTACATCACTTCATCTCTCCCCTAAAACTGCAGCCCAATGGTAAATGGCACCTGTCCTGACAAGATCTGTCTCACCTCTTCTGGTACAGCCTTCTCTTATGAGATGGCACCTGTGACCAAGCAGCACCGTGGTGGTAAATTAATTGGAAGATTGTTAAATTAATTGGTAAATTAACTGGAAGATCAGCTCAGCCTCCTGATGCCTCCTGGGTCTCCTGCAAGAGCTGCCCCATGCTCTGGGCTGGGCGTGGGCATGTGTGAGCAGTGCAGAGCCCAAGCCTTCTCCTGCGGGGACAGGAGTACCCACAATGCTGCCCAGCTGTCCAGGCACCCCTGACTCCCTCTTACTGAGAGGTTTCTTTTCATACTTACACATAACACTGGCTGAAGTAATCTGATATCATAACATGATGAAAGATGCTTCTAATTAAAAAAACTTCCAAAACCTTGAAAGCTGTGAGAGTTCACTTGTAGCCATATCTGTGGAAGAGGCAACAAAATGGTTAAGTGAGAAAATAATAAAGATATTATCGTCCTCTCTCGAGGATCTTGTGTCCCTAATTTAATAGTTTGGAGCTTTTTAAAGCACTTGCCAGCACAGTTTTCTCACTTCAGCTGGGCACAGCTTGTGACCTCCATCTGAGTAGTGTCAAATCACAACGCAACACGCTCGTGAATGTACAAATAAAAACCTGTTTTCTTCCTCTCAGTTTTCTGGACACCATTTGCCAAAGCAGCCTTGGCATGGGAACCAGTCTGGGGAAGGGGGAGGGGGGGACCCTGCAGCTGCAGCTGACCCAGCGTTTCCGACCCAAATCCCATCTGGGGTGGAATAGTGGTTTGGAAGCACCAAGAGGAAGAGCCTGTCACAGCTGAGGGGTGACCTCCCCAACACTGCAGGGGTCACAGAGCCCCGGCAGCCAAGCTCCCCATGCTGGGCTCCCTGCAGCCTCCCCACGGCAACACCCATGCCTTGGGTAGGGAGGAGCTTCCCCTGCATTTGAAAATAATCCTGTTGGCTAGGAACAACCTAGCCATGATCTATCCCAGGGTGGTTTATCCACAGACACAGGGAAAAACTCCCTGAATGTAAAAAAGATGAGGTAAAAGGGATCAAGAAGGCTTTGAAGAGAAATCTCACCAACAAAAAACTGAAGTAAATTACAAGAGCATCAATAAATCCCAGATTATTCCTATTGAAACAGGATCTGGACCCCTCGCTGCAGGCTGATCACACTGGCTGAGATCAGAGACACGGACAAGGAGACAGTAAAAAGCTTTTATTACATCTTTACCTTTATTAGGCAAGAAAAATAGCTCCAAATGTAGGTTTCCTTTGAAGGGACTGCTGGGCTGAACTGTGACATTTTTCTCTTTGTGTTGTTCTGCCTTGACACAGCAGTTTGAATAATTCCAGTATTTTACCCTCTAGTGAGAACCTGATATGAGAGGCACCAGCACTTCTGCACATGCCCAAGGAAAACCTTACATGTTTGGTTGGGGTTTTTCCCTACCAGGGCTGAAGGAAGGGGAACTTATGAGATGTGCACTTCTGATTCCCCTCCCTCGGATAAAGTTGTAGAAGCAGTATCCCATTTCCAGAGTTCCCAAAAAACTCTGCGCAGTGAGCCAACCCTCAGCGCACCCCAGAGGAACTAGAGAGGGGTCCAGTGAATTTGGGGAACAGGATTCCAGCATCCTTCATGCTTACGGTGTCTCAAATTCTACATCGTCCTGGCAGAGAGACTGGAACAACCAAAATCCATGAGAAGCCCTTAATTGTCCCTTTCTCCAGAAAACGGGTGTTTGTGTGCACAAGTCAGAGCCATCACCATCCATTACCATGTTCTTGTGTTGCTAACTGTGAATAAGCAGCAATGCTTTGATAAAATTTGCAAAAGCATAATTAGTCTTACAGGCACAATATTTTCCAATTTCAAATGCTGCTTCCCCAGCTGTACTTTTCAGATTTATGATTTCAAAAGCAGCTGATCTCAGCCTCTACTGCAGCTCAAGATTTGGGGTGTTTGAGCTTAATGACATTCACAATCTTATCAAAATACAGACACGGAGAGATGCAGTACATGTTCCTCTATTTTCTTTGTTATGTGCATCTGTCACCATCTAAAGATGTGAGAAAAAAAAAAGAAAAATCTAATAGAAACACTGACTTTATCAGAAATTCTACTGGGATTCCATAGCATGTAATCATTTTTCATGCACTCCTTTATTTCTGTAATGAACTAAAACACACTCAGGTAAGTGATCTGCTCTTTGAGGAGGAAATATTGCAGTAAAGGATGACAAGAGGAGAGAGAACCACGATAGTGCATCTCACTCCACGGGCCTGGCTGCAGGGGGATGAGGAGAGTTCTCACCCAGTGCTCATGGACATGGGGACATGAGTGCTGACACGGTTCAGTGCCACAAGGATGGAAACTCCCTGAAAGCCAGAGCTTTTGTGGCTGTAAGGCCCCATGATGTCAGTTATAATTAACCTCCTCTTGCAGAAACAGACCCTCACAGTGGGCTCGTTTTCAAACAGATCCAATATTTTGCTACTTACCTTGACTTTTACATTTATTTCCCAGCTGACTCACCTGTAACAGCTTCCCCTGTACTCGGTGACTGGTATTCCTGAGCTTCAGGAGCTGTGCAGTCTCTGATCAGGCAGTGCTGAAACAGTGAGTAAGTTTTTATTTATTTTACTCCCTTAAAATGTCAGGGTGTAATACAGCTTCAACCTTACTCAGCTATTGCAGTGCAAGAGCTCCATTGCTGTTTGCCAAAGCCAGACTTTTTGACAGCCTTGGCCTAAATCCAGCCATGGGGAGTCTTCCCTCAGCCAGGGAAAATTCCCCTGGCTCAGGAATGCTGGTGTCCCCTTAGGCTCCAAATGAGCTTCTTTTAGAGCATTTTTCTGAGGGTGGTAGGATGGAGTTGATGATGATCCAATTCCTAATGAGCAGAATTGGAAGCTCCTTCATTTTAATTTTACATCAGGTTTATAGTTTCTTACCTCACTTGCATCTGAACAGACATTTCTGTGTAGATTCAGCATCTTCTTTCTACAGTTACTGCAGTCTGGTTTATAGTAATTCCCTGTGTTTCATATTGGGAATTCTCTGCATGTTCCAGACAGCAAGCACTAGGTTTGGCTGTGCCCACTGGTCATTTTAATTCAACCAGAGACCATTGACCCTGGCTCATCTCTGAGCCTGGCAAATGCTGTTTTCCAGATCAAATGCAGGAACGTGTTTCTTGCTGTTCTGACCAGATTTATTTCCTGTGCCAGCAGACGGAAATAGCAAGTTCTTTTGAGAACCAGGTTTATATTTGCATTTGAAACCTATGGCTGTTTCTTTGTCCCACCTGCAGGACAGCCCCTGGCCAGGCAGTGCCCCTGCCCCAGCTCGGCCCCAGCTGAGCAGGTGCTCAGCCCCAGCACCTCTATCACAGACAGACAGATGGACAGCGAAAGCTCTGGTTAGAAAAGGGGTGAACAGTAGAGAGGGAAGAGACAGAGTGGAGGAGTGTTCAAACCCATGGAAGCTTGGAGAAAGCAGAAACCTGGACAGGTGTTACCCTAAACCAGCACGCGGTAGCTCCTAGTGCAAACAACCCGTGCTTCTCTGCTCCAGATTGGAGGCATCTTTAATCTAAAAACTAAAATGATAAAATAAAATAATAAAATAAATAAAACAAAGCATTGGAATGGCTCCACAAGTATTGCATTAATGTGCTCACGTGCTGCTGAGGGTTTACTCATCATTGCTCCAGGGTTTTATAGGTCAAACCCAACATCTATCACCATTCCTGTACTATAAATCCCAATAGATTGGCCAACTGCAGAAGGAATGGAGTGAATGAATGTCTGGGACCATAAGAGCCTCAACCAGCCTCACAGACTTTCCAAAGGGCTGTGTTGGAGGTCAGTTGTGCTCCCCATTCACTACAGCAACAGCCCCCCAGTGATGTGACGGTGCTACACCAGCTACTGCTTTTTAATTTTTTTTACTTTTTTTCCTTTTCTTCTGTGACCTCTGGGTTGGCCTGGAAGTCTGGAAGGATCTCTAATAGCCTCTTGTTATGGAAGTTCTTTCCTTGGAGCAACTAGGGATAAAGATATTTTCCTCAGGCAAAACAAAGGAATGGGCTTTCTCCGGGCAATTGAAAAGCTATTTGGTGGCAATTAGGGAGAAAGTGAGGAAACGTCCTGCTCTGGTCTGTTCCTTGAACTAAGGGAGGAGAGTCTGGTGCTGCTTCCTGTAGATCGAACACTTCAAAAAGCAAAATAACCAAACATTCCAAAAGCAAAATAACCAAATACTTTAAAAAGCAAAAATAACCAATAGCAAAAATAACAAACACTTCAAGTAGCAAAAATAACCAAACATTTCCAGGAGTAAATAGAACCAAACATTGATTGTAGCAGATGTGCCAGAAAAAGCAAAGATCACCAAATGAAGTTTTTGTTTCCATTGCTGAGGGGTGTTTGGTTTGGGTTCATTTCCTTGCCTGGATCCTCGATGGACTCTCTGTCCCTCCCTGTTCCCAGCCAGGGAAGAAGACACACTGCTTGTCCTGTGCGTGCCTGCCCAGGCAGCAGCATCCAGGCACTCACTGGGAGCTGCTTTCCCAAAATCCCATATTTTGGCCCTTTCCAGAAGCAGGTCTCATGGTGAGGGACATGGGCTTGCTGGTTCTGCCCCATGATATTGCAGAGCAATAATTGCAGTAGCACCCTGAGCAGGACTGGTCAGTTCCTGACACTGTAAATAGGGAGAGGGTGATGTGAAAGCTGCGAAGCCCCAGGGGCCGTGCTGGCTGCTGCCTTGCACACCCTGTGTGTGGAAGTTTGTAAGTGCAAAGGATCTGGCCATTAATTTTTATGAAAATGACTTTGTAAATGGCAGCTTATTGAGATAGTCATTGGGAGTAATTATTCAAATGAAGGAACAAAGCCAGTAAATTTTGTTCTTTGGGACATTAATGCTAATTTGCAGCACAAATAAATACAAATATTGAGTCTTCTCCTACACTCAGCAACGACAGAGAAACAATCCTGCCCAGCCCCGCCATCAGCACAGCTGGTCCAAGAGGGACACCAGGGGCTCCACGGACCATTCCTGGGAATGATTCACACCTCAGTAATAAACAGTGTGAGAAGGATCTCACCTCTTTGGTTTCACAGGCACATAAGAAGCTTAGAGGAAATTAACGCATATTATAGATATATGAATTATAAAGAAGGAATACTAACGGATCTTTTGTTCATTATGTTCCACAATTACTTTAATTCCTCTCCAAAGGCAAGAGGCTTAGCATGATCCCAACAAATCACTGTGGAATGTTTATAGGGAGCACTGAACTGGGGCCAGGGCCGAGCCCTCAAAAACCAAACCCTAGCCTGGCAAAGTTCCATTGCCCTTGGGCTGGTGGCTGAGCCAGGAAGGGAGGAGGAAGGGAGTGAGGAAGGGAGGGAGGGAGGGATGGATGGAGGGAGGGATGGATGGAGGGATGGTTCACCAGCACTGGCTCAGCACCTGCCCAGCTGGGACCCCCGCACCAGAAACAAAAACTCACACCAGTGAGAGCCTCTTTTCTAAATCCACAAAACCATTGTGGAGAAAGGCCCAAAATTCAAGGCGCTCCTCCTCCTCTTCCTCATCCTCCTCAGTTTCATGGCCTCTCATTTCCTACATGTTTAAGGCCACCTTCTATTATGCACACAAGGGAAATACAACATCTATAAGTACAGGGTTGAAGAGAAACAGATGCAGAAGGGAAGGTCTTGAATCTATTAATTACATATAAATATGGTCTAAAATATAAGTATTTCTTTTGAAAAGAACAGATACCAAGGCTTCTAGGCAGGAGAATATATGTTATAGGAGTGAATGTATGTTATAGGAGTGTCTTATTCTTATCAAGTAGCTTACTGAATAGTAAAAATGAAAGGCACTGAGCCCAGTAGGAACTGGGATTGCTCTCTGAGCACCCACAGGATTTGGGATGCTCCCAGCCTCAGCAGGCACTGAGCATCCCAGGCCCAGTCGTGGGCTGCACCACAGCATGAAGCAAAGCATTGCCTCATGTGACTAATGGGAGCAGTAAGTCCTCACTGTAAATTTCCAGTTGGAAATTTATTCCTGTATAAATACTATGTAAAAATTTTGACTTTGGACTCATCAGTCTGTGATGATCAGCAGCCTTAATCATGAAGATGAATTTCTGAGCACGTCGAAACATTTATGGAGAAGAGTCAAGGAATTAAAGAACACGCAGTGATTCCTTAGGCACTCAGACTGAAGTCCGAGCCACTTTCCCAGCTGTAAGATTTAGTTTCATTTCAGTTTCAATTATAAGACTTTATTCTTGCTATTAATTCCCACTGTCATCTGAAATCTAAAGATTTGACATAGTAAGACTCAATTGTGGTGGAAAATAGAATCTTCTCTACCATCTTCTGTGTTCAGTAAAGGACATGTATTTAGTAGAAATATTAGCAAATATTATACAAAGATTACGAGAAATTGTAGAAATATGGCTTTATATAAAAAAGTTAATGATCTTGCGTTAGATGAACTTCCATTCACATTGCTGACTATTTTTACTTTTTTCTCTCATCTTCAAATCCCTTTTTTGTTGCGGACATGGATCTGCCCCTGCTGAGATGCTGAGTTTGTGCCCACCCCATCATGCTGCTCCTCTCCCCTCCCTTGTGCCTGGTTTGGGGCTACAGCCTTTGCTCTGAGGATGTTCTGGTCACTCACAGGTATCTGGTTTTTGCGCTTCCTTCCCTGAAGGGCTGTAAAGCCTCTCCCACAAGTGGAATTCCCTGCCAGCAGTGGTCTGTCTGGCCAATCTGAGGGCAAGGATTGCAGAGAGCAAGAGGCACCCAAGGGACCTGTTCAGTGATCTGTCTCCCCTTGCTCACCCACTTCTCAGGCTCCTGGAGTCACTGTCAATGCAGAGCTCAATGAAACCAGAATCCTTAGAAGCTAAAAAATGAAAGCAGAAATCGGAGGGTGGAGCTGTTTTCAAGTGCAGACGTAAAGGAGCGATGACTTCAGCTCTCTGCAGGACACCGGCAGTTAAGATCCACCTTTCCCTCTGCTCCCCTGGGCCAGCACCAAAACATACACTGTATTCTTCAGGTCACCTCCAGCCAGCCTATGGGATCAGCCTCTGGATATTGCCTTACAAAGGTAAGTCCATGCAAGAGAGAGAGAGAGAGACAGACAGACAGACAGACAGACAGAGATGAGCACCAGGATGAAGATGCTCTATTGGGATGGTAACACCAAACCGTGGACAAATCTGTGCCTCAGGCTGGGCTGGCACCCTCCCTCACTCTCACCAGCATGGTGCTGGGAGACCCTTGTCCACATTGCAGAGCTGCTGCTGCCCAGGGAATGGTGACTCAGCCTGGAACTCTGACTGTACCCATGACGCTCAGTACAGGACTTGCTCTCCCCTACCCCACTGATCGTGTTCACAAGTGCAGGAATTATTGTTTATGCCCTGGAAGGGAGCATGAATAGACGGGTCCTATTTCATTCTTGGGTGTCAGTTCACAGGGCAGCTCTGGAATGCTGGAATGCAGGGCCCAGCCATGGAACAGGAATCCCAGCTCAAAGCAAGGCCAGGATTGGGGATAGCCCAGCAGCAGACACTGGTTCCAAAGTGGATTGTAACAAAGTCATCAGATTTGTGTCTAAGCCACTGAAGACATGATCCTGACAACAGCACAAATAAATTGGGTGTGTGAAATAAAAACACTCCTGAAAATTTTATATTTACATGGCAACCAGCTTATTATATTTACAGGAACATCTGCTGCAGGTTCACTAAAATCTTTAAAACAGATGGACACGAAGAAAGAGCTGGTAATTAACAAAGCTATATGTTGATTAAATCAGCATGTGGTTAATTTTAATGATTACTGATCTTTATTGGGGTCCATAAGACTTCTCAAAATCCAATCCACTTTAGCTGACGTGTTGATGAGCTGCAGAGCTGCAGATGCTGGTGACGCTCGCCCTGAGCTGCAGTGCCATGGCAGCATCAATGGCTGGTGACGCTCTGCAACCCTCTGCAGGGTCAGGGCCTCATCCTGCTTCCAGAAAAACTAACTGGAGAGGATAATCATGGGTCCATAGCCAGGATGGGCTGCTGTGAGCATCCTTTGTGGCTTGGACATAAAACTTTTCAAGATTAGTTCCTTTCCAAGTAGAGCACCCTTTCAGAAACCCCATATCGAGCTCCATTGAGACACTTCGGAGATGAGGAGCCAACCAGCAGCTCCAGCGGGATGCTCCAGCTCCCAAATGACCCTCACCATATCCAAAATGTGCACTTATCACAGATTTCAGTTTTAGATCTCCTTATATCCCTGTCCACTTAGTTGAACAGCTCTCTGCTGGCAAAAATCTGCTACCTGTGCTCGTACCCACAGATCAAACCATCCTTGCCCGTCCCATTCCTGAGCTCAGCAGACTGACCCCTTGGAGTCTCCCAATGCCACACAGACGGTCGGTACATCAACGCTCTCCTCTCCTGCATTTGTCATCTCTTTAAGAAAAAAGTCAATCTTATGTACTGGTCCTATTCTCCATACCTGCAAGCTGATGGACACTAATGAGAATGCATTCTAATTAATTACTCATTAATCAAGTCTCATATCAGGTCATCTGTTGTTGTGCCCAGGATCAGTGATGTGCTCCCAGCCCTGGACACGCCCCTGTCATGCTGATCACTCCTCCAGCACCAGCACAAACCTCGTTCCTCCCTCTCCTGCTCATCCAGGACCCAGCACTCAGAACCCAGGCCAGCAGGACACAGCTGCAGCCTCAGCTAGCACTTTTCCACTATTTTCTGGCCAGTTCTACTAGTGACAAGAAAACAAGATGTTAATTTTAGAAGGACTTTGAATTTGTCTGATTCAAAACTAGAATCACAGATACACAGAATATCCTGAGTTGGAAGGGGCCCCCAAGGATCATCGAGTTCAACTACTATTGGACTCCTAAACTACTCCAGCTTATATACAGACAAAGGTACCAGTATAAGCTCATGGCACCCACCAGAAAAAAGTGGTCACAGGTTAATGATCCAAAGCAAAGCACTGTCTTGGTATTTGGTCCATCACTTAAAAACCACGGTAACCAAAACAGCTGAGGTTGGCCCCAGCTGCTTATGGAGGAGGGGAGAACGTGACTGTCTGTGTGGACCACATCCAAGATAAAAGAGGTGGCTCAGCTATTCTGAGTTATCTTTCCTGTAAAAATTAAGGAATTAGTGAGCACAAGCAACATAATTTCTGGTGATGTCCAGAAAAAAATTAAATTTAACAGGAAACAAGGACCAGGAGCTGCAACCTAACCCCCTCCTTGTGCAATCTGACTGGGATTTCAAATGAACAAGCTGCCAAAAGGGGTGGCCAGTATCCAATGGTTAATTTACTTCTCAGTAATTATATTTCTATGGACAACAAACCAAAATGCCACCCCCAGGCAGTCAGGATCTTCTCCAGGGCAGCAATCTGCTTTACCCCAGTGAATTTGCCAGTAGGTCTGTGCATCAAGTCACACTCACAGGACACCAAATGGGCACAAGCTTCTTTTAATAACTGAAGGAAGAGCCCTGAACAGACATATAAGCATTTGGGGATAAAACATGAAAGAAAATTCTCTTGAGGCAGTTTCTGCCACATTGTGTCTCAAATAGCATTGTGGGGCTCTCTGTGCATCCCAGAGAGGAGATGCAGGATAAAACTCATCCGGCCCAGGGAAAAAGTGGTATTAAAAACATGCAGACTGAGTGTCTACTTTGCAATGAAAAATAAATCAGTAAATTTTTGACTGGGTCTTTTGCAGCCAACACAACTACCCCAGAACGAGGACAACGGGAAGCAAAGTCATGGGTCTGCAGGTGCAGCACAACAAATCACAACAGCCCCCACGCAGATCTCCATTGCAGCACCAGGTACCACACTATGGGCTGCTGGGCTCAGGGGAGAATCACTGTCAGCAGGGCCAGGACAATCATCGACTCAGAGGCCGAGGACTCTGTCTTGGGCTCCGTGTGGGATGGGGCCAGCCCTTGGGGCAGGAGTCAAAGGGACAAACAGGACTGGGATGGTGCAGCCAATGAGTTTCAGTAGATCTGGAAGAACAGGTGAAATAACCCAAACAGAATCAATGTTTGCATTGCAGATGATTTGAAGTTCGATAGACCTGAAGTAGAACAGCTTGAACAGACTCGTGGATTCAGCCCAGTGTTATGCTAATTACTCTAAACCAATTCATCAAACTGCAAACTGCTGAATCTGTACCATAAAAATCTCCTATAGAAACCAGTCACTGGGATCCAAATGCTTCAGCCCATCCATGAAAGGCAGGATCATCACTGCAGCTTCCACCTCACCGGCAGTGAGTAACCACCGACACAGCATCATTGCTGGTGTAACCACCGAGGGGCTGAAACCATGGCAGTGCCATTGGTGGGAGCAGTCCTGGATTAATCCAGCCAGGTACTTACTTAAAGAGCATTGTCTTTTCTGCAAACATTTAAAAATAAACATCAACTTTTAATAGTGCAAAACAAACCTGTGCACCCCAGCATTCTGCATTTCATTGCAGCAACAACCAGTGATTTAGTGTGTGAAGTTTGCTCCTGTAAACAACAGGATTTCACAGAACATTAAATCCCATAATTTTGTCAAAGAAGAAACACACAAAACCAGCCTAATCTCTAAGCAAGTATACAACTCTGATTAAAAGGAAAAGGACTTCAAAAAAACCTCTAAAATGCTAAACTGAGCCATCACAGATAAGAAATCCTGCCATATGCTGCCACATCTCTTCGTTGGCATTCGGCAGTCACAGGGATCAACAAAACATTGTCGGGAATTATTTCAGTTAGCATGGATGATACTGCAGAGATTAGATTAATTAAACTGGTAAATCCCAAGCACGGATCAAAAGCACCCAAGACAGAGAAAGGAAGTGAGTGGGAGCTGGGAAGTGCTGCCAGGAAGATTTGCAAAGGCCCCAGCAGCCCAGCAAGGCTGACAAGGCTTGAAGGCTGAAACAAGGAAACAAATAGAAGGAACAGAGAATGTGCCAGGTAACTCTGGCTGTGGAGTCTGACTCTGGCGTGAACCCCCAGTGCTGCTGTCCCCAGCCCAGTCCTTGCACAGCCACCAGGACCAGTCGCCCATGGCACCTACCAGCACTGTGCTGGGTGAATGGCTCAGTGGTGCAGGGGACCCCATCCCAGGTCGTGCCCCCCTAGGAAGGAGCCACTCAAGGTCCATGTCCTTTACAGTAGACTTTAAAATACATTTTCAAATGTACTTATACAAATACAATTTAAAATCCAAGGGAGGATGTGCACTGTAATTCATACTGGACAGCGTCCTCCTGGCACTCGAAAGGAACTGACACCACATGAATGGCAATCACAAGTGACACCACTTTGGGAAATTAGCAAACCAGTAAAGCAGATAAATCATATCAGTATCATCAGAGGAAGTACCAATGTGGGCACAGTGACCCAAAAAATTTCCAGAATAAACCTGTGGAACTTACTGCTAATGGGTATTGCTGAGACCAAACATTTAACAGGATTCAAAAAAACATGGATATGTAGATCGATGCCAAAGAGAAACACTTATTTCAGCTGAGTTTGATGGAACAGGATATAAACCCCTCTGCAATAGCACAGAAACACACCAAGGATTTTTCCTATGGACAAAGGTTTCCATGATGATTCATTTCTGTGTATTTCTGTGCCTTCTGAAGCATCTGAGCCTGGTAAATTATGGAATAAAGAATAACAAAGGGATGGATCATCAGTCTGATCTCCTGTATCACTCCCTAAACTTTTGAGTAATAAGATGAGACTTAACTGGGAAAAAATGGAACCTATTAAGCAAGGGGGGAAAGCACATATTGGATAGGAAATGGGAACCCAGAAAAGCAGTAAAGCTGGAGACCTTGGGGCTGGGTTGGACGGTAAATTAGAAATGAAAATGCAATAGAATTTGGCAGCCCAAAAGGTCAATGCAATTTGGAACTGTATGTGCCAAGACTCCCGTCACCAAGCAGGGGGATAGAGCCTATTACCCAGTTTTAGATTTAAGCTGCTTGAATAAGTTTCAAATAAATATCCAAACATTTGGATGCTTAACCAAATCAAGCCTCAAAATCCTTTTGGATTTTCACTTTGATTTCTAACATCTTTATGTTTGGCCTCTTTTCTGAGAATTCAATCTGTTGTTAAAGTGAATCTTTCAAGATAAGCATCTGCAGTTGCCAAGAGACTGTTGTGTTAAGCCCGAGGACGATTTAGCATCTTGCAAACTGGGATTTTGGAATTAGAAAAAATTGCTTTGCTCTTAGCAGCAGATACATTTCACTGCCTGAGAAACGGCTGTGGCTTCTCAGAACTTCTGATGCAGTTATTCCCCTCCCCAAGCCACTGCTATTTTCCTTAAACAACACTTTTTTCTGAGGCTCATTACCCGGCCTCTGGGTAACACACACCAATAAATAAAGAGAAGTCTCTAAACAGACACAAAGTAGTCCTTTCATTTCCAAATGCCCTGCAGCGACCTCCCTGTCACCGAAGCTCCATTTACTGCCACTTACAGCTCCGGAACACGGTGACAGCTCCGCTGGAGAGCGTGGTTTCCTGCACAGTTCTTCCTTGGGAACTCAAGGATCTGACAGACTGAGTGGGGACTAAGTTTCAGAATCATCAGCTGACTCTAGAAATAAGTTTTACTAGTATTTAATACCATAAATACTTAAATATTATGGTGCAGTGAATACTAAGAATTATTTTGTCTTTGAATGCACCCCTTTTATAACCAAAATTACATCTTTCAACTGCTCGTTTTTGTTTGATGTAACTAAAGCTTTCCTGCCAGGGAAGTTAAAATCAATTCACTCACAATTTTCTTTGCAGAAGGTAGAAATTTATTCAGCCTGACCTAATAATTGAACTGAGCAGATTTCTCCAAGCCACCTGCCAAGCTCAATGTGTTTACTTTGGGTGCTCTGAAGTTGCATTAGAAATGTTCCTTGCAAGTACTAACAGCTCAAGAAGCTTTCAGAATGACCGTGTGTTGTTGAGATAAATCCAGGGCTAAAACCTGTGTGGTTTTGAGAGCAGCCTCATCCGGCAGGGAAGGACTTGCCATCATTCCCCTGCAAGGCTGCAGAAGCACATTTTTCCAGGAGTTTCACTTCCTGCCTAAGCAGCTGACACAGCCATTCAGAGGATAGGATCATCTCTAAACAGTATATTTTCTAACAGGAGGGGGAAACATTAAAAGTAAAACGTATTGAAGGCATCATTCTGAATACCCGAGTCAGACAGGGACAGTAATTGGAATATGCAGTCAGAAACATGGAGCCTGAGGAAGCCCAGGCAGGGCAGCGGGGCAAAGGCACGCGGTGCTGGTGGGCTGCCCTGCACCTCCTCCTCAGCACAGCAGCAGCAGGGGCTGGAGGTGCTCACTGACAGCATTGCCTGGCAGCAGGAACATGTCTCCCCTGACATTTCCCAGAGTCACAGTCTCTCCCAGTGTTTCGTAGTGGCAGGTTCTCTCCTGGCATTTCCTGGTGGCAGGAATGATGTAGGGTTTTCCCCAATGACCCAGCAGGTATGATTGTGCGAGGGTCACAGTTTCCAAAGTCTCTTAAAGCCTCCACTTTGATGCCAGAGCTGCAGCTCTTGCTTCCTTTCATCCATGTTATAAGAAACAATTATTTCTCTCTGATCAAACTCTTTTAATTTTCCTGTTGTCCCCTTTGACCTAAACAGCAGGTTAACTGAGACACAAATTACGTCTGTTGGATACAGCAAAGTACGTACCAAGTAATCTTAAAAGAGGGTGATTTTTTAAAGATCAAAAAGGCTTGATGTTGCCAGTCATCTTAAGTCTTTAATTCTTGGCCATTACACCAATAAATTATAGGCTCACAAAAATATACTCTTCTCTGGGTTCTTGGAAGACAGAAACAAAACCCTGAGAAATGGATTTTCCTGCTCAGTATAATAAATGGAAATTCACATTTGGCATCAAAATTCTGGAAAAGAAAATGATGTTGAAGGAATTCTTGCTCAGAATTGCCCCAAAGTGTTCATCTTCATGCCAGCTAACTGGTGCTGATGCTAGAAGGGTCTGCTCACTCTGAGGAACTTTATGTTGTCTCAGACAGCAACAGTTGTGCTACGATCTAGGCAGAAAGGTCAGAAATAATGGAATTTCCCACTAAGGTGTTCTCAATAACACAGAGAAAACAGGGGTAGCCCCTTCTGCTCCTGGGGAGTCCCTGACCCCACACCCCTGATGACTGCAGAGACTCTGGCTCCCTGTGTGACGTGTAGGAGACTCCAACTCCTGCTGCGGCAAAATTCATCTGAGAGGTCTCCCATTAAAAATTTCACATAATTCACAATATTCATTGGAATGCGAAGTGTTTTTAAGGGAGTGGTAGCAATTTTTTCTCAGTTGCTTTCCATGCCAATGTCCCTTTGCTAAATACCAGCTCTGCTTTGTGGCAGCAGTACTTGCTCTTTTTTTCTATTTCATCCTCCAGCCTTGCCAATCACATCCTCCTGATCATATTCAAGCGATTCCTGAGATACACTTCACATATTATTTTCTCTCCAAGAGTCCTGATGGCTTTGCAAGTTAATTAAAATAGAACTTCAAAGGCTTTTTGTAATAGATTATAATATCTTTAGTTTCATGGCATCTGTTAAAATTTACAACTAAGGATGTCATTTTTGGTGAAAAACATGTTCTTTTACACCCAGACCATTTATTTGTGTATTTATTTAGTGACAGAGTACCTCATTTATAAGAAACATGGAAAAGCAATCATTAATCATACTTTTGTCACAAAACAGCTTCCCTAGCACTTCACTGAAAGCCCACAGACAAGCTGCTTGGCGTGGGTGTTCCAAGGACAGGCAAGGAGCCTTGCCAAGGAAGCTGATGGAGGAGTCTCTTTGTTTCAAAGTCTAGCAGGGAACAAACAAAGAGGAAAACAAATAATTGGTGAATTAGACACTGGAATTATCTGGGAAGGATGCAGCACCATGGATGGTAAAGTAAATCCAAGGCAGTCAGTGTGACCAGGATCTCAGTGTATCAGAACCCTTTCAAGGTAAGTTCATCAGTGTTTTTATATCACTACACAGCCCACAGGCTGTAGCACAGCATCACCTTGATGCATTCCTACTCAAGAGGGAAACAAATGATCCAGCCACAGCCAGCCCCATCTGACAGTGTTCCAGTGCTCAAGGCCATGCTTATTATAGTACACAGGTATTGTCCATGCCCTCCTGCTCATTGGTGCCCCTGCCTGGAGCCCTGAGCATGCCCAGGGTACTGCTGTGCCTTCCATGGGTCACTTGGGACACGACTGTGGCAGTGCCTTTTGGGCACAGTGCCAGGTCAGCATTTTGTGAAGTTTCCCTCATTTCTCCCTGCCATGCCTGGCTCACAGTGGGACCTCCACTGACAAGAGCAGCCCTTGACACAAGGTGGCTGATCCTGTGTTCACTTGGGGACATGCATTGGTATCACAACTTTCACTTCACCACAGCATCATGGCAGGGGAAAAGGAGAAGGAAACTCACCAAAAAAGGGGAGAGAAGGCAGAAGATTGTGTCAAACACTAAGTTTTGATCTCACTCTAAGAGACAAAGTCCAGCAGGGGATCAAATTGCTGTTTAACATCAAATGCTGAGTCTCTGAGGTTACATGGATGCTGGTTTCAGCAGTTATGATGGGCCACAGTCTCTTCTTCACAAGGTCCCACAGTATCAGAAGCCACCCCCTACTGCAGCAGTGGAGGATGAGGGAACCACAAAGTTACCTCAGGTGAAACATCCTTTAAGGGTTGTTAGTCCCTGCAGACAGTCCTTGCACTTGGTTGTCTCAATAGCTGCAGAAAAGACTTCAAACTTTTGCACATTACTCCTTTTAAAGGAATATGTTCTGCCTTGTTTTATATTGTAACCGCAGCTTTAAAACACTGGCATAATCACTGAAATACAACATGCCTGCTCATTTGATTTCCAATTTGCCTTAATGATCATTCCTAGCCACTGGAAAGGACTCTGGACACAGAACAGTCTATGAAGATCCGTTCTGAGCAATCTGTATACGATTAATTTCAGTACATCAAAATGCCAGACTCCTCTCTGTGTACCACTGTTTTAAAGAACAACATCCCCTTCTCCAGTTGGTGCCCAGCTCTCAGTGCTGCATTACCCCACAGCATCCACAGCTCCTGCAGCGAGGGCAGGGCCAGTGAGGGCAGGGATGGACACAGATGGTGGCGGGGGCTGCCCTCTCCCAGCACCCACCTGCTGGGGTCTGCTGAGACTGGCCCCACTTTTACAGCTCTTTGCTTCTGGTCCTACTCTACATTCTGGGATGCTCACCCATCCCATTCCTCATGGGCGCTGTTCCTCCTGTGCCCACTTTCGGAGAGCGCATGTCTGCTTCTCACCCAGGCTGGGAACAAACACGCGTTGGTGTCACCACACAGGCTGCCACGGCCGGCCCCAGCCACAGACAGGCATGAAGGTCATTACACGAGTGAGTGATTAATGGACTAATGTCTTTCCTGAGCTCTCCTCTACGCTTTAATGAATGTACTCAGTGTTCAGCATGAACCAGAGGGTTTGCAGCTCAGCTGATGAAACCCATCTTCAAAAATCAATGAAAGATGAAAAGCCCAGTGTCCATTACCAGAAGGGTGAGATGCAGTGTCATCTTCACAGCAACAGCAGTACGACTCCATAACGTACCATCCTATGTGTGAAGACTGCTGTTATTAAACATTAACAAACAGCACAGAACAGCTTTGTGTCTGCACTGTGCTGCAAACTAGAAATTGTCCCTGTCAGTCATTGATTTAAAGGTAAAAGAGCACAACTATACCCAAACCCTACACTATTGTGATTTTTTTTTTCCTTAAACACTGCCTCTGCATTTTGGAGACTACAGACTTCAAAACACGAAACTCGGCTGACTTACAGAGCCGTGTAGAGGTCTGGGTGTCCGAGAAGCAGAACACACACTGCAGGGCAGCTCCACCTGATCCTGCTTCTAAAACATGTGGCCACAGCAGCAACTGCTCCCAACACTCTTGGGACCACGAGTGAACACCCCGGGGAGGGGGGGGCAGCAAACCAAACTTTAGTTGTGGGTGGTTGTGTCAGGTGACAGCCTTTACCTCTAGGTAGGGACTTCTTGGTCAGTGCAGGAGAAGAATCCAGAGCAGGTTAAAGAAAACATTATTCGTAGTGGGTTTTATGGCAAACCCTGCAGCAGGATTGCTGAAGGAGCTGGTGTCAGACGACAGCAGCAAAGTCACCTGGGAGAGCCCTGGGCTGCAGCAAGGCACCAATGGGGAATGTCAGACCTTGACCAAGGCTGTCCAGGGTCTGGGCAGAGGAAGAGGAGCTCCAACCATCTTCCTGCCCCGGGTCTGACACTGCCCTCAGCCATGGAACACAGGTCACATCATGTGTGGCTGCAATTGTCACTATTTCCATAAAAAGCTAAAAATATCAACGGTGTTACAAGTGAACCTCCAAAAGGCAATAAAGACTCATGCTAGTGCTGTAAATATGTGCTTTTTAATTATGTAGCAGTGAGAGAACAGCAAAGGCTATCTTAAAAAAAAAGGTTTAAAGCTGAAAATCGGTTGGATCTCTGCTATTCTAAAGTACAAATATAGACAGTGCCAGATTGCCTCGGCTACCTACACCACCTCCATGCATCACAAAGCTCAGATGGCCTCAGACTAGCCAGATCTAGTTGAAAAACATTATAAAAGCATAACTCTACTTTAGCTATTCCTCACTAAACTGGCAGGGATATTCACAGCCTCAAACCCTTTGAGCTCATTGTAGATAAGGGACTTGGTGCATGAGAACACGGGGTGATTTGATCGGGAACTTCCCTTGACTGTCTCTCCACACTCAGCACAATACTGCAAACACCAGATCTGCCCATGAGCACACAGCTGTAGCAGTGCTCTGGAATCTTTCTAGTACACTCCTGTGAAGGGAATTACAACATCTTTTGAAGCAAACCCCTCTTGCAGGAATAAAGCAAGCTCCTAAAGAAGCAGGATGGCGGCACTGCATTACTTCAGTGGACCACATGTTTATGTGACATCAGCATGGGTAAGAAACCAACATCTCAACATCTGGAAGTGTGTTGGGAACAAACACTGCTGAATGTGGCAGAGGATCACTGTCATACTACAGCAATACCCCAGTCATTCAGTCACCGTGATTTCAAACATGTCAATATTGTCATGTGGGTGTGTGGGTATCCCAGTCTCCATTGTCCATTGCACAAGGATGACCAAAGAACAACCTTTTGTGTAATTCTTACAAAACTCGGTCCCATTTGAGCTGCCAAGTGGCACTAGGGGATATGGTTTAGTGGTGATTATGGTGGTTCTGGGTTGTCGTTTGGATTAGATGATCTTGAAGGTCTTTTCCAACATTGATGATTTTGTGATTCTCCAACTGGGCACAAAGGCCAGAGAAACAACCATGGTCATGATCAATGACCACCATCAGCAGCCTGCTTCTGTCTCATGTGTTTTGTATTCTTCATGCAATACATAACTTCAAACATCCTGTGACCTTCAGTTGTTACCAGAGTAAGGATGTAAGTGGAGCTCCAACTTTTGAGAAAGTTTTTGCTACTTCCTCCCTCATCTGCAACACCTTCCCCACAGGACTGCTTACTGCTTTCCCAAAGCACCTCTGACATGATCAAACCAACTTTTAGAAGAATGATGATCTCCTGGAAGGGGGCCAAGACCCTTTCTAAGGCACTGCTAGAGAATGTTGAAATCATTAGAGCCTCTGCTGCTCACCTAAATGTGGGTAAGTTTGTTTTACAGTTTGCCCCTAAACATCCAACATGAAGAAAAATTGCTGCAAATTAAGGGCTTTCATTTAGTCATCTTGTAGAATTCTACTTTATCACACCTATCCGAGGTGGTTCATGCATCTGTAAATGCAGAAATGGGTCATTGAGGTGAGATGCCTTAGTGGAAAGTCAGTTATTAAATGCAGGTAGCAGATCCACTGACCCACAAATGCCATGGCATGAGGCTTGTGGGACCCTCTTACCTTCACCTTCCTCAGGCATGGTGCCTCTGCAGGCTGGGAGCCACTCACACCACGATGTTCTGTAGAGTCAGATCACTGTTTTGGCTGTCTAGGGCAAAATATATCTGAATCAAAGGGCATCTGCAGCAACAATGTCAAATATGACAAGGCAGGCAGGAACTGGGTCTAATAGCTGAGGGCTTCCTGACTTTTTAAGCTGTTCAATTGAACATTTAAAAGGTTTAGTCCCCTCTCAGGTCTTGAAAGCACCCCAGGGCAGGCTTAAGTAACTGTGCCATTAGGCAGCAAGCTGTAAATTGCTTATTAAGTCTGACTGAAACTGTAAAATTGCTTTTCACAATGCAAATTAATGTAAATAAGAACAATTGGTTACACATATCAGACTATCAGATTGACGACAGATGATGCACACTGGTTTTTCCCCCTGAATTAGCAGTGCTTTAAAGTTAAATTTGGTTTGTGTTTAAGAGGTCTAGATATTCCTAGGATAAATTCCACCAGTGTATTACAGACACACACACATCAGGATGTATAGCCTCTATTACATGAAATATAAACCTCTTCTTAGGTCAGCACTGATACTTGCTTTCAAGCCTAGTAGAAACACCACGAAGCACAGCCATTTGCTCAGCAGCACAGTCAGCCACATCTTAACCTCACTCAGAAGAGTGAGGTCATGAATTGAAGCCATTGTCCTTATAAAGCCATTAGGACAGAGAGAGGAAATCTGTGCATTTCAGAACCATCAAAAGATGATCAAAGCCCCACGAGAGCCCTTGGACCCCAGTCCCTCACTGGTGGGAGCAGCCGTGTGCCACAGATCCCACCATCAGCGCTGGGAGCATGGCCTGGGCATCACAGTTTTAGATTTGTTTCCCAGAGATGTAACAGAATGATTATCAGAAAGGCCTCTTCTTTGCCTCATCCCAGGCTAAACAGAGTCACCACGCACAGGCACAACCAACTTGGGAAGAACAAGGTCTGTGTTAAGACAGACACTTTCGGTCTCAATAGCCTACTTCTATCCCACAAATTTATCCTTCAGGGAAGCTCTAACAGCGTGGGGCAGTGGCACTACAGCAGGCAGAGCAGAGCAGTTTTTCTCTCTGCTAGGGGTTGTTCTTATCAGAGGTTTTGCTTATCATTATTAACATATGTTATCTGAAAATTTACATTCCCATTAGCTACAGAAATAACTGTTGCCAGTTTATTACAGACTCTTGCATAAATCAGATATCCTGATAGCTCCCCGAGGATTACAGCTCACCTTGGGAAGGGATAGAGATCTCTGAATGAGACAGGGGCAACCACAGCACCTGGTACCAGCCCCCTGTGCCTGCAGACCTCCCTGGGGTCCCACGGCCGTGGCTGACTGCCGTGGAAAACAGGGCACAGACAGCTCCTTTAGCTACACACTTCCAGGCTTGGCTTCTCAGGATGGAAACAGCAGATGTCATGAGACCCATGAGGAGAATCAGCAAGGCTGGAAGCTCAGCCCAGGTGTCGGAGGGTTATGGCCATGGGCAATGAACACCTCGATTCAGACGGCTGTGATTTCAGGCCATGTTCATCCCTTCCCTCCTCACTGTGCTGCTGCATTTCCAGCAGCTTTTTCTTCACTTTTTCTAACATTTTAATTGCTGTTTTAAAGCACAGTGTTTGGAAAGAGAGACTGGTACAAGGTGCACAGGTCAAATAAACATCACGTTTGCTTATCTTCCAGAGTAATAAATTTTAAGGAAAAAAATAATTAGCCACAAACTAGAAGTGTTTTCTTTCAGCCTCGGGGACCTTTCAGCACCAGTCAGTTTTCTGCCTCTCCCTCTCATTAACATATTGGTAGATATAGATTAATTAGGCAAAAAGAAGTTAAACTGAATTTGAAAACGCTGACCTATATTTTAGGTTGGCTGTCTTGGAGTCCTCAGGGGGTTGTTCAGGCCTTGCTGTGTTGGGCTGTGCTGAATGCATTAGAATATTTTTGTATCACATTGCTCACTATCTGGGACATAACATTTAAAGATCTTAATCCCTGGGTCAGCCAACCCTCTCCTTGCAGGGTTACCTCATTCTCCCCCATGGAAAATCAATAGTCCAGAAACTAATAAATGCCTGAATCTGTAGAGTTACTGTAGTCCCAGGTCTTAGCTGTGATACTCTTCAGTCAGGCAACAATTCAATGGAAGCTGCTGTGCTTTGTACCTGAATGTATTTCTTTGATAACAGTGCTCAGCACATGCACCTGGTCTAAAAATCTGTATTTCCCAACAACAAGGTATAAAATGAACCCTGAAAACCACCAAATCTGAATGTTAAAAGGTTATTTCCCATGCATCATGGCATTTCTGTAAATCTCTAGTGCTGAAGTACAGGACTTTACAACACTGTTACTACAGACACGGGTATTTATTGGGGTTTGAGACACTGGAAACAGAATTCCTGTGCACATAAAATCACAGTGCTTTATTTTAATGCATTTTGTAAGTAAATTCTTAACAGATGGACAGAGCACCAGAAAGGTGACACAAGGGAGTCAGCAGGTGGACAGAGAAGCCAAGAACGGGCTGGCAATGATCAGATTATCCACTCCAAATACCTTGAGACAAGCACAAGCTGCCCACACAACAGGCTGCCACTGACCAGATAAACAAGCAAAAATAGCGGGGAGCTGCAGCACTCCCCAGCATCCTGTTCCAGACCCGGTTCCTTCACGGGGGTGACACTGTGCAGAGACCCCTGACAGCCCATCCCCACACACTCAGGGCTGGCAGGGCCACACAGGGGGACATGAGGGCTGGGGACCCCCAGAACCCACACAGGTACCTGGTGCCTTGCAGGCAGCATGAACACAGGCCCAGCTCTTGGCATGAATCTGTACACACACAAACACATGTGGTTTAAGGGCTTCCCATCGCTAATGTGTCCTCATGAAGGCTCCTTCCAGAGCAAATCCAAATGGAATGATCAGGCTGCCATTCAGTTGTTACAAATAATCCTTGTAATTTTGCCCAAATAAAAAAAAAAGGGGTTTTAGAACAATTGTAAAGCTGGTGACAAGTTATGCTGGCATCTCCTTCTGCTTTCTGACGTTACCTCTCCTGTTCAGCCTTGTGCTGACTCCTCCAACCACCCATGCCTGACACGCAGCTCTTATCCAGGTCCAGATGCCACTCCAGGGGTGGGGCTTCACCTCAGTCCGTACCAGCATCACCAGATGAAGGGTGGTCTGGAGGGCTAGCCAGGACTCAGGTCTGTACCCCTGAAGAGCTGACTGGTTTGAAGTATATTCCTAACCTTCAGCCTCCTCTCAGAAAAACCAACTATGGCATGTTTAGATGAGGTTATTTCATGTACACGGTACACCATGATTCATATCAGGTCTCATTCACAGCTTTCATTGCCTTATCATCCCATTTCCCTACTGAAAAAAATAACTTCCACCTTCCCTGTAACATTATCTTTAAAAACTGAAGGAACACTACATGTGGCTCCAGACCAGCAGAGCCCTTGTCCAACCTCTTAGCCCTTGTCATGGATGCTGAACTCAGGGAGGAACTCAGAGTGAGTGAGGCACAGCAACAGCCTGATCAAAGAGACAGAAAGACAGAAAACTCACAGTGCTAACTGCTCAAAATAAAGAGGCTCAAAACCTTCAGAAGAAATCAATCCTCTGGGTCTCTCTTCCGCTGTAATGATCATAGGTGTTGATGTAACAATTACAAATAAAACTTCTCCATCAAAAACCTGTACTGTACACAGTGGTGCCTTTTAACAAGATCAGCCTGAGGGACAGCCCCTGTGTGCTACTCATTACCTCATGTCTTCACAGTTGTCTCTTGACAGGCCCTTCTACAGTTGAACAGATTGTTTCTAATGTTCTAGAAGAAGAGGAGCTTTAACTGGTGAAACCAAAATCCTAACCAGAACTGAAGGTTTGGTTTCTTCTCTCATCCTTGAAAATAATAATTTACTCAAAACACATTTTCAGAGATTATTATGTCCATGTTGCAGATCTGCAAAACTCAAGGAGTTATGCTCACCAACATAGAGGGAAGAGCTTCATGCATTAAAATGCAACTGAAACAAGGTTTGGATATCCTATAAACATTTCCTGGATTAAATCTAGCCTGCTCCCATGCTGTTCTGAAGGCAGTGGCACAGTTTAATAGCACTGTCAGGTTATTAGGTGGGATTACTGTCACTCCATGTTTGCAGTACCAAGGGCTGCAGAGCTGAACACCACAGCTTGGACCATCCCAGAGCAGGGCCTCCAAAGACCCTCCCCTCACCTCAGCACAACTTTCCTCTAGAGTTTCCCAGGCAGAAAGAGGCTTGGGAACAGCTCACCAAAGTGAATTTTTAGCTACACACTAAGATCATTAAGGTCTCATCTTGCAGCCAGATGAGAACTATTAAACACCAGCAAAGTCAGCTACAGACTGAGTGTCTTGTCTCATCAGGGCTAAACTACTGCTCACCATCAGTCTTCAACAAGATGATTTGGTCAGTGCACTTTACTCTTCTGTTTTGCAGATTTACTGCCTTCCCATGGCTCTTTCTCCCAAATTTTCTTTCCTCTGTTTCCTTTGTTTTTCTTTTTTGGCAGAAAAACTGTCCTCACATGCCGAAAATGCAATTTGCAGCCACAAATTGTTCATTATTTTCAAAGTGATTGTGGAAATGTCCTCTGAGTGACAATAGAAACAAATAAATAAATAACACCTTTCCATGGTGCTGTAAGGACTGATTTTTCCCCTTGGCTGAGTTCTCTGCATTCATTTATTGACAATTCTCAGTGACCAAAGCACACACTGGCTTCAGGACACAGCACTGAGATGTGTAAGCTCAACGGGTCCAAACAAGGGTCAAAACGGGCCAAAATATTGCTGGCCAAGATTTGCAGAAATGACTGGCTGCTTTTTGTGGTCAGCTTGCAACTTTTTCAGCATGTCATTTCTCAGTATGTTTTGGTTTTGTTTGTTTGTTTTGAAATGGTGGCCATCAAAATAATCATTTCTTTCAAAAAAAATTGGCTGCCATCTTTGTGCAAGCAGCATTTCCACTAAATATGGAACATGAGCAAGTGTTTAACCTAAGCCTTAACATAAAGCAAAGGATAGGCTCAGACACAGTAGAGCTGAGAACCAACACGTTCTTTGGCATCCAGGCCACAGTGAAAGACCACCACGGACCTGCCCAGTCACTGCCACCAGTGCTGGTGTGGCAGTCACACTGGCAAAAGGATGCACAAGGAGGACAGATACTCAGGGATGAGGAATGGATTTCAGTAAGTCAAGGAATAATTGATTTCTTGTATACCTGGAAAAAAATATATACAGCTCTTACCTGAGAACAGAGACAGGAGTTGTAAATGTTACTTATTGTCACCTTTTAGGGTAGAATTTGCCCACCTGGCCTTTCACAGGGGATGGAGAGGATCACTGTGTCTGGGTCCGGAGGCACCGTGCTCGCAACACTCCTGTCCCAGGGACTGCGGGATCAGGGTGTTCCAAAACACGCTCTGCAGGTGCAAGGAAAAGCTGTGCCCATGAGTACAGGCAGGAAGGAGCAAGGACAGCATGAGCTCTTGCACCTGATTAAATTGAAATCATCCCTCAGCAGTTTGTGCCCAGGCGAAATGCAGCACCAACCCAGCGTTTGACTCCATTAATTTTTGAGCACCACAGCAGTTACATTGAGTGTTTGGCTGGACCAACCCTTCCCAGTCAGATCTCTCTGTGGCTCCAAGCCTGTAGCCAGGTAACACAGGTAAAACAGCCCCTCAGCCTGAGCTCAGAACAGTGGCAGAGAACAGCCTTCAGCTGGTGTGTGGGGTGGGGGAGCAAAATGGCACAGAGGGAAAAGCCAAGCAGCTGTGCCACCAAAGATAAGCTGCCAGGAGAGAAGTTCATCCTAGCACCTGCACTGTGCATGCAGAGAAGCAGGGAATGTTTGTGGGAGGCTGGAATATGCACCTTTGAGATGATATGTCTGCTGGGAGCACAGCCAGGGATGCCATTAATGGATTAGAGTTGAACATGTTAATGATGGACACACCACGGCACCATCCCTTGCCAAAAATAAACCAAAAAAAAGAAAGAGAAAATTAAAAGGAAGAAACCTCTGTAACCACTGTGATGGGCCAAAGCCCACCTCATCCAGCAGGATAACATGTGCTGTCCCTGCACTTCGCAACACAGCATTAAAAGGTTAAATAAACAGACTTCGTTCACAATGTGAAAGTCAATGACTGGAGATCACACTGCACAGTGACCTACAGCGTGGAGTCCCACACTGCTGGCAGTGCCACTGACACTGCTGGGCAGCCCTGGCTGGGGCAGGGGCTGTAGTCAGTGACTGAGGGATTGCAACAAAGACCTGACAACTTCCCACACAGCTAGGAGGGAGACAGACAAGGAGCAAATTCCCAATACGCTCACAGCTGCAATGTGTTCCAGCTTTTATGTAATATCTAAATCGCAGGTCCCAAGATTCAGCATCCTGTATCAGCAATAATGATTAAAACTACTGAAAGTCATTAAAGAACTTGCTAATCAGTCTCTTAATTGAGGCTATCTGTTTCCCTTTACTCAGAGACAAATTAAGCAGGTTAAAGCAGCTCCCAGCAAACATCTGTTGAAGCAACTCAGAACTAATGACAAATACAACCGAGTTTCCTTTGTGGTTCATTTTTCTCCCAACTGTACCTATAAACATGCTGTCATGAATTGCCAATCCAAAACAACTTTGCAGCACATTCCCATCCCTTCACACCATCTTGGAATCATAGAATAATTTAGGTGGGAAAAGCCCTCTGAGCCCATCAAGTCCAACTGCTAGCCTAGCACTGCCAAGGTCACCACTAACTCATGTCCCCAAGTGCCACATCCACAGTCTTTAGATCCTTGCAGGGGTGAGGACTCCACCATCTCCCTGAGTAGTCCGTGCCAGGGCTGGACAAACCTTTCAGGGAAGAAATTTTCCCCAATATCCAACCTAAACCTCCATTGGCACAGCCTGAGGCCGTCTCCTCTCATCCCATCCCTTGTTCCCTGGGAGCAGAGCCGGATCCCCCCCGGCTCCACCATCCTGTCAGAGGGTTGTACAGAGAGAAGTACCCCCACACCTGCTTTTCTCCAGGCTGAGCCCCTCCCAGCTCCCTCAGCTGCTCCTCAGCAGACTTATGAAACCACACCCTTCCCTGGCCCCATTGCCCTTCTCTGGACATGTTCCAGTCCCTCAGAGCACAACCATTGGATCGTGTTGAACCTTTGAGTCCACCTTCCTAACAGCCCTTTGATCAAAGGTGACCATAAACTGAAACACTCTTCTCCCCACCTGAACACGTTCACTTGAGCACTTGCAGACACCAAACACCTTCCTTGCCTGGCACTGCCTGTCATCTCTGGGCAGGTCTGTGGAGCTGCACCAGCACATGGCTCTCCCAGGTCAGAACCAGAGAGAGATGTCAGGGCATGGAACCTTAAACCATGGTGGGTAGGGAGCTGTATCCCAGTGCCATGCTCCTTTTCTCCAGGGAAGCCTTCCCTCTCCACCCTAGTGCTGCTGCACTGCAGATGGCCTGGCAGCCCTGGGCTGCTCCTCACTCGGGCAGCAGCAGCCAGGCAGGTGCTGCAGTTGGCACTCGCCTGCTGGCCAGCAGCAGCCAATGATTTTTTTGAAGGAAAACCTCAAAATCCCAATACCAAACCCAGTAAGGAAGCACAAGGCACCATCAGCACTGCTCAAGTGCTAATTGGTACCTCAGAGAGCTGGCTGCAGCTCACCATCTGGGCAGACCTCGGAGGCATTTCAAACAAGGTATGTTCAGCACTACATGTACCGGGTAAGGTTCTTCCCCAGCCTCAGCACTACCATCCCACTCTGTGTGCTGGCTGGTGCCCCGGCACATCACCATGGACCACCTTCCCTTGGAGGCAGCTGTCTCCAGATGTCAGTGAATTAGAGAATCTCCTTGACACTGAAAGACAAGTTGTCATGGAGCTGTTTCTCTCTCTAAGGGAGCTGCAGGAGAGCTCTGCCCACAGAGCTGGCTCATGAGGAATGGCCTGGGGTGTTCATTTGTTTGCTCACTGATTACTTTGCCCACTAATACCTTTGCTCCCCATACCTGCACTGCCGCGGCTGTGCAGCACTGGGTCCAACACGCCTCAGGCCAACAGCTATTCTGACAGTAAGAGACTCAAACATGCACCAAGATCAGAGACCTTCTGCAAGAGATTCTCTGTTCAGCAGACAGCAACATGAACAATGTTTCCCAGCCCAGGAGGAACTTCTGCAGCCCCCACCAAGCTCCAGACTCCCAGCAGCTCTCCTTTCCCACACGGCAGTGCTGCTTCTCTCCCAGCTCCAAACATGGCGTGCAGAGCCAGCTCAGGCAGCTGGTCAGGGCCAAGCCTCCACTGAGGGATGAACAATCCACCTGGGAACTCACCACTGTCATCCATCACAGCTGCATGTAAAAGCCTGGCTTCTGAGGGGGTTGGGGTATAACCCTTGCCCATAACCCCTCAGATTTTCAAACTAGATAGATGCCCAGCTTAAAAGAAAGTTGATGAAAACACTGATATTAATAAGAATTAAACATATTTCCAGAAAAATAAGCCTTGAGAAAATCCCAGTGGGCACCTGGCTGCCCTTCAGGAGGCTGTCACCTTTTACATCATGTCTCTCAGTAACAAGAACCGTCTGCCTCTCCTTAAAACACTGGTACAAAAGCCCAGATAAAATTCCACAGAAGATGGCCAGAGAAAATCCACATTCAAAGCTGAGTGGCTTTAGTAAATACCAGCCAATGGACCTGGAAGATGGCTGAGACCACTTGGCCCGCAGTCCAGTCCAGAGCAGTGGGGGTGAGCAGCCCAGGCACTGAGTGCAGTGACCCAGAAATCCAGCCAGAGCTCCCCTCTGCCAAATGGGATGAACTTATCATACTCACAGACTGGCAAACTGGGAATCTTATGTTTAGTTATGGCTAAAACGAGGTCATTCGAATCTCCCATCCAATATAGAATTCTGGCATTTACATCTTAATAACAGTTTTCCTCTCCCTTCCATGTTTTACGTGTGCAGATGGATCTGACACATGCTACTAAACACTTTTTTGTAGATGTAGGTTTTTGTTGGGTTTTTTTTTCCTTTTCAAGCAAGAAAGCTGCTCTATGAAATCTAATGCATGAGTTGTCTGTCCTCCAACTTCATGGGTGCCAAGTTCCCAAGCAAGAGCCATCAGGAAGCTTTCAACCCTATATGCTCAAAACAGAGCTTTTACATATGAAATGAAACAGAAATCCCAGCGCTGCTCCAGCCCAGCAGAGAGAGGGGAGGCTGTGGGCACGGCCGACAGCGCTGGCACAGCACCGCCTCGCTGCTTAGGAGAGCTGTGGGGAAGAGCAGGAGCCCGAAGCCCGGGCTGCAGCTGTGCAGCAAGAAAGCAGCAAGGTGGGGGGAGCTGTCCTGAGAGGAGCACGATCAGAGCTCCCTCTAATTGCACATCCTGGAGTTAACCAGGAGCAGATACACTGGTCACAGTGGCTGGCACAGCCCCATCCCAGTGCTGCTTCTCAGACTACGGATTTCACAGACTAGGAATTTCCCTCCTAATGGAAGGAACTGCTTCCAGGACCTTCGAATCTAAGCCCAGAAAGTACTGTCTTCAGTTACTGTGTTTGCTCAACAAACACAGCAATTCAGAGGAGAATGATTCCCAAAACCAGTCTCAGCTTTTGCCAACCCATCCCAGCAATCCAAGCCAAGAAAATCCCCAGCAGTCTCATGCAAACACACCTTCAGGCTGTTGATCAAACCATAAGCTGAGCTCACCCCACCCTTTCCTGGGAGAACGGAGATGGAAAGCGCTGGGAAATGGGGGTTTATCCCAGTTCTACTGCTGCTCTGGAGGTTCGCTCAGAATCCATCCCTGATGTCCAGGTGATGGTGGGGGAAATGATGAGTGAGGGTGTAGGGACGTGGCTTCCTGCAGAGACAGGCAGGGCAAACCCTGGAGCTCTGCTGCAAAGTGCTCTGAGTAACCAAATCTCAGGCTGAAAATAGACCAGGAAAGGTGTTCCAGAGGCACTGCGTGGCCCCACTCACCAACAGGAGTTCAGACAACAAAGAGAGAAACACCTTTTCCTTTTCTTTTGATCTACCACCAGCGGAGTACAGACTGAATTCATGCTGCTGTTGTGTCATATCCTCCTCCTCTTTGTCCTCCTCCCAGGTGTGAGCAGGTGTATTCACTCACCTCAAACACGTCTCAGCGACATCCCAGATTGAGTGCACAGCTGAGACACACAATTTCCTCCAGTTGGAAGCTGCTTGGGCATATCAAACCGGGCAAAATAGTAAGACAAAATCACTTAAATGGCAGAAATTCCCTAGTTGAAGTCTCTGACGGGTCTTATTGCAGCCTCCATGTCTGGAGAGTTTTGTATTATCGTATTGTATAGAATATTGGATAAAGCAGAAAACAGGAGAAATAGTAAGGAAAATGAGAATAACCTCAGAAAAAAAGAAAAGCAGATTAATGATCAGAAAACTGAGCCAAATAGATTTAAAATGTAAGTTTGGTTTAATTTCTCCTGTTCTCCAGACGCACAGGTCACAAACAGGGTCTCTGCTCAATTATTTGAAATATTCGATTGTTAAGTTTTCCAGGAAAAGATGAAAAAAACTTAGCTTTACACTTATCCAAGACATATTCCTTTGCCTCCACAGTGAAAATGCCCAAGATGGAAACAACCTGATTCAGCTCCAGCACAGCACAGCAGCCATTTCACCTCCCACAGAATAGTAAAAGCGGTTTTGGCTCCATGAGCCATCCCATTGGAATGATGGGGTAGACATGCTGTGTCCATATCCAGTACTTTTGATGGCTAGAAAAAGTTAATTAGAACTTCTGAAACAATGAGACATCCAATTTTTCAAATATGATTCATCCTGCATCTGCACTACTCTCCTGAGGGTCATTTTCATAGTAAATTAATCTCTCTAATGTCAGACTGAAGTTATCAGCAGTGACACTCTGGCCACAGTGATGGCAGCAGCAGTGGCCGTGCTGCAGAGGCACGGGGGTGGCGCTGATGATATTGAGTCTGACAACACAAAAAATTAGCTTAAAATTAAAATAGCTCAAATGATACCAAATGCAACAGAGGCTCTTTCAGCCCCTGGCTGTGTCTCTGTTCCTTCATCCTGGAACAGATAGGGATAACATTGCTGGACTGCCCTGTGCCACTCCAGAGGTGCTGCTGGAAAGTGCTGGAGACAGGGACAAAATCTCCCGTTCCTACTGCTCCCAGCTGTGGAGACAAGAGCTGCAATAACTATTCCTAGGACCTCCTAGGGACGGAGGGGAGTAGAGGGTACATGACCAGCTAACACATCCCCGCTGGACATGCACTGACCATGCTGCCTTCCCGTGGCTCAGTCACAGAGGAGACAGACCCTGATGCTGCTGAGTTAAACACAGTTTTCTTTAGCTTGCCTTTAAGAACCAAATATTGCAGCCAGAGCTCCTGAGCAGTGTTCAGCTGGGACATTTCAGCAGTCACAGCATGCACTGCAAGCTGGGAAAATAAAATATAGCGAGTAGCTGTTCTAAGTCCTCAACATCCTTTGCCTCGGAAACCACCATTCTTTTATGGAGCTCTAAACCATTCCCTGAATACATCCTGGAAGTAATTTCGTCTGCTGCCTGCTTGCAAGCAAGTTAGATAATAT
This sequence comes from Manacus vitellinus, assembly GCF_001715985.3. Classification (NCBI taxonomy): domain Eukaryota; kingdom Metazoa; phylum Chordata; class Aves; order Passeriformes; family Pipridae; genus Manacus; species Manacus vitellinus. The sequence goes on along the minus strand of NW_021939546.1, from coordinate 3,338,196 downwards.
TTCATATTTTTCTTGGCAAGATGAACTTCAGGACTGGGTTCTAACAAATATACTCGGGGAGCTACACTCTCATTTCATATGCCATCAAAATTCTACATTTGACCAAATTTTTCTTTTTTTGGCAAGCACTCTTGCCAGGAAATTCATTAGCCAGGATTTGCAAAACTGGAGGAAAAAATCAATATTAGCACAGGAGAGCAAATTAATTTGCTGATTAATACAGGGATTGGTGGTATTTTCATTATCTCCAGTTATCACTGGCAATACACAGGATGTGACAACTGTTGAACCTCAAAGTCTTTAGCATCACTCACAAACCAGACTGAAACCATGGCCAGGCTGGAACTTCATTAAGGACAGGGAGGCATTTTGCTGAAGAATCCAATATTAACACTCATTTAAAAAATGTGACAGTTACTAATGAGACATGTGACTTTTTTCCTCCTGCATTTCCCATTTGACTGGCAGGCTGGGTCCCCTTCTCCCTGGTTCCCGCCTCTCTCCTGGCGAGTGGCATCAGATCCCTCCGGCTCTCTCATGGTCTGCCTTGGTCAGAGAGGGAGGACCTCCCTGGGCAGCTCCATGTGACTCTGAGCCCATGTTCCACCTGCTCAGTTACCTGTCCCCCACCATGGATACAGAGCCTGCAGCCCTGGGGTTGGCAACTGTGTCCTGGCAGGGGTGGGGGGTGTGTCTGTCTGTGTGGTGTTATGAACCCAGCAAGTCAGTGAGTAGACAAGGGTATTGGGGGGTCCAACCAGTTCCCCTTGCAAGAGTTTATTTAACAGGCACCTGCTGGCAAGCTGGCAGTTCCACACCAGAAACTCCCTCCTCCATTCCCCACCTAGTCTGAAAGGGCAATGCGAGGAAGGGAGGGGAGCACCAGCACCATGATCAGACATGCAGAGATATTTCCAACTGCCACATTCAGTGCTGAAAACTTCCTGGCAGCAAATGCCCTGTGGGCAAAACACAAAAAAACTCAACACTGCGGACAAAACATGAGCAACCCCACCCCTCCCTGCACCAACACACTCATCCTCAATGTGGCGCTCAGCAAAAACTGATCTAAATGAACATGAGTTGTGAATCTCAGGAGATTACTGAGACATTGTTGTGTCTGTGTGGCGACACCCTTATTCAGAAGTAAAATTCCCATTTGCCTTAAACTTAATTCTCTTACAGATTGTATGACAGTAAAGTGGGAGCTTTCAACCGTCTTAGGATTTGGGAGCACCCAAGAGCTGTTGGGGTGATGGAGCCAAGCGCCGCAGAGCTGCACAGTGCTGTGGGCAGCCAGCTTCTCTCGGATTTGCTTTCTGAGCAAACCTGAGGAGGATTGAAACGGAACCTGGAAAAGGGCTGTCTGGGGCAGAGAAAAGCCACATTAGTGCTGCCTAGGGTAGTTTTTGCATAAAAAAAAATCTATCTTAACTGCTACTTTGGACATTTTCCCTCAGTGTCCCACCCCAGTGGGGGATCAGTATCCCAAGGCTAGTTGGCTTTTGGTAGGAAACCAATAGATCTACAGATCAGTATTTTGCACACTTCAGAAGAGCTCAGGAATTTACATTTTACTATTTTGGAACCCCTCCCAGCCATGCATATTCCCAGTGCATTCATAGATCCTATACACAATGAAGACATCTACATTTAAATTCTGTATATGAGAAGCAGATTCACAATTTGTAGTGCTGGTGTGTCACATCACATTGCCTCAGCAGCACTGGGAACCACATCGGGAGGAAATTCTGCCCCATTCATGCTGCTGGAAAGGTCCCAGCTGCACTGATGATTTAAAAACCAGATTAAATCCTTGAGGCTGAGTTCTGCACTTGGCAGGTAGGGAATTCATCTGAAGCAGCACAGAACGAAGCAGTATGTCCAGTCCTTCTTCCAACCAGTGGTCAAGGCCAGGTTGGACGGGCCTTGGAGCAACTTGCTCTAGTAGAAGGTGTCCCTGCCTGTGGCAGGGGGGTGGAGCAAAATGACCTTTAATGTCCCTTCCAATCCAAGCCAGTCTCTGATTCTATGAGTCTGTAAACCAGAGCTATCCAAGCAGCTGTGCCAGCCATCCTCCAAGGGTGACCAAGCACTCAGCACCACGTTTGAATCTTTCTCCGCTCCTGAGACAGACACACACCCACCAGAGACCAAGAGGAGCCCTGCCATCCACCACTGCCCTCTTCCCGTAATTACAAAACAAACTATGCAACAAAATAAACGAGGTTGGTAATTTGTTATCTTTTTGCTGCTCTGGCAGCATGCTGAGGGTTGTAAATTGGGTGCTGTATTAAAAATGACAGAAACGCTTTGGGTCCTGCTCTGAGAGAGGGATTTCACTGAGGTGTTTGTGCATCTCAGCACCTGCAGAGAGTAATGAGGAGGAAGGAAACAGCAACACAGAGACACTGAGAAGCCACAACACTGCTCAATAATCCACAGGAACAGAAATCAGAGGGAAATGGTTATGTGGCTGCAGTGTGTGTTGGAGCAGGGTCCTGACAGTGGCAGCAGGGCAGGAAGTCAAGGTAAGGTGGCACAGGGTCCCTGGGCAGCTGGCAGCAGGTAGCCGACAAACAGCAGAGGGTAGTGGGCAATGGGCATCCTGAGGAAGCCACATCCCCATAGGGATCCATCCTGAGCTCCACTGCTGCTCTTGGAGGAACAACTCTGAGCCATCCTCAAACCGGTGCATCACCTCTCTAAATGCACTGTGTCCCCCTGGACCAAGGGGCACGAGGAGCTCATAAACAGAGGTGGTCAGAATCATCACCTGCACAGCACCTTGGGGCCAGGGAGCAGAGCACCCAGTGCCTGCCAAGGGCAGCAGGAGCACAGCAAAAGGGAACAAAAGGGAACAAAAGGGAACAAAAGGACAAAATCCTGGCAGGCCGGAAGGATGTTGGGACTGCAGAGCAATACAGCTGTAACGATCCGATGAGCCCAGAAAGCAATAACTGAGGAGCTGCCTGTCTGAAACACACAGAGCAGCAGCTCAGACACTGCTTGTTTATGAAGGTTTGCACTTCCCAAAGGGCTTTACTTGGGGTGATCCCACGCTCTAAGGCAGGATTACCCTCCCTCTCTTCGTTCTGCTGAGCACACAGCCCTGGATGAATTATTGAACTCCTCATTCGCTGCACTCTGGGTAATAGCAATCTGTGTGCTGAGAGGACAACCTGCCGATTCCTCAATTTCTGTGTGCATTATTAACATGGCACATCGAGTACACACACATCAACAGCCCACGGAAAACCCTGTTTGCTGTAGACTCACACATTATGCAAAGCAAAGAAATTATTACAAAGAGGGCTTCCCCCCATTTGTTATCAGGTTCAATTACTGGGCCACTTAACCTATTTTACTGTTCATCTCCTTCTTGCTCCACATGAAAGCTTTATTGCCAACACTACAATCATATAAATATAAGCTAAAGCCTGAGACTGCTGAAGACTTTTGGTTTCAGAGCTGAAGTACAGAAACACACCAAGAGTTACTGAACAGGAAGGAAGCCAGCATGCTCTGTGCTGCTGGTGGATATACCTCCAATGTCATTTCAGGGGACAGATTAACCCCCTGATTTAATTAAAGGTGAAAATTTTGATATAGCTTTTTTCATGCCAGCACAACATAGAGAGGCTCAGCGTGCCCCATGTCCCCCAGCATTGTGCAGGCAGCTCAGTAGGAGGGTCTGTTTTTGTTTGTATTTGCCTCTACCAGTCACACATAGCCAAATGGTTGATAAAAAATATGGCCACATCTAATTTTTTTTCCAGGAATCCAAAAGAAAATTTTCAGGCACTCAGCAAGAAGTAAGACTGCATTGAAGGCACCTCCTTTTCCTGCCTGATAGCATATGAACACCACAATCCCAGGTACCAGGCTGCTCACCATGTGCCCCACAACAGTCACTACAGGGGGTCCACACAGATGGGTCAGCCTCAGGCTGGTTTTGTTATCTGGTGTAGGTTGGCAATTAAACATATCAGACATCAGCAGCTCTTTAATAGTACTAGTTAGGAATGGTCACTATGGCTTGGTCCTACATAAAAGAAATGCACGGAAAAACCTCAGGAAATTCATCAAAGTAACACCAAAATTTCAATCTGAGTTTGTGACTTATGTGCTGCTCCTTGATTCTCTTATAGATTTTATTCTTCCAAACATTTAAACAGGCATTTAACGAAGTGCATTTAAGGGAAGCAGTCAGGAGGGGACTGAGGGGCACAAATAATTTTCGGTGTGCAAAGCACAGCTGACACACATGGGATTGCTCATGTATGTCATGTCAATCCCATGTGCAGGAACCCTACTGGATCAGAGCAACACATTAACTCCCAGCTGTTCAGATCAGGCCTGCTCCTAAGGATGCTCTGACCAAGGATGTGCTGCAGGAGCTACGGCAGCCTAACAAGGTATCATGGGCTCAGCTGAGATGTGGCCCACACAAAATATATGAAAACTTTTTCCTAAATTTGAAAGGGAAATTTAATGAGATAGAGATGCCATCAGGAATTAGTAAAACTATTCATATAAAATCAAATTTTCAGTATGCTTACTCAATCACATTCTGTCTTTACATATATAGAAGAGAAAGATCTATTTATTTGTTCAACACTTCGTTTTTCAAAGAGTAACATAATAAGTGAATTGATAAGTAGTGAAAGCATTAACTGTCATGTAAAGATTATGACTCTGGTGCTCAGTCGCACAATTAAATTTAACGTTTGTTTCTCTGTCTCTGTGAATAACGACAAGATTTCCCTCATGAATACCTAAGCAGTGACTGATAACATAAGGACAAGTGCTCTGGGTGGCCAATGCAATTCATTACTAGCCATGTCATTAAAACTAAACTTTGCAATTACCTTAAGTGACCTCAAGTGCTAAGCAAGAAGGTAATGTGTAGGTGTGATTAAATAAACATGCATAAAACTATCCCCAAACCAGGTCATCCACAAAAAAAAAAAAAACAAATCAGAATTCATTTGAATAATACTGACATGTAAAGCTGCATTCATTTTTTCTTGTGTGTTCTATGATGGGCTGTAATAAAGGTGTGATTACATCCAGAGATATGAATTTATAGTTCTCATTTCTCGATAAAACAGCCAGGAAGGCATTAATAACAACTAAGGATTAATCAAAATCAGAAATGCTTTCTGAAAAAGGGATAATTGAGAAACATAAAACTCAACGCCTACAACAAATGATTCTTAAAGGAGAGACATTATTTCTAAAATATGTTGACTGTTATCTAATTAAACAGAGGAAAGCATCCCGGTGGCTGGACTCCCAGAACCCATCACAGTTGTTGTTCAGAAGTGCTCATTAGCAAGAGAAGCCGTGTTGTGTTCGAGCAGCGCGTGTGCTGTTCCAGAGGAGCTCAGTGGGATGCAGTAACATTCACCCCTTGGGAGAGCATCTCCAAGGGGAGCAGAATTTGGAGACTTCGGGCTGCATAACTGGCCGAATCATTTAACAGGGATTGTTTCTCTCACTCACGTTGGAATGTTTGGAGTGTCTGTGGAATATATAACTCACTGTTTTTATCAGTTACTTAACCGTCCTCAGTGTTGTCTCAGATGTCTGGATGAAACCATCAGTCTCCAGTAATGACAGCAATGATCACCCTGTCCCCTGGTCTGCCAGGCTACATTCCACCAGTCCACACAACAATCCCTGACAGCCCTGGCTGCAGTTGGGCCTAATGAGAAATCAGGGTGACCCTGGCAACAGGAAGAAGCTGATCAGATTTAAGTCAAGTCAGCTATAATTGCACTGGGCTAATCACCAGGCTCCTCCCAGCAAAGCTGGGGTTCTGTTGTGCTCCCTGAGCCTGGTCCTGTGCCTTGCACAGGCAGGGCTGCCGCCACATCCCACAGGAACCAGGCCCCGGTGTAATGCTATTCCTGCCTGGTTTTCCAGTCCAAACTTCTCATTTTCCTTTCCATTCTTTTTCAACATCGCATCCCTGTTTAGCCTGAGCTCACAGCAGCAAACCACCATTCCAAACATGGCTTAGCACCACCATGCCTATTGAATCCATGGAACACTTCCTCGATCACCTGAATTCTTGGGGATCCAAACTTATTTAATGTCCCTGGGATATTCAATTAGTCAAGGTGGTACAATATGTGATCTACAGGATGTGACTGATGTTAAATTGACTACAAGATAATTAGATGCTAATGTCACCATTGTGTCAGGATGACAAGAATGTCACCCTCTGCCATATCTGTGTAATTTCTGAGTGACTGAGGTGTCACTTTGGAGGTTGTTTAAGGCACTCTGATGACATGATTGCAGGCTTGCCTGTGCAGGGTAGGCTGTTTGGGTGCAGGCAGACCACACGATCACTGCAGAGGCTTAAGGCTGTCTCACCTACCATGTCACAAAGCCAACAGCCAAGGGTGAAGACATGAATTCTGGCCTCAAACATGTTAATTAACATCCCCCTGAAGAATGAGGGCACAAGCTGGGTTATTCTCCTACAGAGGCAATTTAGAAGCCAAACAAACATAGAACCCCAGAATCCAAGACTGGTTTGGGTTGAAAGGGGCCTTAAAGCTCATTCTGTTCCACCCCATATCATGGGCACAGACACCTTCCACTATCCCAGGTTGCTCCAAGCCCCATTCAACCTGGCCTTGAACACTTCCAGGGATGGGGCAACCACAGCTTCTCTGGTAACCTGTGCCAGGGCCTTCCCACCCTCACAGGGAAGAACTCCTTCCCAATATGCCATCTAACCCTGCCCTCTGGCAGTGGGAAGCCATTCCTGTCACTCCAAGCCTTCTGAGCTCTCTTCCAGGCCAGATACCCAGCCATGTTTCAAGGTGGATTTGGGTGACAGCTCCTTGCCCTGGAACCCTCCTCTGGGGAACCCCCTCTCCTCACACCCACAGGTCTGCCCACTGGCTACAGCCACGGAACCCCAATGCCAGTCCCGGCCAGGGGGAAACAAGGAAAGCCCAGACAGCAGCAAACACCTGGTGTGACAAGGAGAGGCTGTTCACAAGGAATTCCACACCATCAGCATGGACTTCATGTGGGTAATTCCATCCCTGACTCCTCAGAGAAACAGCCCAGCATTGCAAGGCTGCAATAAAAGCCTTCAATGGCCTCTGCAGCATCTAGACCAAGACCAGCCCTCTTTTCAGGCAATATAATGAGAGGGTAAATGAGAGTTCAGCACCCACCACGCATCCATCCCTTCTGCTTTTATGAGATCCAATATGTAAAAACTGTTCTCTTCTCTACCACAAACCCAAAGTCATTTTAATCTCAGCTGGATCTTATCAGCCATGCTGTACCTATCAGCTCTTTGACACAGAATCAAAGAAAATACTCAAAATAAAAGTAGACAGACATACTATGAGAGAGGAAGAGGTTATCTATAAAATACTATGAACTTTAAATGCACAAATATATTCTAGAATCCCCTTTCTTTTTAAAAATAAAAAGTTGTTGCAGAGAGACTTCCAGTTCAGAACAAAGATCATCAGGAGAAGCCCCATGGCCTGCCACAAACCCATTGCTACCTCCCCTGGCCTTGAATTCAATTGGGGAGTCAATATTGGTCTTGGTGTTTTAATTACGCTCTGAAAAGTTTCTTAGGTAGGGACGTTTAGAAGGGATATGGGCACTTAGAAGTCTCAGGGGCATTTAGAAGTGTTAACAATTTCTGACCTAAAAAAAACCATTTTCCTGTGATCTGTGAGATCTGGGCATATACTGATGTTTCAACACCTTGTGCTGGGAATGCTACAGACAACCCAACACTGGAAGCAAAGATTGTAAGGCATCAAATCGTTGAATTCTGACCAGCAGAGGTCAAGAAAATTAACTTTTTTCTTTCTGCAGCTGTGTCAGGAGTTAACTCTGAGCGTGAGTTCAGCACTGCCTTCCCCAGCACACACCAGTGCAGGCACAGGGCCAGAGTGTCACCTGCCAGCTCCTGTCCAACACCTCCAGCTCCCAGGGACATGGCCTGTGCCTGCAAACCCCATTTATCCACACAAGTGACCGGTTAGCTATGTAATTGCCACTTTATATTCACTCTCAGCTGGAGCTTTTGAGTGCTGGGCATGTTCAGAGGCTTGACACTAAAACATGCAGAGCAGTGCATTAAGGCATCAAAAAGGGTAACTTAAAAGTCATTGCCATGGCTACATGACAACTTATTTTGCAGTATAATATATTCTATGAAATATGTATGATCTTATTTAATATATACCATTTGTTTTTAGCATTTCATTTCTGATAATAGCCTTTTAATGATAATCATGGTCTTTTAATGATTGTAATAATTAGACTCTTATAAATCGACACTTTTTATGTTAAATATGATGAGGTCCTTTAAAAATATGTATTTTCCCCTGCACTTTAAAAGGTGCTTTGCTCTTTTGCAGTGTCTGGAATCTCTTTAGAGCCACATTTAAAAGCCTTCCTGAAGGCTCATTTCCTTCCCTGGCTGCCAAGGGCTCCTCATGCCTCTTTCTTCTTCCCTTAAGGATGTGATAAAGAAGAAAAATCAAGCATCCATTGTTTGCATCTAAAATGTAATTGATCACGTTCTTCATCTTTTTATTAACCAGAAAACATTACAGGACAAAATCTTGGCAATGAACTTGTAAACAAGGGTCTCAGAACAGCAACACAGCACTGAAGCTGCTCTGTACCCTGGCAGCTCCCGGCCTCGTCAGCTCCCGGGTGTCCATAAACCAACAATAGCTTTTTGTAGACTTTGCTTTTCTCTTTCAGAGCCAATATTAGGCAGATTTTTAGCCTACAACTTCCCATTCTTTGAAAAACACACATCCTTTAGTCTTTCTTGGTAAAAAATATTGACAGCTTTTGGCAAGGTCATATATCCAGAAGGGAAACCTCATCGTTCATTCAAACTTGCAGTGTCCTGGATTACACAAGGAGGTTTAATTAGATATCTAACACTTATTCACCCATTTCAACACAACTTTATTAGACTTTTATTAAGGACAGGACTGGGAAAAGAGAGAATTATTCATAATTCTTTTTACTTTTTCCTAATTTTAAAGGGAAAAGTAGATGCCGTGAAAGTATTTCCACCTATCTGCCCACCAACATGGACCTTACTCATCTCCTCTGTTGGTCATACAAAAGTAAGATTAATTTTTTTTTTCAAATAAATAAGAGATTCAGCAAAAAGTTTGAAATGGGCAGCTCTGTGCCTCGTGTCTCCCTCCTGCCTGCACCCCTGGAGGCTGTCCTGCACACCCTCAACACCAGGATGACCAGAGGACAGAAGGAGCCTCTCAGCCTGTCCTGAAAACGGTACATTTGGTCACTGTATGAACCCATTATCATGCAACCATAGATATTTTAATATTTTCAATTAAGAAAAACTCAGTTTAGGCAATAATTATAGCAGGTCCCCTCTCTACAGTAACAATGGAAGGAGAACATTATCACCACTGCTTGTGGCAACAACTTGAACAAAAACGGGTTAGAGGGGAGAAAACACAATTAGGATGAGACATGCATGCCTGACTCTGAAAGAAAGATCGCTTATGCCTAATGCATTAGGGAAATTGCTCGAGAAGGGCTCAGCGAGCCCTGGGCTTATCTGTCCCGTTCAGGATGCTGCACGTGGGCCCTGCCAGCTGAAGGAGCCCCACAGCTATGGACCAACAGTGGGAGCCATGGCAGCACCAGACCAACATCCCCTCTAAGCAGACGTGAAATACACCTCACCTTATCCATGAGAGATTCTCGGGAAAACAGCGCTGGTGAAGAGCACAAGCATCACCTGGTATTCAGGCTGCCCTGAGGTGTCTCCAAGCCACTCTCTGTGTAAACAGCATGAAGGGGCAGCAGTTGGCTCCCTGGTTAACTGGGAGCACCAAAGAGCCCCAAAAGCAGCAGAAAAACTCTCTTCTTTCCCTTTTTCCTTCTCTGTCTTTGAAGGAAAGAATTCCCCAAAGACATTTGTGCAACCAGTAGACAATAATATATTTATAACAAATAAGTGCAACAGAAACAAAAGTGGCATATTAAAGAAAAGAAGTGCAGTATTGAAAAGGGAAAGTGCTGGCAATGAACAGAAAATAAGAATATTGAAGCTGCTGCCAAGAGCAGTACAAAATAATCATCCCTGTCTTCCTGCATCTTCATCACTGTTCAGGGAGCACACCTGGAGAATGCAAAGCACACCAGTTTTGTTACAAATCTCTTGTTTCCATACAAGTACAAAGCTACAAGGTCAGGCCTTAGTGGGTGCCAGGAGTCAGTGTCAGGGTCCCTGCAGGTCAGGGCCAAGGTGAGCCCTGGGGCTGAGCCACAGCCTGAACCCCCTGCACTCGGCACAGCAACCCAAGGGGGGATCCTCAGGTGGCTTTAAATAGCCACCAAAAAAATCCCAAACATTTAAAAAAAAAATAACAAGAGAAGAAAACCACACAAACAAACAAACAACAACAAAAACCAAATGTTTCTCAGATGCATTTGCTTCCAAGGAACTTAGATCCAATCCTATCTGTATCATCATTTTTAGAGTAAATCCTGGGTCACAAACCTTCAAGTTCCTGTGGGAACGAACCAGCCCCACATCCCTGTCTTGCTCTTTTGTGTTTCAGGCCCAAAAAATACCCTACGGTCAGAAACAGAGATTTTCTCCCACTCACTGCACACTCCACTGGAGTCTTTCTACTGAACTCCTCAATTCTGCTTCTCACCGTCCATTTTTTGAAGGACTGACTAACATTAGGACTAACAGTTATCAAATATTTGGTGATTATAAAAAAAATAGAAACAAGGTACACAACCTTTTAAGGATCATACGCTGGTCTTCTGCAAGCGTTTCCTTAATACTTTCTGAAGATTCTACTTTGGTTGGGGTTTGATTGGGCTTTTTAAGAAAGACTGAATGTATGGTGCCATCTCCTGGACAGTACAATTTAATCCACCAATAGTTAAGTGTTCTTCCCAAAAAACCTGGAGAGGGGATTGACTTTACTTTCTTACAGTTCATGGAATCCCAGACTAGGCTGAGTTGGAAGAGATCTTAAAGCTCATCTCGTTCCACCCCTGCCACGGGCAGGGACACCTTCCACTATCCCAGGTTGCTCCAAGCCCCATCCAACCTGGCCTTGAACACTTCCAGGGATGGGGCAGCCACAGCTTCTCTGGGCAACCAGAGCCAGGGCCTCACTGCCCTCATAAGGAAGAATTTTTTCCTAACATTCCATGTAAATTACTTCCCTTTCAGTTTAAAACCATTCCCCCTTGTTCTCTCACTATCTGCAAATCTAAAAATTCACTCTCCTTCTCTTTAGGCACTGTAAGGGGCTCTAAGGTCTCCCCAGAGCTTTCTCTTCTCCAGGCTTAAGACCCCCAGCTCTCCCGGCTCTCCCAGGTTGCCTCCAGAGCAGAGGTGTTTGAACCCTTGGAGCATCGCCTTGGCCTCCTGCTGCAGCAGCTCCACATCCTTCCTGTGCTGTGGATCCCAGACTTGGGCACAGTGCTCCAGCAGCCCTGCAGTGCCAGAAGGGTGCCCAGACCTGGAGCACCCACCCAGCCTTTCCAGTTGAAAAAATGCAGCTTTTTCACACTGGAAAAAAACTCTGTTTACTACAACTAGAGACTACATGGAGCACATGACAGACGTGCCAACAGGGTCTAGAACTGACCAGCACTAATAAAAGCACAAGGTTTGATGTAGTAAAAAGTGCTTACAGAAAGCAGAGTTGCCTACAGCTGCCTCTGCAAGCTCAACATGTCTGAAAGGACAGCACTGGGGGAGAAATAATCCTCTCTGTCATAGAAATTGAGGAAGGAAACAGTAGAGGTTGAGGCACAAAGATGGAAAAGTACAAAGGGAAGTAAAAGGAGTCCTTCACTGGAATATTCATTGTTGGCAACCACAGCCAGGTGGTTACAAAGAGAATTCAGGTCAAAGTATCTGTGAAAGATTTGCTTTGGCAGAATCTAGGAATGTTCAGTGTCCAGACCAGCATGACAGCAGAAGGGGCACCAAGAGACCAGTACATGGTAAAGTAATGGCAATGCCCAGCAGGAAGAATGCCAAGGGGGTCTCACCATGAGGTGCACAGTGGGAAAGCACCACCCCGTTCAATTCCACATGGAGACTGGGACTAGAAGCAAGGGAATTCCAAAGCAAGTTTTAGGAACAAATCCTCTTATGCTGCAGAAGAGCAACATGCAGAGAGAGAATATGGACTGATGAGAGAAAGGTCTGGACAAATATTTGGCCGAACGCTCTTTAAAAAGGGAATTATCTCTGCAGCATTGGACAGCTGGGACACACTAGACAGGATTTAGCTTTAAAATATCATTACCAGGTAACTTGATTTACTGGGAAGATGAAGACAAACTCTGGTCTGGACAATTCAAGGAAAAATATGACGAAGAAAACCATCATGAGCAAGTAGCTATTAAAAGGCAAAGTACAGAGATTGATTACCTCTGAGCACGAAGGGTTCTGGATAGCTCAGCCCTCAGCACGCTGTGCTGTCCTGGCCCTTCACTGGCAATGGGAAGGACAACCCAAATCCTTCCATATATCCATGAGAGTGCTGCCCTGGAGGACCATCCCTCACTGCCCAAACCTCCCCTCTGAGGGGAGCACAGTCTCCAGCTGTTCCGACGGAACCATGGCACTCACCAGAATCGCCATCTCTTGCCTGCTGTGCTGGCAGGACCCCATGTTTGTCACCACCCTGTGTCTGTCATCAGTGAGAAGTCCAAGCTAAGGACCAGCCCCAACATGCCAAGGGGCCAGATGCAGTATGCACAGGGAAAGGCTTTAGTGGCTGACACGATCAAACTGTAGGAGTGAAAAAGCCAACTTATGGTTATGACTGTTTTTCACTGAAAATTAGCTGAGCCTGTCCTTCGGGAAGCTGTAAGTGAATTCATACTCACAGATATAGCTGCTCAGGGGGATTCTAGCTCAGTCCAGTTCCCACAGGCAGCAGGTCAGGCTGTGGACTTAGGGGTACAGAGGTAGTAGATGTGCCCACCCAGCTGCACCCTGCCCCTCCAAAAGCCACAAAATCCCCTAAGAGCTGGTGTTCCACTTCCCGAAGCCCATCAGACCAACCCACCATAGCCCCCACCCAGCTCCACTCTCCGAGCCCCCTAGAACTGACCCCTCAGCCAGTTTCACTCCCTAAACCCCACCAGGCTGACCCCCTGGCCAGCTCACCCACCCCAAAGAAGGGGGAAGGGAGCCTGACACCCAACCTATGATAAAACAGCTCAGCTTATCTTCAGGCTGTTTTATATAAATAAATAAATATATATATGTACACTTTTTTTCCTGGGCTTATTTTATATATTTCTAGCAGGTATCAATGTCTGTTTAATTCAAACATACTGTCCCATGGGACTCATTAGCAGTTTAACAAACTGCATGGGTATAAACACATGGCAGATAAAAAGACAGAATTTTTAAATATTGTATGTATGCCTACAAAAATAGTCTGGGTGAATGATGAAGGGTGTCAGGGAAGTGCTCGACCACATCAAACAATGAAAACATTCCTGAGATGGGCTGTTTAAATATTAAATAAATACTCAGAACTTCTGTAAATGTCGAACAGGAGAAATGATGGAATGCTATTTTTCCTAATCTGTTCCCACTGTAATTATGGACTCTATACTCTAGCTAAAAAGACCATTTATCTTGTGCTGAGCATTTCAATTGCTTTATCTCCAATAAATTGCAGATATTACCTTCGATGGATAACTAAGACCAGCGCAGGAGCTCCAGGCACAGCTGATGTGCCTGGAAAATACTTAACATTTGTCTTATTTTTTTAGAAAATGTTTTATCTCTATTTTTGTGAAAGCTTTTTTACCAAATTGTGTATTGCTAAAAAAATTAATTTATTCCATTCAGAAAGACTAATTTTAGGGGAGGGGGGGAGGCTGTTTACAGGCAAATATTCTGAGCTGTATTCCCTTTTTTTATAATACCACCTGTATAACAATATATATACCAATATCTGGTACTATACTAATAACAACACATATAAGTTATCTTTCCCTGAGCTGACCTGGGGCCTGGAGGAGGGTTCCTGTGTCCTTGCCACCAGCATGCAGTGACACAGATACACAGATAATTTATGCAAAATACACCCAAAGCATGTGTGAGAACCAGAAAACTAATTAAGTAGAGACGGTGCTAATGAGGGTTGGCAGCCAGGAACAACGGCTGTGCCAGGCGTGGGGACAGAGGGGAGGGGAGAACACATCCGTGGGAATGGGGCAGGGCCAGGCACTGCCAATCCTGGGCACAGAATCCCAGAATCATTTAGGTTGAAAAAGTTCCCCAGGACCGTTGAGTCCTGCCTTTGACCCATCACCACTTGTCAACTAGACCAAAGTACATCCAGTTATTCTTTGAACACCTCTAGGAATGGGGAGTCCACCCACCTCCCTGGGCAGCCCTGTCCAATGATTGACAACTCCTTCCATGAAGAAATTCTTCCTGCACGGTGCAGCCCAGAACAACACCTATTCATATTTTGCAAACTAAACCATGTAGGCATGTCCTCCCACTTTTATTAAGCATTTAAAATCCAGTTCTAAGAAAAAGGCCCAGTAAGGGTACAGATTTGCAGTACTCATCAGCGCATTTGATTCATCCTGAAATACCAGATATTTACTGTTCTGTGTGGGATTATGGAAAATCTGAGCTAAACCAGAGACTACGCTACAGTAATTGTTTTTTGTTGCTGTTTTAGCCAGGCTAAGCTGAGCAGCACGTCTGGTGTTACAGATCCATCACTGCTGAGAACAAGTGGTTTCTCATTGCTCCTCTGTGAGAACTCAGTTCAGATTACAAAAGTGACATCAAATCTCAGCACTTCCATAAATATTCAGAGCCTGAGCATGCTCCATCTGAGGTGCCAGAACTCAGGTTCTCCACTGGCAGCACAGGTCACTGCTGCTCATACCCCAGGTGTGGGAAACCTCTTCCTGGGAGAGACACACAATTTGATGGGATTTGATGGAATAACTGTGCTCAGAAACAAATACCTGTGCTTGTTTTATTACTGCATTACTCTAGTAAAGCAGGGAGTGAAGGGATACCTGCTTAGGGATAAATCTAGCTTGGATTGTGTCCTGTGTGATCACAATAATGAGGTGCCAGTGCTGTGAGGGCTGTGTTGGGAGCAGCACTGACAGTGGGTGGAGGGGGGGCCCCTGGGGGTGCTGGGTCCAGCTCCCCAGTAAAGAGAGAGAGGGACATACTGCACAACCCAGCAAGGGGCCCCGAAGATGAAGGGACTGGAGCACCTCTGCTCTGAAGAGAGGCTGGGAGAGCCAGGACTGCTGTGCTGGAGCAGAGCAGGCTCAGGGGATCTCACCGACGTGTACAGGTACCAGCAGGAGAGAGCCAAGGAGACGGAGCCAAGCTCTTCCAGTGGTGCCCAGGGCCAGGACCAGAGGCCACAAGTACACACGGGCACACAGGAGGGTTCCCTTCAACACCAGGAGACACTTTTTCACTGTGAGGTGACCGAGTACCACAGGGAGGTGGTGGAGTCTCTGCCCTCAGAGATACTCAAAACCCACCTGGACATGGCTCTGGGTGGCCCTACCTGAGCAGGGGACTGGTCCAGGTGACCTCCAGCAGTCCCCTCCAACCTCAATCAGTCTGTACCTCTGTGACAATCTCCTACATGTAGTCTCTGTTTTTATCAGACTTTCCCAGAATTCTCAGAAGGGTTCGTTCCTCTGTTTACAGAGTTCTTTTTTCTTAGAAAGGATTGTTCTGCCTGGTGCATTCCCTGGTTTCAGCCGAGTGGTGCTCCCCCTTGGTGTCATGTTCCAGTTTAACAGTATGGCACAGGGAGTTTTTCCTATCACAGATTAGAGCTGTGCTTTGACTGTTAATTCCTTTATCCTCGTCTCTGACATAACATCTTCACGTTCAGGTAAAGGAATTCTGCTGTAACCACTGCCTCTGTGACTATTGCACAGGATAACAGAAGTAGGCAGTGCGCAGAATAGTAATGAAGGGAGTTAAATCTTTTGTTGCAGCTGTAACTAGGTGAACCGCCATGTGCAAACGTTTAACATTACTGAAACATCTAGTCTGAAATTTTAGAAAATTTAAGAAATCCCTACTTAAACTCTTCAAAGCTTATTTAACATATCTCAGATGCTGTCAGTAATGAAAACTCAGTGCAAAAGAGCACAGGTGTAGTTTCAACAGAACAGATCATGGTCCTTATTGGAGTGAGTCAAGAGTGCAAGTAAGGATAAAACAGATCTTTGTGGTGTGCATTGCTCTGATTAGGGCTATTATCACCTGCATCACAGCAAAGTCTCACACCGAGAAAGCACAGTGAAGCTTTCAACTTTTTTTTTCTTAATCTTCTCTGTCAGCAGTTTACAAACATGAAAAACTACGGATTTGTTGTAACTTTTTTTCTAACTTCATAAACTCTTTTTCTTTCCTCCACTAGCTTCTATAGTGCTTTTACTTTTTATTTTAAGATTTGTGTATAATGAGATCTTATAAAGGCGAACCCTCCTTTCATTCCCATCTCTTTGTATTTGGTATCTGTAATCCCAGCAAACTCTGAATTCAGATGGAATCCGCAGATAAAAAACCACAATATCCAGGGCAAGGAACCGCAGCCGGAAAAACCCTCAGCTGCGTGACTCCTACAAGCTGCTAGCAGATAAAACACACGGTGATGCCTGCGATGAGTGCGGGTGAGGTCCGTTTACCAAATCGTAGCCCTGCTCCGCGCTCACCAGCGCGCCCCGGGTGCTCCAGGTGGGGCCGAGGAGGCACCAACCAGCGGCTGCGGGCAGGGCAGAGTTAAGCGGGCAGGGCAGAGTTAAGCGGACGGGTTCGTGCGCGATTAGGATTCTGCTCCTACCTAGATTAACAACCCAGGCATCCACCTCCTCCTGCTCCTCGAGAGCGCTCGGAGCGCCCCCGGGGCCGCAGCGCCGCAACCCCCGCCCGGAGCGCGGCAG
Organism: Manacus vitellinus; assembly: GCF_001715985.3. Taxonomy (NCBI): domain Eukaryota; kingdom Metazoa; phylum Chordata; class Aves; order Passeriformes; family Pipridae; genus Manacus; species Manacus vitellinus. Next base: position 3,321,189 of record NW_021939546.1, on the reverse strand, counting down.
AGCCGCCTCTTCCCCGCCCGGCGCGGGCCGGGCCGGAGGCTTCCGCACCGCCCACCCGCCCCGCCCGGCGCAATGCCGGGTCGAGTTGCGGCGGGCGGCAGCGCTGGTTCCCCGGCCCCGGCAGTGCCGGCGTGGGCGGGCAGCAGGCGCGGCGCGGCGGGAGTGACACGGCCGGGGCTGGCGCGGTTCGCGGCGCATGCGAGGTGGGATGGCGGGCGGGGGGCGGCGGGTCCAGGCCGCGGGGCTGCCCGAGCGCTCGGGGCCGGGGCGCAGGCCGTGCCCAGGCGCTGTCTGAGCGGGGCCGCTCACCGCAGGCGCGGCCCGCCCGGCCCGGCGAGTCTCTGGGACGTGGTGGTGTGCTGACGGCGGCGGACGCGGCGCAGGCCGGGCGCGTTCCCGGAACAGCTGGCGGAGAAGCTGCGCGGGGGAGCTTGCCCAGGGGCGTCGATACCACGTGGTGCCCCGACCCGCCGGGCCCAGGATCGGTGGCGTGCGGTGCCGGGGCCGGGGCCGCGGGCGGAAGAGGGCTCCGAGCGCCGGCCGCGCCGCTCCTCATCTCCCGCGCTTCCGCCTCGCGGGGGGGGCCGGGCAGGGGAAGGGAAATCGGGTCGGGAAGAGGCTCAGGGGGCTCGGGCAGGGCTCGGGGGTCCGGGCAGGGCTCGGGGCTCGGGCAGGGTTCGGTGCGGCCGTAACGGGCAGGAGGGGCCGTGGCAGGAGCCAACCTGGGGCTCCATCGTGGTGCTTGTGAATGGGCGTGTTGGTGATACTGTACAGCTCCTCAAAATGTGTCCGATGAATACAGAATAGCACTGGCTCGGGTGTTTTAGAAATTCATACTTAATCTGATTGCTTAAACGGTTTGATTATATTTTAATATATTACCCAGTGGGCAGCAAAACTCTAGAAGAAACTAGCCTGACTGCCCGTAATGCCATCCTGTAATTCTTCGTTCCTGTTCCCTTTGATGTACAAAGTAACTAATATCAATATTATTTGCAGTGTAGAGTAATAGGCAGAGATTAATTCTCAGAAATCTGGCAGCTTTAACTTGTAAGAGCATAAAAAATATCCCAAAACATTTCCTCGTATCGCACACCTTCCTTACTTCCTTACTGTAAATGTCAGAAGTACTTCTGAACACTGCCTTGAAGCCACTAATGAGCTTTTGTGTGACCTGTTTCCTACAGGAGCTGGTTTTTATGGCCGGGTTATGTCCTGTTCAATTGATTAAATGTTTCAAATGTTTGGCCTGTGCAGAGGTGACTGGGAGAGGAAAAACAGTTTTCCCAAGAGCTGTCTGCTCAGGATGCTCTGCCCTGGGAGAGCACAGGCTTCTGGAGGAACTGTCCATCAGCTTCTGTGTGTGATCTTAACAACCACAATAGGGTAGAAAGACTGTCCCATCGGTGCTGGTGTGGAAGGTTTTTTCAGCTGGACACCAGTACACCTCACCTGTCAGAGCAGGTGTTATTGAAGCTCTTCTTACAGATACTAAAATACTTTTTCTTTAGGAAATGGTGGATCAACTCTTCATGTTCTTCAGTACTTGGAAGATCTGTATGGTGATCAGTGGGCTTCCTTCACTGTGCTGCTAATCCATTCTGGTAAATTCAGTTTTACATTTCTCACTCTAAAACTGTACCCTTTTTTTCCCCTTCCTTAAAACGATATGATGACAGAGGAGTCAGAGTTCCGAAATATAGTTCCCTCAGAAAAGTCACCCCAATGCGTGTGATCATTTGAAGTTAGGTTGGTGCTTAGGAGATGTTACTGTCACTTCAGCATTTTTTCTCAGCACTCAAGTTGTTCAATCAAACAGTGAGAAGGAGGTGTATTTCAGAGTGTGATTTAAGTTCCTGCCTTGAAATACCCGTTTAAGGAATGTGGCCCTCTCAGGGTGGGGGGGACCTCAGGCTCCTTGTACCTTTGGGCAGGCTGAGTACTTGCCTTCTTATCCAGTTAGTCAGGACACTTCCAGAAGTGGGAGAACATCAGTTCTTAGAGGAGAAAGAAACCAGGTGATAAGTTTCCTGACCAAAACTCTGCTTGTTTGACTCATCTGGACTAAAATTCCCATCAGAAGTGTTGGGGTCCTCCTCTTTTCCAACCAAAAAATGAGTGTCATTTGCTTTCAACACTTCAGCAACAGGCAGCTCTGAAACAAACTAAAGATAACAAAATCAACAACAATTTTAATATGAGCTATTTAAGGCAGGCTGGGTTTTGGACATAAGGTCAAATCTGCTTTGGGAAATGTTTGAAGAAGAATGATTGATTTCTTCACATCTGTCATTCTTTAAGGAATACTTGGTATGTGACCAAGCAGAGGGTTTTTTAATGCCTATGTGTACCTGTGAAATAGCTGTATAGGTTTAGTTTTTTGCTTACTTGCATACAGTGTCTCTGTGTAGCTAAAATTCTCTTTCTCTTCCAGGTGGTTACAGCCAGCGTTTGCCAAGTGCAAGTGCCCTGGGGAAGATCTTCACGGCCCTGCCGTTCGGCAATCCCGTTTACCAGATGCTGGAGCTGAAGCTGGCCATGTACATCGACTTCCCCCGTCACATGAAACCAGGAATCCTCGTCACGTGTTCGGATGACATAGAGCTGTACAGCACTGAAGTGACAGAAACCATCGCGTTGGATAAACCTGGGTTTACCGCGTTGGCTCACCCCTCAGATTTGGCAGTCGGGACCACTCACGGGGTGTTTGTCTTAGATCCGTCCAGTTTTTCAGGAAAAGGAGGAGTGGAATATGCATCTTGCCATCGTTTCCTGCACAAGCCTGACATGGAGATGATGCGTCAGAGCGGTGCAGTGTGCGTGAGGGGGCATTGCTCCTCTGGGAACCACGGTGACTCAGGAATGGCCTCGGAGTGTGTGTACACAGACAGCATATTCTACATGGATCACCTCACTGCAAAGCAGCTACTGATGTTCTATAAGCAAAGCACACTTTGCTATGAAATAGATGCATATGGTGACTTTCTCCAGGCCCTGGGACCCGGAGCCACTCCAGATTATACCAAAAACATGAGTAATGTCACCAAGGAGGACTTGGGGTTGGTGGAAGTGCGGCAGCAGTTATACTCCCTCCTGCAAGGAACTGCCCTCAATGTCATAGTCCTCAACAACTCCCAGTTCTACCACATTGGAACTACTCAGGAGTATTTATTTCATTTTACTGCTGAGAGCAAACTGAGATTTGAGCTTGACTTGCTGCCTGTGGCTTTTAGCATCTTTCCTGACACAGCCAAGACCTCAGATCAGTCAAGCGTCATCCAGAGCATCCTTGAGCCCAGATGTGTGATAGGGCCTGGGTCTGTCATTGAATACTCCAGGATTGGGCCTGAGGTCTCGGTAGGGAAGAGCAGCATTGTTAGTGGGTCCTACATAAGTTTCAGTGTAGACATACCCTCACGCTGCTTCCTGAGTTCAGTAACTGTGAAAATTAATGATCAAGTTGAGTATGTCACCATGGTGTTTGGTGTAGGAGACGACTTGAAGAAGACTGTGAAATTGCTGTCGGATATACGCTCGCTCCAGTTTTTTGGAGCCAGCTTAGCAAAATGCCTGGACCTCTGGAGCGTAGAGGCTTCGGACCAGCTCTTCTCCAGTGGGAACACGCGTTTGGGGCTGTGGACTGTGAGGATTTTTCCTGTTTGTTCTACTCTAAGTGAATCTGTTAGGATGTCACTGAAGATGTTGAATTCTGTGCAGCACATGTCACCTTTCAAACTGAGTGGCTTTCAGCTCTTGTCTATTGAAGAAATGCTCGCCTACAAAGATGTAGAAGGCATGCTGAAGTTTAGGAAGCAAATTTATGATGAAGTCTGTCTACAAAGGCAAAAAGAGAAGTCTGATTGTAGAATGAACTGTACTTGAACAAATCTGTTTTCATTTGTGGGTGATTGATTACTTCACAGCTTATAAGAATCCTGAGGAAAAAGTACACAGATCTTTTCTCTGATCTCATTGAAGTAATAATAAAGAAATTACATTAACAGTGGTGTTGTAGCATAACATTAATAATGCAGCAAACGCAGATAAAGTGTTCTTTTGATGAAAGTAGTGAAATATTTCAGATCTGAAAGCACTAATTGGTGACTTTTGTGGAGTACATGTTACTATGTCTTGTAGTTTTTGTCAGTAGGAATATGATACAGAACAAATTAATTAGAAATTTGACTGAAAGCTGCTTTAAAAGCTTTTAAAGGGTAGAATATTAGCTCCAGCAAAATGGAATAATACAATAACTTATGTTTCTCTCTTTTCGTGCTGCCTTTTTGCAATACAATTTCAATTAGGAAGAGGTAAAAATTATTAAAAATGCTTTTAGTTCAAGACATCTCGTCTTAAGTATTAATATTTTTTTCTCTTTTATTTTGAAATTTTTTTTATCTTTTCCTGTTTTTCATCAGAGGAAAAAGATTGGCATGAGAGACCATTCTCTCTCTACTGACTCATATTACTGGGTCAGCACCTGTCATCAAGACATACTGATTTATTTTTTTTACTGGTAGTTGTTTGGATGCTGGCAGTGGGGTTGGACAGCTGCCAGCTTTTTGTTACCACAGATTGACTGATGTGTGCCACATGAAAACCTGGGTTTTATATTTCTCCAGACTGAACTGTGAGAGGCCTTGGAGTGAGGGTTGACCCTCCTGCAGGGCAGTGGAGCAGACATGGGACAGGTTCACATTTGTGAGCATTGTGTACTCAGAGAAACACACAGTGTCTGTTCCCTCTTCCCCTTCTCCACTCTCTGCTAATAAAGATAGTAATAAAGTCCTTTTGTTTCTAGTTTAGGTGCCCAAGATCCAGCTCCAAACAGATAAATCTGCTATTTTTAAAAATATGCTGTGCGGTATAAGTGTGATTTGACTGCAAACACGATGCATCTTTTTCTCTTGCATTTATCTGTGGGTTATCATATTTTATTTAATGTTTCATGATGTCAGTGTTTATGTCCCTGCTGACTGAATTCCCAAATGGCACCTTTTTTACGCCATCTACAAGGCAGCAGTGACAACATCTCCTGAGCATTACCCACCCTGCTTTAACCTGCACCAGGTTTCTTCCACGTTGATAAAGAAACCTCCCAAGAGACACAGTATTTTTCCTGAGGATTTCTTCTGGGCAAGAAGCTAGATGGGCAAAGGAGCTAGATGTAGAGGTTGGGAACTGCTGGGGTTGACTTCAAAGAAATAAGGAGAACTTTTGAGCAAACAGAGGTTCTAAAAGTCATTATGAAATATGGAAACAATGGAAACAGCAGTAGGCTTGGGAACACTCGGATCTAAGATAAATGCATAAAGTCACAAAGTAAAAATAGTCATAGAGCATGGAATTGTGGTTTGCATGTCATCTGTTTGCATGATCTATTCATCTGTTGTTACACAAAACATTTTAGGAGAAACAAATGTTTGACACAGACATTGCACCTTGAGTTGGAGAACAACTTTGCTCTGCACAGGCTTCCCTGAGGGTTGTGCTGTGCTGCCAGGAGAGCTCTCTGGGTTTTTAGTAACAGCAAAATGCATCCTTTTAACGCTATTATCCACTTTAACTGTTACAGCTGCATTTGTTCTGAATTCCCTAAGCACCGTGCATTGATTTCATTAGCGAAAGCAATCTGGATATAAATAGGAAATGGATTTGCTTCTGGCACATAAGCATTGGGAAAAGCGAATGAGGAAAATCACAGTGACTGAACAGCTTTTGGAAAAGGTTGAGTTAGGTTGGGCCAGCAGCAGCTGCTGTGGTTTAGGGAGCAGTGTGCATTCCAAGATAAAAAAAAGCACAGGAATCTTATCCTGGTGGTAGCTGTGGACTAGCACAGCTGGCCCTGGGGCCAGTGGGTGTCCCAGGCTCTGCCAGCCCACTGAGGGCACAGGGGAGAGGCACCACTCGGATTGTTTCAGGTCTCCTCTCCTGGTGAGCTGAGCTTTTTGTGCAAAGCTGTGAAGCAAGTGATGTCCAGCCCCAAGAACAGCTCAGAGCAGGGTATCGGGAATCACCTGCTGGGAAATGAAACATTCAGATCTCAAGGCAAAGGTTTTAAAAATTTACCAGGTAAGAAATGTTGCACTGCTTTAAGTCTTTATGCCACCTCATGCTTTCCTCTTACACTGAATATTTTTGCCTGAAATTTAGAAGGTGCATTTTGATCAATATTAGACCTGGATAATGTCAGCAGGCTTAATGGATTTACTCCACAGGTATTGAAATATCTGGATTTGTACCATTTTTCATTTTTAAACTGCAATTAAGTGTAATGTAAAATATGAAAATCATTACAAATTATATTTTATTTATACAGAGCTATATTAATTATTTTTCCATGTGTTTTTGTCTCACACAGGGCTCTGTCTGTGCATGTTCACACACATTCTTGGACTCCACACTTGACAGTAAAACACTTTTACATATATCAGCTTCCAGTAATTTCTACTGAGCCACAGGTAGCGTATATTTGCCCATTACATTTCTAATGCATCTGTCATCCTTGGTGGTCTTTCTTATTCCCAATAAAATGATCATTGTGGAGTTGGAGATTAGAAAATTTATGGAACTATTTGGAGGAAATGCTACAGAGAGCAGCTGGTTCTGTTGAGTTTCCTGTATCAGCCTCATACCAAAATCCAAGAGCCTGAATGAATCCCCTGCTTAATGGAACTCTTTCCTGTATGTCCCCATTCCTGGAGGGATTTAAAAGCCATTTGGATGTGACACTTGGGGACATGGGTTAGTGATGACCTTGGTAGTGCTGGGGGAATGGTTGGACTCGATGGTCTCAGAGGGCTTTTCCAGCCCAAATGATTCTGTGATCCTGCGATTCTTTGTAGCTCTCTATGAAGTGCGTACGTTTTTACATGTAACAAATTGCAGTACTTACAGCAAGGACTGTGCTATAGTGTGATCGAACTCTTATTAAAATCAAAAAGCTTGCAGACCAGACCCTTCCTGACAATAATAATCTGTGTCTGACGTACTAAATCCATATATGTATTTTATCCATATTGTATTTACAACTCCAGGTAATGTTTGTATTCCACAGTCTGCTGTTAATGTAGATGACAACAATTTTCTCATGCGACCAACTGGGATAAACATGTCCCAAGGAAATTGAGAGACTTGTGCAAGGCCACCCAGTAAACCTTGACAGCAAGATCACAGTAATTTTTGGTTGCTGTTTTCCACTACTGGGTTTTGGAAACAAGACCATCACGGCATCCTGGCCCATGATTTTCCTCCAGTCTGAGTAATGAAGGATGCAGCGCTGACAGTGCTAGGTAGGCAGGACCTTCTGAGGACAGGATTCATCTACTGAAACCTGGAGCTTGATTTTGATTAAGCCTCATTGAGTTTCCCAGATGGATGCAGTGTTGTTATATCCCCTAGATCATTGCCTGGCTCCATCTATCCCAAAATTCAACTCAGCCTTCTACAGTCTCAAACAAAGCAAGATGAGTTGTTAATGATTTTATTCATGTCAGCTTGCTTTATTTAATTAGATTTTCTGTGTAGCGCAATAATAGGCTCATAATGAACAATGTTGCAGTAATTTCCCTGAATGCTTTGAGCACGCGCCGTGGTGAGCAAAGGTTTGGCCCTGCTGTCTGAAATCTGAAGGGTTATTTCAGTGACCTTTGGGGCAGGAAACTGAAATCTGAGAAACTGGGCACTTAAAAAAGAGCATAAGGGAAGGCAGCTGAAATAAAAATGAACAGCTGAAAGGAATCTGTGCCAGAAGGATTTGGGGAGCTGACGAAAGGAAGTAAGCTCCGAGGATCAGCTGGATCTGCAGACAATGTTCATGCCTTGTCAGGGTGTTTGTGCTGGAGTTCAGTGCTTCCAGCCTCTTCTCGTTCCTATGTCTCGAATGCAAGAGCTTCATTTTCTGCTCTCTGCACATGTGGAACATGAGTCCCCGTGCAAAGGCCTCTGTGGTGTTGTGAGAGCAAAAATAGCAGAGCTGTTATGCTGTACACTCTGTTCATCTGCTGCCATGGAGGAGCCACTGCAAACACCTGCTCCCTTACAAGGGCTACAGTGTTCCTTCATAATGGAAATATGAATTATAAATATGTATTTTCTTTTAGTGCCCTTTTCATTTCCTGTGATGTATCTGAATGTCACCAGTATGGCATTGAAATTTATGGGAGCAATGTAGAGCCTCTCCAAGTAAAGGATAGGTATGGAAATGTTCTAATTGTGGATATGTTCTAACTGATTTGAAATAAAGATCATTTCAAAAGACTTGTTCTGTAAAGCCTCCCTGGGAAGGACATTTAAAACCAGAAACAGGAAAAGAATTATGTACACATTTCTGCTGTAAGATTGGCCATGACAGCTACACATTCCAAACATGAAACTGCAATAAAACTTATAAAAATTAATCAAAGAAATTTGTACAGCTCAGTATTCTGTAAACATCACATCTGAAGAATTTACTTGCTTACAAACATTGCTCATGATGTTTTAGTGCTTCTTGTGGAGATGTTTATTCAAACTGCCCTCGCAAACAGCACAGTTTCTCAATCTTCTCTGTTTGCAAACAGGCTCTGCAATTACTATTCTTTTTTATTCCCCCCACACCCCCAGTTTCAATTATTCTGCAGCTGCTTCACACAGCCGAGGATCTGAATGCTCCAGGAATTCACCTGCTGCCAGTGTGAGCAAAGCTGCTGTGTTGGCAGGGCCAACTTACGGGATCAGCCCTTCCCAGGGTCCTTCCCCAAGCGTCCCCACGAATGAATCTTCACCCACACAAAGGTCTGCAAAGAGTGAGTAAAAATATGATATGGAAACTGATGATTGTTTTTTGGTATATTTTCATAAATGAAATGGTATAAGAATACAAGTGCTATGCAAGGTATTTACTTCTTGTAAAAAAAAATCATTTCATCTGTCTCTTCATGGAAATTTCACACTTTATAAAATTGTTGTGTTAAACTGCATTTTCTGTGCAGAATGAACAGGGCATTTCTGGGGCTCTGGGGTTTGTCCTGTTCCTGTCACAGCTGGCTTGGTCTGGATGAGAGGAAAGTCCTTCAGGAGAGGGGTCCCAGGGAAGGGGGGGTCCCATGGCAGAGGGGACACCGTGGGAAAGGGGACACCCTGAGAGCCTGGGAACATATCCCCAGCTCTCCCAGTTGTTTGGCAACTGTATGTGGGGATCAGTTGCCAGGCTGGTGCCTTTCTGTAAATATTTGGTCAAATGTCACAGAGCACATTGTCACAGCAGTTCAGACTCTTCTGAAATAGGTCTTTGGATTCATGTGCAAATTTGTGTGAGTAAAGGGATGAGCTGGTAGTGCCAGGAGCTGTTGAGGTTGTTACAGTGGGATGCAGCGCACAGGAGGTTTTATAGATGTGTGTTCTATTAACATACCTGCATACCTGAAATCGTTCAGAGAAAACTGAAAACTCACACACAGAACAGCTGCCAAAGTCAATCAAAACACTTTAAATGTATATATATAAATATATATTAAAATATATAAATATAGGTGTGTATATTTACATCTCACTTTTCTTATATATTGCATTCCTAAAGACCATACCCAGATACTCCAGTGCCACCCCTTGTGTCAGGATACATTGTGAGCTGAGATCATCCCTGGCCTCTCTGAGCTGGGGACCCCCAGCACTCCTTGGATATCCTCACAGCACACCTGGGATTAGCTGCCTAAATTCCCTTTTCTCCACAAAATGAGTTACAAGCTACCAAATTACCACTTCCCACCAGTTTTAACTGTTAATTTCATCCATTCAACAAATGAAGGCAGGTGTTTGTGTGGGAATAGACAAGAGATTTTTAAGCAAGCTGAGTAGGTGTTTCTATTATTTTAGCCCAGTGGACAGCATGGGCTGTATCGCTCTGTGCCATTGTTGCATGACATTCCTCTTGGCACAGGGTTTATTTTTAGCCAGAGACTATCACAAGTATTTTTCAGCAGGACTGTCACTACTCCTGAACAAGGAATCATATTACTGCAAGAACTTTGCTGAAACAAAGAAGATATATTGGACAAATGGGAAATTATAAATCTAGACCAACCCAGACTTGCACGGGTAACTAATGTCACTTTTTTACAGGCAATGTGCCACCCATCCCTCGGCAAGGAGCAAATAGTATTTCAGGAGATAACTCATTGCTGCTTTACTCTTGAGTTCAAGGCTCAGGTATTGTTCTTGACTTAACTCAGATACAGACTATGAAAGAAGGAAAAAAGCTACTAAACTAAATTTCTTTGAGAAATTATATAAGATCATATTAACTTAGATTATTATGTTGATTTAACTCATGCTTCATTAAGAAAACCTTTACATTTCCAATCATTTTCTGCTGTGTGTCTATTTAGGAAATAAAAGCTAACAAATGCAACCTGAGCTTTAAGTTTTCTCCTAAATATTATTTAATATTAAAATATTTCTTGTAAGGATTCATACATATGAGCTGTCTCTGAAATCCGTGTGTATGTGTCTGCATTGGCTCAGCAGGAACAGTTTAATAGCTGTAATATTTCAAATTTAATAGAAATATATATGAAACTGTGCAACTGGATGCTTAAAAATCAAGTGGTTTGGTTACTGGAACGTTATGATATGAGTTTCTGGGTTTTGTGTGTTTTGAAGTGTTTTGTCAATCCGGAGTTTTTGTTGTAGATGAATGGAAGAAGAAAGTCAGTGAATCCTATGTCACAGTCACAGAGAGGTTGGAGGACGACCTGCAAATCAAAGAAAAGGAGTTGGCAGAGTTGAAGCATGTTTTTAGGTAAAATATTCTGTGAACCTGTTTATTAATTTCTTTCAAATAAGTATTTGCTATCAAACAGTATTTTCGGTTTCAGGTGTTTTTTTATGGACGGAGTTTCTCATGTATGGAATGCATGCTCCTTATTTCTATTTTTGGGAATACATCATCACAATGCTGGGCAGAGCCCCACAGCAGAGTACCAAAATTAGTGGCTACTGACTGTTAATGCCAGTGTTTTACAATAAACACCTATATGCTTTTGAAATTAGTTAGCTTTAGTGGGATGTCTGACTTTGCTGTGCACTTTTCAGTTTTGCTAATGTGTTTCTGCAGCCAGGAATATTGCTGAAGTTTCACTCTGTAAACAAGTACAAAACCAGTGGATTCAAATTCAGAATTGGAATGGTTTTCTCAGGATAGACGTGCTCACAACCAGGTTCACCCAACCAAGTAACACACTGGTGTGTTCATTATCTGCAGAGCTCCAGTGCAACAAACATCCAGCTCACAGACTGGGAATAAGTTGAGAAAATGATCAGACAAATCATTTCAGACATCAAAACCAGCTGAGAAAACAGGGGATTCTAATCAGAAATAAATCATAAGCTCAAAAAACCAACCTAGCAATATAAATTATTCCTTGTGCTCAGTTTCAGCTGCCACAGCTATCACAGTTTGAACCACTGGGCTTTCTCTGCAGTGTGCTGACCACTTTGGCTATGCTCTAGTTAAATAGTTACCTCGTTTTACCCCTGTTTAGTAGTAAAAGTGATCATTTTAACAAACTGGAATCAGAGTACTCTTTATTTTAGATAAGCAAGACAAGGGAGTATATGGTGGAAATGCTAAATACTGAATTAGGCATAAGAATAAATTAAAAACTCCTTTCAAGGTTAGGAGAGCTCTGGTAGCTCAGCTCAGTCGGGCCCAGGTAAGTCTCAATGTCAGCCAAACTCTTCTCCTTAGCTACAGAGCCCTGCTCCTCTCACCAAAGGAGTGAGAATTAATGATCCTGATGACATTGTAGTGGAAAGGCTTTTCTTTTTAAGTCAGGTTTGAGGAATCAGTCAGTGATTTAATTTCCAAAAGCTGCCCTCACCCATGGGGAATGAGGTCACTCCGGTCTTCTGAATATCTAAAATCCAAATATGGCCTCTTGTCTATAGGAAAAACTCTTCTACAGCAGCAGTGGTTGATTTTGGAAAACTTCTCATTAATCCTTATATTTAAAAAATTCAGGACTGAGAAACTGGATGGTAGTTGGGCAATGAGTCAAGGAAGGTCATTTCCCTGATAGAAATGAAACAAGTTGCTGGTAAAGTCCCTGCTCTGAAGGCAAACCTTACAGAAGTGACAAACCCTGGCCAAAGAACAAGTTGTCAGCTTCCCATTTGTACTCAGGGGACACATGTACAGGTCAGAGGGAATTGTCCAGTGCCACAGAAATAAAACAGTTCAAATAGTGGAGAGTCAACACATCAGTAGCATGGCACTGGCACTTGTTGGGTAAAAGGTGTCCCTACTCTGTGCCTGTGTCTCACAGCTGTTCATGCAACGGTTCACTAAGGCCACCCTAATAATAAACTATCAGAATTTCTTTTCCTTAAAACACAATGAAGCAATGCAGTCTAAAGGAAGGATTTAGGAGGAGACCTGGATAAAGCTGGGCCCTCATCACAGTCATTCGAGCTAGTTCTTATTTTCAATACAGGCCTTTTAATTGCAGCTTTGAATATATAAAACTTTCATTGCCATATTTTCCCACAAAAACATGAAAATGTTACCGGTTTGTAGGAACTCTAATGATTAAAATTGAATATCATTAAGAAAACAAACTGAAACAACTGTGAACTGGGCATAAATTCAGGCTTGTGTCTCAAAAAAATTATTTTGAGATTTATCTTTTAAATGTTTCTTAAATGCAAGAAGCTGTGGTGAAGGATGAGAGCAGTAATCATCTGTAAAATCCCTTTTTCAGCTCTGATGAAGCCTTCTGCAAAGTCAATTTAAATTACCGCACTGAGAACGGGCTCTCGCTGCTCCATCTGTGCTGTGGATGTGGGGGTAGGTATCTGAAACAGGATGGTTAAATAGTTTATTTGGATGATTACTGATTTTTTTATGGCTGATAGCTGTCAGGAGGACTGTATTTTATGAGAATTTCTCAGCTGGAGGAGAATCTCTCAGCATCACTCTGAGCTGCATTGCCAGGGGGTTGAATTGAGTTACACTGAGCCCTGTTACAGCTGATTCTTCAGTCTAAGGAAAGTTCTGGTTGATGATGCAGCATGTTTTACTACAGGTGTTCACCTCAGTCAAAACTGCTTCTAAATGCATTTGTTAATCCACACCCATCACAGAGCATGGCTCCCCTTTCTGGGTTCTGTGCATGGCACAAACTCCAGGACAGTGACCTTGTTGTAGCAACACTATGCCATACTTACACCACCAGTTTTTCTAGTGTAATGAAAATACCTGTATTTTATTTCACAAAGATTAAAAGAAGAATAACTCAAATGCTTTAGTGACAAATATCAGCTTATAGGGCTTTGGCAGATAGAAGATCAGAGTACATAAGAAAAGAGGGCAAGATTTCTTCTGGGATGTTCATAAAAACACACTAATGGTGGGATTTTCCTCTTGGATCCACACAGCTGCTCTGTTATCCACAGCGAGTCATTAGTTCATGCACATACTTTACTCCTGTTATACCATTTTTAGCAGAAATTGTCTGAGAGAGGCAAAGAGAATTTAACCCTGAGGTTTCAGCGCTGCAAAGTACTGACTAACGACATGTATAAGTGATTTACTGAGTCTTAGTTAGATTTTACCATGAGGATAAACTTGATTTTGCACTGCTGAAAACTGAGTGGGTCTTTACTCATCATTTCAGAGTACAAGATCCTGTCCAAGGATCACATCAGTTGGTGGGGTTGCTGAGAGGAAGTTTAGGAAAACACACACTATTAATTAGTTGTATGAGCACTTGGAGGAGGGTGAGGAGCTACTAGATCCAACATTGTCTTTGGTTACTGTTTCAAGGATTCAGAAGGCAGATGCATTTATTGAAATGATCACTGTGCATCCAAGAGGTCAGAGCAAAGCTACTTGCCATGTTGACCCAAAATGACTGTCCCTGTAAGGATGGTGTGTAGGGACAGCAGTGCTCTGATTCTGAGAGGGCAAAGGAGCTCAGTGTCTGAGGAACTAGAGATTCTGGAAGCACCTCCTGGTCCATGGAGCTTTTTGAAGCATGGTCTAGACATTAGAGGAGGAACTGTTTCTCTAGAAGTTCAACTACCCTTACCAAATCCTTGTTAAAGTGTGAACAAGCAGCCACTACATGGCCAGACCCACAGCTGTCCTGGACAACAGGGAAATGTTTCCATCAACCTCATTTCAAGGATTCACAGGATATATTTTATGACTTGCCTCAGGTCAAAAGTCACACTACTCGATTCTCTGCTTTCAAACTCACACAGGAGCTTCTTACCTCATCTGCACTTTCTTTCCTGTAACTGGCTTTGTTTTCCACTTTTCTCTCTAAAGGCAACAAGTCGCATATCAGAACTCTGATGCTGAAAGGGCTGCGCCCATCCAGGCTGACAAGAAATGGATTTACAGCTCTGCACTTGGCAGCTTATAAGGTTAATTATTTTGAGTGAAATTGATGACAGGAAATCAGAACTGAGCAGCTGATTTGTCTGAACTGTCTGAGCTCAGTAGTTGTTTACTTCTGGTGAAAATATAAATTTCACATTTATGGTGCATAGGAAAATGCCCTATAAAGAGCCCGTGCACAGGAATTAGCATGTGCTTTTGCAATGTCATCCATGGGGTGGGAAACTGCTTTGGAATTACTGATTCAATCATGCAATGCAACTCGGGATAGAGGAGTTGTCCAGTGCCACCATAAAATCAGGATCAAGGCATTTTTAAGATACAGGTTTTAGTATAGCAGGAGAGACGTCTGGTGGTGGGACAAACCTTCTCCCCCTCTCCATGCTCCCCAAGCCCCTGGCCCCCTGGCCATCACGGCCAGCAGTGTCACAGCCAGGGAAGCCGAGGTTGGTCCTGCTCAATTCAGCTGTGAGAGCTGTGCCCCAGAAATGATGTGGGTTAAATCTGTGGCGTTTAGGACAACGTGGAGCTGCTCACAGCACTGCTGCACGGCGGGGCTGACATCCAGCAGGTCGGGTACGGAGCGCTCACGGCCCTGCACGTTGCCACCATCGCCGGCCACCACAAGGTACGTCTCTCTTTGCTGTACAGGACTTATACAGGTGAGTGCTAATATTAGCAGGTCATTCTGTTTTACACTGATGCCTTTCAAAACAAAACTCAGAGCTGTTTAAGTACAGATGGATTTTATTTAACTTTTTCTGCATTTTGGGAAAACCACATCTGTGTGTATATTTTTGCATTGAACAAACACGTACAAAGAACACAGATCTGTTTGTACATCTCTTGCCTTTTGATAAATGTCTTTAAAGTCTTGGGAATAGATAGTGCTGTTTTCTAAATATCAGAAGTGTTAACCAAGAGATACGTGATGAAACACTCACTCATACATGTCAGGGTTTCTGAACCTGGATATGGAGAGAGTCTTCCAAATACTGTCTTTCTGAGTGTGAAGGAATCAGAGTAAAAGAGTTTTACTCTCTCTTCCAGGTGTCACAGGCTCTGCTTCACAGCTCTGTGATTGCCACTTCAGAAAGGGGTGAGGTTCTTGTTTTAGATCTATTTTATGCTTTGGATTAGTGCAGAGAAAGCTGTTGCCAGGGTGAGTATGGCATGAATCTTAGACATCCATATTGATAAGTCTTCTATGGGTTGGAGACTTCTCACTATGAGGAGCAGAGAAAGGAAGAGAGGATGAGGTTCCCCAGGTGCCTGTAATCAGGCCCTTCCCTTTCTAGACATGCTGTCAGTCATGTATCAGTTCTCTTATCATTTACCACCTCAGTTCAGGCATTTCACACACCATCTCATTTCTGTCACTCTAGCGACAGCTCCCTCAGTATAATTTATTCATTTTTAAAAATAAATACTGAGAATTTATTTTTAAGTACTGGAACTGAGGATACTGGTAAATTTGGCTTAACCTTGCAGCCTTCAAAGCAGTTCCAAAATTATTTAAATCCAGTAGGTCTTTTTGCGCTTCCCAGCTCACAGGGGTGAGCAGAGTCACCGTCAGTGATGGTCCTGGTTAGCCAGGAGTCTGTGTGTCTGAGGAAGGTCAAGCTGAAGGAAGGCCAGGACAATTTATGAGTGGTCATGGTGAGGAACTCCATTAAAAAGCCAGTAACTTTTGGATCGAACAAATCAATCTGTAGCATCAGTTCCAGCTGGTGATGAGGGAATGTGCTGGCAGGGCAGGGTTACCACTCATGTTGGGAAGGTCAGCTCCCCAGACACAGGGGGGAGGCTGATGGTATGTTGGCCCACCAGTGAGGCTGGGGAGAGAGTGGAACAGTGGGGTTGTGCTGTAGCATCACACCCCCAAGCCCATGGACATCCCACCATTCCCTTCCAGTGCACACACAGCTCTTGTTGGCCTAACGCACATCCTTCCTTCTGTGTCCCCTTACTAAAACACAGGTAAGGAACCTCCATAGCCACCACATCAGAGGCTGGACTTGATGATCTTGGAGGTCTTTTCCAACCTTAATGATTCTTTGATTCTAATAGTTCTGTGTGGAATGATGGTGGAGCTGTTAACTCTGGGATGGTCTTGTTCACGGGTATTTACTGTCTCCTCTGTGGGCAGTACAACGTGCTCTTCTCTGATCCACGGTTTCAAGTAATTTTTAAAATGTTTGGGCTTTTTCCTGCAAATGCCAAAGGCAGGTCTGCTATTGATCCCATGTCCTGAGTTTCTGCTGAGGTTATGGAGAAATAAGGGTGCTCAGAACCTTACAAGGATAAGCTCATTAAATTCATAAGAAATAAAGTATGAGTGGTTTTGAAATGTCCCTTACTTCTTCCTTGGGAATGATCAGACCTGTATCAGAAGCATCTCCATAAATGAAGTGGGACTCTGTATAACTCATTTGGTTCATCTGCTGCTCTGAGGACTGAGGATTTATGGTCCAAGTGCAAGCTCTTGCTTTCCTTCTTTATATAGCTGTGAAATTTCCACTCAGTTTAGAAGCTCCTCTGCTAGATTAAGTAGCTTGTTTTGTTCACAATTTCATTAATATTCATGGAAATATGGAATAATTATTTCAACCCCCCCTAATAACTAGAATAAATTTAAGAAAAAGGGAATCAATTTTTGGTTGTCTTCTTAATTTAAACAAGGTAAATCATTATTTATACCATTAAATAAATAGCAGAGGTATATGCCTCAATCCATGCAACATAGATTTTTACTACAGGAGACAACTGACTTATATTTAGGACGAAAATAAAGAAAACTGAGTAAAAAACTTCTTTTTTCCCCATTTCCTTGAAGAGTCAGTCTATAGCTTCTGCTTCATCACCAGACTTGAAACCACTGAAGGGATCAGTTCTCTGGGACGAGGCATTGGTGTCAATGGGATGTTGTATCTCATTTGAGCCAGTGTGGTGTATTAAATATTTCATGTTCTTTGACTTAGGGCTGTATTTTACTTCACCAAAAATATGTTGTCTGCTGATTTTACCTGTTAATGAAAATTGCAGTTCTCAATGGGAAGAATTAAAAATTAATGAAAAATTAGAAAAGAAATGGGTGACCATATTAGAAACGTTGGCAAATAAGTTCCATAAATCTCTCATTAAGTCTGTTATTTTGAAAATATTAAATGTTTCAAGCCCAGTGAGGTCACTGCTAAATAAATAATGCATGTGCCTCATCCACATTTATGTGTTGTCCAATGTTAGCACCTTGGAAAGCCAAGGCCACTGCCTATTGCATGTTGTAAATCACAGTTGTCATTCTGAGACTGCAAGACCTGCAGATGTGGGGGCTGAACGAAGGGTCACAGGCAGGATGAACCAGTGCCACTCCATTTCTGTATCTGCACACCTGAGGACCTGGGCTGTGAGTGTGTGTGTGCCAAGGACCTGTTGGGGAAAAGGGAGTGAATCCCTTCTCAGGGTTTCTGTAGATATTTCAGTGTATGGCTGTACAGAGGCTAGCACTGTGCAAAGGCCTTAATTGCTGAAATTGTCTTCTAAAAAGTCAGTCATCACTGTTCTTGTTTTCTTAGAGGAGTTCTTATCCCTTACCCTTGTCCAAAACACAAAGTCCTTATGTCTGTCTCATGTTTTAATATGTTGACTCCTTCTAACCTTCAGAGTGGCTTAATTAACTGTCTTTGAAGTGAACGTCATTGACTTGAACGTTCAAAAAGCATCTGAATAAACCTTTCATAAGAGAACTTTAAGAAAAATTATGAAGTAAAAGTCAAAGTATCATTTTGAATTGAAGATTAATTGTGCGAGGGAAAGGGGAGTGCTTGTTCCCCTGGTTCTTCAGCCTGTGCCGCAGTGAATCCAACCAGGACACTGCCAGCTGCCTTCATGACCAGCCCATCCAGCTTCTTTCTATGCAGCTTGGGAATGTCCCCTGGTTTATGAGCTGCACCTTCACTCCCAGTCTGTCTCCTGAGGAGAAAAATCTTTTTTTTTTTTGGTCCTTCTGCAAGAATTCAAAGCTTTTTTTGCATCAGAAATTTTCCCCTTAGTTTCTGAAGTATTTCTATCCTTGCACATCCCCCATCATCCCCCCCTACCTGTGATGCCTATGACAGCTTTCAGTGCTTTCTAAGACTCCTTTTTTCTTTCCTAGAAAGATATCTTGTCTGAGAGACTATCAAGCCTGCCTCTGTACCCCTCTCATCATTTACACTTGAGTGGAGTTTGCTTAATGCAGCACACAAAATTCCATTTCTCAGGAGATCACAAAGCAGCAAGCACGGCTGCCATTGCTACAGCCTGGAAAATGTGTCAAAATTCATCTGGTTTTATGTTCATCATCAGAGGTGGATTCACATCACTCAACGCAGTTTTTTCATCTTAAAGATCCACCTTGAAGCTCGTAGAGGAATCTAAATTTTGAATTCCAGCTTCCAAAGCGAATAAGGAGAACTGGAGTTGTGATCACATCCCTGTGTGTGTTAGAGCCTCACAGTTCATGGCTAAATTAAAATCAAACTCATCCAAAGAAGTTTCAACCATATTCATGTAAAAGCTACAGGTCCAAACGTCTCTTTTCAGAGCCAACAGCTACAACTTCAGTTTTATGATGTTAATTTTCTGAAAAATGTCTGAAATTAATCACTTGAAAGCCACTAAACCATTAAATTCTAGGCTAACTGGGTCTATGTTCCCACCTCTGGCCCACCAAGCTACCAGGATATTGAAAATTGACTGCCCATGGGAAGCCCAGTAGGGGAAGTTACTTGTGTTAACCAAATAACTGAGGGTGTTCTTTATTTACTACCTGAACACATTCACACCCATCCAGTGAGTGCCTGTTGCTGAGCTGTCCTTCAGCTGAGAGAAGGGCCAGCAGCTTCTCCAAAGATCTCCGTGGATCTTTCGTAAGATTTTCATTACGCAGTTACACTCCTCTTTAAGATCCACGGCAAGAGGATGTCAATGCACATGAGATTTAGCAAGGGAAATTCTGACTGTATATAAAAGGGGCAAGGGGATCACAATGAGAGTGGTGCAACACGGAGAGCATTCCTAGGAGGATGCAGAACCTCCATCCTTGGGAATAATCAGACCTGGCCCTGCAGTGCTGTCTCCAGGGAGGGTTACAGCTGATGCCGTGGAGAGATGATTAAAACTAATGGGAAATGGACATATTTAAATATGTTGGGGGACAGACCTTATGCAGCAAATGTATTCAGACAGTCACATGGAAAAAATTATTTTGATTTAAATTGTGCAAAGGAACAATCCCTGTACACTGATGTTGCTTGGAAACAGTTTGTGTTCTCTGAGCACTTGGGAGTGATGTGGATTGAAATTACTAGCCCTGTTGCTGCATGTGTGACATGGTTTGGGGGTCTCAATCTAGAGAGCAGGTGACAGACCTGTGCATCACCACAGCTGGCATTTCTGGGCATCTTCAGGGGGGTCTCTGTGGACAGGTACAGCTACACACAGTGTGACACAGGAGTTAGCCACTTCCCCATCCTTGTCAGTCCTTCCTATCAGGGCAGAGGTGGATCCCAATTCCTCGCTGTACTGTGGGTGACTCGTGGTCCAGCATTTTTCATAATCATTAGACTCAAAACTTAGCATTCTTCAAAACGATATGTAGAACTTTTGAAATAATCCCTGGCACAAGCCCTTCGTGTGCCCAAAGACTCCCTCATGCTTCATTAAAATGAGCAGTCCTCAGGCTCCAGTGAAGAGCCCAAAGTGGTTTCATTCAGGCTTCAGTGAAGAGCCCAAAGTGGTTTCACTCGGGCTTCTATTTTGGCAGCTGTGCAGCAAGGCAATACTTGAGAGTTCATAGATGTCTAGGAAAACATGGGCCTCCTGAAGGACCAGAAAGGGAGAAATTTGAAAGAAAACACTTAGGGTTATTTATTGAAGCCAAAGAGCTATTTTCTTCTAAAATACAAAGTAATCTTTACACGCTTAGGGAATTATGTTTGAGGATTTACTTTCACACACCTAAATTTAAAAGGATGTTTCATTTTGTGGGACATTTTCACGTCTAAAAACTCTGATGTGTTTACAGCTCTTTGTTCATAATGGTTAAAAGAAAATTAAACATTGAAAATCCAGACAGTCATTTCTGTGTCTCTTACTTCATAAATCAGTATTTTTACTGGCACACCGATTTTCAGGTTTATTTGTAAAGCATCAGTGACATTCAGTGTTCAGTTGAAGTACTGTAAGTTAATCACTTTTACATGCAGTATGCAGCCCTGCACCTTTATGTATGCTTGTTTGGAGCTTTTTGACTTTTTTTAAACTGGTGACATGAGGTTTCAAAGTCCTGTTTTACCAGCTGACCACACGTGTGTGTGTGTGTGTGTGTGTGTGTGTGTGTGTATATGTATATATTCGTTTAATTGGAATTTTCTATTGGTCTCCTTGCAGGCTGTGGATATTCTCCTGCAGCACGGGGCCTATGTGAATGTGCAGGATGCTGTGTTCTTCACCCCCCTGCACATTGCTGCTTATTATGGCCACGAGCAGGTAACTAAGGCGGGATTCGGACACTTGAGCAGGGGATCACCGAGGCATCCATAGGTTTAGTGCTAGATGTTTCTGCTTTACATTCCAGAGGGTCATTCCATGCAAAGGCTTCATACACTGAAGTTACACTCTGCATAACTAAACATTTCTGGTTGCCCTGCAAGTCTGAATATCAACAAGAAATTTCTGCACATCCATCTTGTGTACTGGACCCCAGCAAAAACTGGTGTTTTGCCCCTGAGACCTCGAAACAAAGCATTCTCTAGCAAGCTTTGATGGGCAGGCTTGTGCCCGGTGGCACTTTTCATCTGCTGTTCATTCACCCCGTGTATCAGAGATTGCCTAAGGAATCTTGACTGTGCTTTCTGAACCTCTCCAAGGAAGTGAATATCACTTCCCTGAAATAATTAAATGGCAATTCTATCAATTTTCCTTGGAACTCACAAACTGTTAAATTAGTGGAAAAAAATAGTCATTTAGAGAGCATGATTTTCCCTGAGGTGCTGTGCACATGATCAGTGCAGCTGAGCTTGCTCCATTCACACAGATGACAGACTTACTGAAACACAGTCTAGAGTTCTGACCAAAGCCGGCATTGACACCCTCAGCTCTCTTTCTTCTGTATATTTGGGCAGTACAATTGACACATGGCTAATCCACAACCCTGAACAGCTTTTTCATATGAACTGTGGTAATGGGTCTGTTTGGCTTATGCAAGTCATTCCCTGTGTCTTGCTTTGGCTAAAAACCTTGTGTTCTGGGGTGTTCTAAAGTTTCAATGGATGACCTCTAGGCAGAGCATCTTTTCCATTCCAGTGAGGTGTTACTTTGAGTGCATTGAGGAGTTGTCTAGGAAAAGCTTTTGAAAGCAGAGGGTGCAGATGCATTGATGTTTGGAACACTCTGCTCTGTGCTGGGTGAGACAGGGGTGTGAGTGAGCCATGGGCTTGTTCCCAAGGTGCTGCTTTCATATCTGTGTATCTCATGATCCAGAAGAAACTCCTCCTGTGTGGGCTGAGATTAGTTTGCTTGTGTGCCACAAGCCACTGCAGAACAGTCACAGTCCTGTGAGATGATCCTGAAAGCTCAAGGGACTCTGGGATAAGAGACCAATCAGGCAGGAGCCACAGCTCTGGCTTTTGGGGACTTTGAGGGCATTTCCTTTATTATGCTGACAAGTCATTCAAACAAATGTGTTTGGTGTCCATTCACCATAGAGGACATTTTAGAGAATGAATGAGCGCTTGCTTTTGAGAATTTTAATATTTTTATAAATGTGTAACTTAAAAATTAATCTTCTATTGAATCTCCTCTCCTTGTTTTAACTTTATAGAGATACCCACATGCAGTATTACCCAACGCAATACTGTGTCTAATTTTCTCAAAGTTTTATTTTCATGTGATATTTTAAGTAACCTTTATCAAATATTTAGGTAACCCACCTCTTACTGAAGTTCGGAGCTGATGTGAATGCAAGTGGTGAAGTTGGGGACAGACCTCTCCATCTGGCTGCTGCCAAAGGCTTTCTCAACATCACAAAGCTCTTGATGGAAGAGGGAAGTAAAGCTGATGGTAAGAAAAGATATTTAAAAATCAGCTCTAACATTGTGTTTTATAGACAGAGTCTTCATTTCCTAACACTTGCTCTGTGTATGTGTGTGTGTGTGTGTGTATCATCTTTGGGCAACTGAAAAAAAAACCAGCAGTTGGAGAGTTTTTCTCATTTAATTTTGTTTGTTTGTCATCTCACATGTACTCTGTTTCCAGTAATAAGTTAGAGGTGAAAAAGAGGAGCAGAAAAAAAAATTAAGATTAATATACAGAGATGACTCACTCCTGAGGCAATCATCAAGCAGGGAACATGTGGCCATGGAGTGGGGATCTGCAGTCAAAGTGACTTCAGTGCACAGGGAACTAGTGAATGAGATACAGATGGAGGGGTTTAAGTCAAAATTATGAAGCAAGTAATGTAAAATAATTCATATGGAAGTTGAAGTTCCACAGAAAATGAGATCTTTTTAGCACATGCTTTATTATGCTGCACAAATTTCATACTCTTCACTGTGGGGTATTTGCTGTCAGAGAGAGTGCCTATGTGGAGACGTGATGGGCTGGACAGATACAAAAGTCTTTCAGCCCACCTTGGGTGTTCTGTGAGGGTCAGGAGTCTGCATGTTCTTTGTCCAGGTGGCCTCACAGCGATGTCAGTCTGTGACATTACATCTCATTGCTGTATATTTTGCATGTGTTGCAATCTGAAATATTTTCACTTGTGACTGATGTCAGTGTGCAGCTGGTGCCCTCTGCTTTTGCTGTTTCAGTAGCATTGAAGGCACAAAATGTGCCACACTCCAGTCTTGCTCTTCTATTCCTGTGACATCTGTGTCACACACAGTGGTGACATATTCTACAAAGCCATATAAATGTTAAAACTTAGAGGTCGCATTTTATGCATATTATGATTATTACTGTGGAGATTCTAATCTGTACCTGAAGGGAGCCTGCAAGAAGGATGGAGAGAGACTATTTACAAGGGCCTGGAGTGATAGAACAAGGAAGAATGGCTTCAACCTAACAGAGAGTAGGTTTAGATTGGATATTAGGAAAAAATATCCTGTGGTATGTGAGGATGGTGAGGATGGTGAGGCCTTGGCACAGGTTGCCCAGAGAAGCTGTGGCTGCCCCATCCCTGGAAGTGTTCAAGGCCAGGGTGGATGAAGCTCTGAGCAGCCTCGTTGAGTGGAACGTGTCCTTGCCCATGGCATGGGGTTGGAACTGGATGGTCTTTATGGTCTTTTCCAACCCAGGCCATTCTATGATTCTGTGAAATACTGAGCAATATTAAAAATATTTGGAAACTAATTTCTTATCCTCAGAGCAAGAGACAGAAATTTTTTTTGAAAGGAACAGTATATTACTCAGAAAAGTACTGCTCTATAGTACATCAATTTATGATGTTCTCTGTGCATCCTGCCTGCAGTCACACGTCCTCCTCACGCAGTAAAAAACATGGAGGGAAGCAGCACAGTCAGGTCTGTACGAGCTGTTGTCAGTACGAGCTCAGGGTGTTGCTGCCTCAATGTGTGTGCACTGAGCTGATATAATTATAAAAAAGAGGGGAAAGAAGAGACATTCACCCACCATAACAAGGCAGTGGGAGGTTTACTCTCCGTTAGAGAGTTTATTCCAAAAGGAAAGAATCTGGGGCACTATTTCAGGTCCTTTTCTTTAAAATCAGAATCTTCAGCACAGGAAAAAGAAAAGGGAGACTGGAAGCGGGAAGTCTTTTGCTCTCAAAGCAGCACACTTTGAAACTTGCTATAAATGCAGCAGCAGAGGAACAAGTCTTCAATGCTCAGGAATGAAAGGAACTGGGGAAAGAACCTGAATAAATTTGACAGTGTTCAGTGCAGACCAGTAATTGGGGTCACAAACTTGAACTATCTCTTTTAACATAACCTGACTCGTTAGTCAGCTCCAAAACCACTGTGACTGAAGACAAGCAGTGACCACCAAATCAGGCTGAAAAGGTCAGAATGCTGCTGAAATAAAGAACATTTGCAGCCTAACAATGGCCAAAGTTCTTCTTCAGAACAACCACAAATTAGGAGAAAAAAATATAAAAGAAAAGTGCTGCCTATGTGTGTCATGGCAAATGTCCATGTTTTACACATGGCCCACATATAAGCCAATGTTACAAGTGCTGCCAGTTCTCCACATGCCAATCCCATCATTTGTTTTAGCATAAACACTCTGGGGAAGGACTAAGAAACTCTGTATTTTCAGAAATCCCATAAGCTCTTTCAAGCACATTTCTTGCACTGTCCTTTTTTCATCCTTTCACTTATGGTCATGGTTTCACCTGTTACTTTCTACCAATGTCATGTCTCAGTGCTAAGAATAATTTCTACAGAATTCCTTTTTTTTTCACAGGCAAGAACTTGGCATTTGCTCAGTTTTACTATTTACTTGTAAGGCAACCTCAGTTTTCAGTCCCTGACTGCCATGACAGTTATACTATCCTCAATTTAATTAAAAAAATCTCAATTTTAAGAACTCTCCTATACTCTTCTTTAGTAATTCCTGAATCAATATGATGTACTTTTTCTCCATAATACTCTTCAAAGGTGTTTTTGACCAATTATTTTTTGGTTTGAATGTAAACTTCTTCTTTTAAACTATTCCAGTGTACCTGGTGTGCTTCATTTAGAAATCAAAAAACTATCAATTGAAACAAAACCAGTCATCCCACTGTGTAGTTACAGATCCTTCTAGAGCCAAAGGAAATGGTTTGCAGGCATTTGACATCAGTTCCAACTGGATATATAAAGGAGATATATATTCTTGCTCCACCTTGCACCTTGTTGTGTTGTGGACTGAAGCCCTTGATGTCCTTCAGGACATTCTGTGGGGACATACTGTAAAATGCTGACATTTATCATTATAAAATTTTGATATTTATTCCCCTCTTATTTATTGCACTTCGGAATGTATCTGGCAAAATGGTACCAGAATGCCTGGTACCACATCATAATAAAAAATAAAGGCCAGCATGTCACATGAATCTATAAAGTGAAGAATTATTTTAGAATAGAGAAGAAAAAGAGTTTGCTTTTCTTTACTTCTTATATACAAGACTGCTAGGAAGTTTAGCAGGAGCAGTTAATGATGTTTGTGGGCCACAAGATTAATTACAGTTACAGGCATTACTTTTTCTTTTTTTTGGCCTGAAACAGAATCCAGCATTTCAAAGGACTGAACTGTGAGCATTCATCATTATTTCAGAAAGGTTTTAAAACGGTGATTTATTTTAATTTTCATTGCTCTTAATGCTCACAGAAAATCAAAGAGAAGACAAACTCTCAGAATGTGGTTGGTTTCATCTCTGTGCTGAGGAGGCTTAGCTGTAGGAAAGATGTTCCTGAGGGATGTTTGTCAGAGTTATAAGTTTGTCAGTGTAAAAGCCTGGGAGTGCAGGTTAGAACATCTCTAATGGACAGTAGTCTCTTCATTTCTTGTAAACTGCCTAAAAGACCTGATGCCTTTGGTGCAAAGGCTGAACTAAAAGTCACACAAAGTAGACTGGGTTTGTCATTTCTATCAGTTACAAAATCAACTAGTTATGGTTGTTCTGTCTTTAAACACA
The DNA here is from genome assembly GCF_001715985.3 of Manacus vitellinus. NCBI lineage: Eukaryota > Metazoa > Chordata > Aves > Passeriformes > Pipridae > Manacus > Manacus vitellinus. The sequence goes on along the minus strand of NW_021939546.1, from coordinate 3,295,129 downwards.
GGAAGAATACACTGAGAATCACAGAAATACATGCTGTCTTTCAAGCTGAGTAAAGACCTTTTTCAGATAATGAAAACAGTATCTGTAGGTGTCTGTAACAATGGAGAACTCTGCCTAGAGCCTTGTCCAATCTCTTCTTCACTCCCTACAGGATAGATGAAGGAAGAGCCATATAAGGTACCTCGATACCCATTTCTGGTGCTGGAATGCAATTGCCCACCCCATAAACAGGCAGAAGGCTCCCTGGCATGGATGTAGCCAAAGATAGCTGGAAGTCTCACACAATTCCCACCCGCAGATCAAGGATCCTCTGGGGCCGCTCCATGCAACCACACTGAGAATAGCTTGCTAATATTTGCTATGCCAGTGGTTCTGTGCTACCTGGAGGTTCCCAGTCATGTTGATGTTGTTATCTTCCTTTTGCTTCACAATTGCTCTTTGTAAGGGTCATTTATAACTTGTGATTCATTCGTGGAAAACTTCCTCAAAGCATTCAATAAGTCTGCTGCTGGAAGAAAGCAATTATGTTTCAAGTCCAGAAGGTCGCCTTGACACTGCACTGCAGATGGCACAGAGCAGTATGAAAGACCACAGAAATTTCAGTTTTAAACAAGTAGGTCCATAAATATTTTAGCAGCAGATATATGTATAAGCACAACACATAAAGCTTTACTAAATATTGTGTGTTAAGTATAAAATCCTTTCTGTGGTCTCTTTCTGGGTCAACTGGCAGTGAATGCTCAAGACAATGAAGATCATGTTCCTCTGCACTTCTGCTCTCGATTTGGGCACCATGAAATTGTGAAGTTCTTACTGCAGAGCAGCTTCGAAGTGCAGCCTCACGTGGTGAATATCTACGGAGACACACCCCTACACCTGTGAGTGCCCCAGAGCAGCTGTTGAGTGGGTTTGGGGCTAGTGGGAAGGCTGGCATTGCTAACAGCTCTGTACTGGCTTCCTCTTCAGTGCCTGTTACAATGGGAAGTTTGAAGTTGTCAAAGAAATAATTCAGCTCTCAGGAACAGAAAGTCTCACTAAAGAAAATATATTCAGTGAAACAGCTTTTCACAGGTGAGGTGTTCAAATGCCATTATCAATAGAGCTCCACTAACACACACCTGCAACACAGCGTCCAAAATTACCAACGTCTCAGCAGCTGCCAGGTGAGGGACAGAGCAAGCAGAGAGCTCAACAGGGAGGGTGAGTTTCTGTCGTGAGATACAGGAGAGGGCATGAAGTGAGAGACAGAACCAGAGTGAGGAGAGAGCAAGTGAGAGCGAGGAAGGTAGGAAAGGCACCAGGTTCACCAACACCTGGATGGACAATGATTCCTCTCCTTGTCCAGTCTGGGAGCTGAGCCCAGCCCCTGTTCCACCTGTATGCCTGCTGGAGGCAAGTACTCGGAATGAGAAACCAGGTGGCAGAGCACAGTTTGGTCAGGATGCTGGAACTTTGTAAAGGGCTATTTAAGAGACACTTTGCAACACAGACTGTTTGCACAGCTGTGCAAAATTAATTTATTCAGCAATAATTAGAATGTTTCTGAAACAATAAAAAGGAACATGCTTTGGTGGATTAATCGTGCATTTGCACATTTCTAAAGATCCTTTATTACTGCATTTTTATCTCCCTGTTATTCTTTGTAAATTTTTTGCTACCCAAGGCACTTCTTTTATAGACTATAGCATTCACCACTCCCTTTACTTCTGCAGCGCTTGCACCTATGGAAAGAACATAGAACTTGTCAAGTTTCTTCTTGACCAGAATGTTGTAAGCATCAATCACCAGGGAAGAGATGGGCACACAGGTAACATCACCATCCTGATTGTGTATGAGGGCATATACCAGCACTAAAATATCAGGAAGCCATACACCATCAGGATTTCCAGGGTAATCCCAAGGTAATTGGATGACCAGCATCCAAGTACCTTTCAGACAAAGCACAAGTTTTTGAAATATTTTTGCAGGCAGGCATAAAAGTGATAAGACTGCAGTGAGGATGTGTCAGGCTTGTTAGCATGTATATGAGTAACAAAACCTGGCCTGAACTGTTCATCCTATAGCGAGGCTTCTAAGTAGTGTTAGGAATTATTCTGCAAGGAGCTAGGCTTCTAGGGTATAGTGTCTGAAGAGCTGCACACACCCCTGTCCCTACTACAAAGAGCTGCCTTTATTTCTACTTGCTTTTCCCACGTGCAGAGTCATTAAATGTGGTTTGCAGGTGGCAGAGGAAATGCTGACACATCATGCAGAGGCAATAGATTGGTTCTTGTAGCCTTAATGTTTAATTTCCACCTCTTGCCTCGGGTATTTTTTGACAATATATTCCTTTATCGAGGAAATCAATCTGTACTTTACAGTTATTGCTGCAGTGATATTGCCATGTTGTGAGACTTGTGCTCCCCACACTTCTCTGGTGTTCCAGGATTGCACTGCGCTTGCTACCATGGCCACATTCGCCTTGTGCAGTTCCTGCTGGATAACGGAGCTGATATGAATCTGGTAGCATGTGATCCCAGCAGGTCCAGTGGAGAAAAGGATGAGCAGACCTGTTTGATGTGGGCTTATGAGAAAGGTATTTCAACTTTCTAATTTCTGCTACAAAATCCATAGGAGCCGTGCAGCAAGGAGAGGGCAGCATGGGAAGGAGATAACCCTGCAGAATAACTCTTCAGTGCCTGCAGACGGAGTTCTCACCACCTGCTCTCCAGGTCCTGGCACAAAGCACTATAAACCTCAGCCCTTTGATTCTTCTCAGATCTCTGTTAAATGTCAGCTTAATCCAGCACAAACTTCAGGAGAAGTGTGTTTCTGTGGTGCTAAAACAGTTGTCTGCAGCAATAAGTGACAAAATTTGTCCGGGTTAGGATTCCAAAACAAATTTTTCAGGCACTGGTTTCCCTGTCAGGTCTGCTGGAGACTGTTGTCAACTTCCATTGCAGGATTTCTGCAGCAGGTTTTTCCTTTGCCATATCTCACATTTTAGGAGTAGGTGGACTCATGAAGATAACATGCTTGTTTTTACTGGCAGGAATTTCCCATATTTCTGCAGTTAAGAATCACAGTAGGTTTCAGATTAGCACCACCATGTCTTTGTTTGCATATTTTATAGGCATGTTGTACATTTAAAAAAAAAATCCCTTGATTTTGTATAAATCAATCAATTAAGAACAAAAAAACAAACCAAAACAAAACAGAAACAACAAAACCAAAAAAGACTACTGAGATACCTGCAAGTCCTTATATTTCCTCCTTCTTTCCTAGGTCATGATGCCATTGTGACCCTCCTGAAGCATTACAAGAGACCTCAGGATGAATCCCCCTGCAATGAATACTCCCAGCCTGGAGGAGGTATGGGCTGAGCAATCACTTTATTCTCTAACCAAAGGCCTGATCCAGAGGGTGCTGAAGTCTCTGGAAATGATCCACCCATGTCAGGGAGCTTTGGGTCAGTTCTGCCTGGCACAAATAAAATCAGTGTTATGGGACTTGCCATTTTCCAGGTACCCTTAATTTATGTCAGAAGTCTTCCGTTATCTTGAATTGGAGTTGTCAGCTCATGTTACTCCTGGAAAGAGGAGCCCAAAGCTGTGAGCTGAAGATCAGTCCCTGTCAACCACTGCTCACACCTTTCATCATCCTGAATGCCTTGCGTAGCTGTTCTCTTTGTGCTATTTAGTTCTGATGTTTCTTTGGTGGTTGATATTTTTTCCTTCTGTACTCAGCCCCCCTCATATTTTTTAATATCTTTTGATATCTGTTTCCCCCTTGGAAATAATTAATTACCCTTTTTACTACAAAAAGACTCATTTGCATTGGTAGCTAAATGACAAAGCCAGGAAGAGGAATTAAACAAAACCTTTGGCTGTGTGTTGGAGCACTGCCTCGGAGAAAATGAGGATGCTGTACCCTGGGGTTTGTCTGGGTCATGTAGTGCTCCAGGTATGTAAACAGGAGAAACCTACAACCAGCAGCAGCATCAACCTGCTCCCTGCATCGTTTGGCCTGTTCCAGGTTTAGATGTAGTATAGCTCAAGTGTACGTAACTCTTTATTAGACTAAGGTTATGTGTGCACTGGAAATTATTTTGGCAAGCAATAAGCACACCCAGGGAGATTTTGTAATGCTGATTATTAAAAGGACAACAACAAAGCAATACAACACCCCGATCTGCTGTACCCCTCACTGTGGAGAAAATTAGCTGTATCCCAGCCCAAACCAGCTCATATCAGATGTGTTTGTGTATTTATTTGAATTCTCATCCTTTATTAGTCATTCTTTCAGCCATCATTGCCTCATTAATTTATCAGCACAGACACTTATGCTGTCATTGAACTCCATAGATTTCACTCTGTTCTTTATTTCAGATGGTTCCTACGTGTCAGTGCCGTCCCCTCTGGGGAAGATTAAAAGCATGACAAAAGGTATTTGCAATGGCGAGGGAAAACTTGAACTTTTGTGGTCATTTTACCCACCATGTTTGTCAGCCTGAATATCTTGCACAAGATTCATTATTCCTGAAATTTTCATTGTTCATCGTTCCATTTCCCTGGGATAATTTTATGAAACAGCATACTTAGCTTTACTACTCAGCATAATGACAATTCTTGTATTTATGTTATTTTCATTTACTTTGAAGAATGTATTTATTTTTATTTCTTTGAGAAAAGACTGTTTTGTGAATTAGCATTAATGAAATACCCACTTAGCCATGAATGAAAATAAATACCATGTTGAATCCCACTATAAAATGCCTGGATTATCTTTACAAGAAAAATTCTGTTCAAAAATATCTTGTGTTGCTCTGAAACAAACACAGATAAAATATTCAGAGAAATACTTGTATTTTGAAATATTTCCTCCTTTTTTATTTTGTGGTGCTTTCAATTTTCCTCTTTAAATGTTCACTGGATATATTCAAATCCTTGCATCCTGTACACAGCACCATCCAATTGTTCCATTTAGAAATATTATGATAAACTTTATAGCAATAAACCAAAAAAGTCAACACGACAGAGAGATTTGACAACTAAATTTAGTTGCAAAATTTAGATTCCACATGTCACTAGGATCTGGCTCTGGAATAGCATCTCCAGCAACAGCAATCAGCACTGGATGCACAGAAAAAAAGAAACTGATTCTCCATGTAAGGAATTTTGTGCAACCATGCCATGGCACAGGCAGAGTTTGGGGATGAGGGCAAGTGCTCATGGCTGATGTGGTGCTAAAGCCAGGAATGCCAAGGCAACTGTGGCATTGCAAGGATTTGTCTGTCACTGGGGTTTGCTTTGGTAATGGAAGAAAGGGGACAGGATTAGCACTCAATTAACAGGGGAAAGTCAACTTTCTCAGTGCAAGGGTTCTGAAGTTCAGTGCTTTTATGTTCTGTCCTCCCCTGACCCATGTTTTGCAAACAGGATGAGTGTTTTTTTGCAGAGAAGGCTGACGTTCTCCTCCTCCGCGCTGGTTTGCCATCGCACTTCCACCTTCAGCTCTCCGAGATAGAGTTTCATGAGATTATTGGCTCAGGTACCAGAATGGAAAGTGCATCCTCGTGAAATGTGTGATGTTCATAACAAACATCTCTGTGCTCGTTTATTTTAAATCATTTTAGGGTCTTTTGGAAAAGTCTACAAGGGACGATGCAGAAATAAAATCGTTGCAATCAAACGGTACGTTTGTCAGGCTTTTCCATCCTGTTTGGACAATGGCCTAGTTTGAAGTATTAAGAAAGCCCATATTTTATGGTATTTTATAATTTTTTTGCCTTTGTGTTTTCTCTCGTGTCAATCCTAAGCTATCGAGCCAACACCTACTGCTCCAAGTCTGACGTGGACATGTTCTGCCGGGAGGTTTCCATTCTCTGCCGACTGAACCATCCGTGTGTCATCCAGTTTGTGGGAGCGTGCCTGGATGACCCCAGCCAGTTTGCCATCGTCACCCAGTACATCTCCGGGGGATCGCTCTTTTCCCTGCTCCATGAACAGAAGAGGTATTCCCCTTGTCCTCCACTCAGACTTTCTGCACAGAATTTGGAAGAGTAGGGAATCTATGCTGATGTAAATATGCATTTCAGTATAAGAAACAGAAAAAGGAACACACTAGAAAATGCTGATCTTTGGTTCAGTTAATTTGGTGTACAAGGGAAACTGGTAATCACAAAATTGTTATTGTCATTATTTTACAATATATAGATTTACATTACATAGATTATATAACATTATTTTGTATGTAAAACAATTTTGAAGGTTGCATGATTTACACATAAGAATAATTTACAGACAATTTTTGACTGTTTATTAACTTTGAGTAATTTTTTTTTTCCCCCAAAATACAGAACTCTTGATCTGCAGTCTAAATTAATCATTGCTGTAGATGTGGCCAAAGGCATGGAGTACCTCCACAATCTCACACAGCCCATCATACATCGGGATTTGAACAGGTCAGTTTCTGTCTTTAACCTAAATATTCAGAGAACATGAAGGCTCAAAGACACAGGGACCTCTACAGACTCCTGTAACCACGTCACGTCTCATTAGCTCTGAGCTGAAGTAATCTCAGAAGTGTTACACAAACCCCTACAAGTTGCAATTGCCAAACTGTCATTGTCCTCGAAGGCGGCAGTCGCTGAAAAAGAGCATTTTCTTGCATCTGTTTGTTTGGGTTTTTCTGAATTTCCATTTCTGAATTCTCCATGTATTTTAGCCCAGCATCTGCTGTCAAAGAGTACTTTGTCACTTTCCCTTGTCACTTCATCTTCTTCCTTTGTTTTGTCTCTTTTACTCCAAGTATTTCCCTGTAGTTATAAGTTCATGTGTTTCTTGATTTGCTTGGCTGGTTTGTTACAGCTAAAAGCAGCTCTGACTGCTCTCCTCCGAGAGCTGAGGTCTCACACAGGACCAGGCACTCATCCCTCTCTTTGGTGGTATCTGAATAGGAGCACTGAGTCCTCGGTGTCTACAGGAAGAAGCCCATTCTTGCTGTTCTAGTTATGAGAACAGTCTCGTGATGTGCATGTTTCAGCAACAGGGGGTGAAATACCTAAACTGCATTGACTGCAAGATTGGAGATGAAAATGATCCTTTTGCTGTGGCAAAAGCTCTGTCAGCCCTTGAGAGCAACAGGCACACTGGGGTGGCATCCCCCACTTTCCCTCTGAGTCTCCTTCACATCCCTGCATCACTGCACAGGTTCCTTTTGGGCCACAACCCATGGTCTCCGAGGGAGAGCCTTGTTTTCAAGGCTGCAGCTCTTGCCTTGGCTGTGATGCAAGCCGAGAGCCCTGTGCCTGACCACTGCAGCCTGTGGGACTGCTCTGGGGCAGCCAAGGCTCAGACTAGGGCAGCCAAGACTTAGCTCAGCTCCATGGTTTGGGCCTCACAGCTCAGCTCCAGGCTGTGGTGGCTCTTAGAAGGAGGATTTTAAATAACATTTTCCACAAACGAAAACCCAAACCAGTATCTTCCTAGAAAGCTGGAAAGCATGTAATTGCCCCACAGAATTTTTACAGATCATATTTGTGAGGGTCAGAAGATAATTTGCTGTAGGGACACTGCTGTCATTGATGTGTGCTGATGAGAGCAGCTCAACTTCAGTGCAAAAGCAGGAGTTGTGTTTGCAGCATGAGTCCCAGCCAGCCCACAGGCACAATTACCAGATGAAAATCTTTGCAACAATTTAAGAGAAAGACCAAGAGTGAAATTGTGTTAAGTTTTGCCACTGGCTTCACAGGAGTCTCATATTTTTTACCTTAAATTTTCACATAGCTTGTAACCCCCTTTGTGAGTTCTGAAATCTAATGCACCACACATAATGCATTAAATAAATCGGCAATATGGCTTGACAGAATAGAGAAAGAAATTAATCTTTTATGTACTGTACCCTGGAAAAGGGGTTATCCTTCCATTTGGAGAATAATTGGGAGTTTTATTTTGCTTTTCACTTCTGACAGCTATCCGCAATGGTGACACGTATCAGCTTATTACTACTTACACCATGGTGAGGGATGACAGCCACAATGATTATAGCACTTTAATAAAAAAGAGACCATTTTAGTATCAATTTAATTTAAGCCATAACAGCTGAACATGGCTGGAGCAAGCCTTTGAGCAACTGACCTGCATTTGATGGCTCTAACTATCCATGAACAGTTCTGAGAGCTGCTTGGTGAGAGAGATGAAAGAGAGGATGGCAGCCTGGTGGTAATGGGGATAGTCTGCGACTCCTCTTTGTTCAAACATCCCTTGTGAAATCTTAAAATAGCTGTTGCTTTTCATTAAACCCACAGCATGTTAAAGGCAGAAGGATCTTTTCATGGCCCTGATCTCTGGGAAAAGGACATGCTGTGCCTGTCACTTGCCATGGGAGGGAGAAGCCTCCATGGCTGGCAGACCCAAGAACCACATCCTTTCACAAAGGCAGGATGATTGCACATTACTCATTCTTCTCTCATTTTCTTCCTTCCATGGTTTCGTGAAGAGAATGATGCTTGCTCTCACCATTGCAATCTCTGTGTGATCTTAACAGAAGACAATTAATTTCTGATTCTGCTGAACTCATTATTAACCTTCTGCCTGCTCAGCTCAGTTCAGTTTTGTCTTCTGTATTTCTCAAAACAGAGGCTTAAGAGTTCCTTTCTCATCCAAGATTTTCAAATTTGCAAGTGCCATTGAGGCAATAACAGCATTTTTGAGCTGTACCTTCCAAGCCCTGATTCTGTGTGCTGTATTTTTTACTATAGAAAAGAAAAATCAGTAACTATAGCATTCACTGGAAGTAACAGACTGACAAAACCCTCCAGAGCCTGTGTCCTGCCCTCAGATATGTCCATCCATGTGCTCAACACCAGAATGAGCCTTTCAGCATTGTTTATCATATTCTAGGCCAGGGGAGGTTCAAGTTGGACATCAGGGAGAATTTCTTCATGGAAATAACTGTCAAGTACTGGAATGGGCTGCCCAAGGAGGTGGTGGAGTCCCCATCCCTGGAAGTGTTCAAGGAATGACTGGATGTGGCACTCAGTGCTCTAGTCTAGTTGATGAGGTGGTGGTGGGTCACAGGTTGGACTCGATGGTCCTGGCCATCTTTTCCAACCTTAATGATTCTGTGAGTCTATGAAAGGCTGTTGCATGCCATGAGGAGAAAGGGCCTGTCAATTGATTTCTCAGCTTCTCAATAAAAACTTTCAGTCCAGGTCTTGATTATGCCTTGACTTGTCAAGTCGTATTTATTCAAGGTCTACACAATCCTGGAGAAGACTGAAGTTGAAACTAGGGCTCAATGCAGTTTATTCACATTGAGACTTGGGATATTTTTTGTCCCTACTGACAGGGGCCAAATTTGATTGAAGACCACAGCAAAGTCTTTAGCTTTCTATGTCTTGTGTACCTACACTCAGCCCAGGGTGCAGCCTTCAAGAGTCTCTCTAGTTCAGCTTTGTGTTTGATTCATATTTTCATTTGGCATCTGGTGGGGATCTCAAAAACAATTCCCCATGTCATACTCAAATCACTTCACTATGTTGATGGAGAGTATGTATGGGAGCTAAAATTAGATTGAATATAAATCAAAAGAGTCACAATTACATTTTTATGATTAAATTTATCATCCCACGTGTTGGTTTTAGGTGAAACTAGAAATCTTAAAGACAGTGATTTGTGAAGTCCTGCTTGGGAGAGCTTAATTTTTTTCTGTCCTAAAACTGTTATCTGGTGAAATTTGTGTTCCTCACTTGACTGTTCTTGTGTCTGTCTGCAGCTCTAATATGAGCAAGTTGTGCTTGTTGAGACCATCAATATCACTTTCATTTTTTTCTCCCCATGTAAGCCCTGGCCAGATTTTTCATTTGTTTTTACATACACTTTTCACGCTTCTGAATTTACTTGAATCAGTCAACATTTGATAAATATCCTGTCAGCAGCATTGTGTCCACATTCCTGCACTTTTATGTTGTGATTTGCTCAGCCCTTCCAAAGCAGAATCACAGAATATGCTGAGTTGGAAGGGACCCACAAGGATCATCAAGTCCAGCTCCTGGCCCTGCACAGGACCATCCCCAAGAGTCTCACCATGTGCCTTAGAGTATCATCCAAACGCTTCTTGAACTGTCAGGCTTGGTACTGTGACCAATGCCCTAGGCCCTGAAGGTGTAGTGACTGGGGTAGGGAAACCTTCATCCCAAGAGGTACTGGAAGCTTGTGACCTAGCTAAGGCATCTTGTGAGTCTTTCCTCATGTTCCCACTTTGTCTGAAAACCTGTGTTTGTGTTGCTGATTTCTAAAAGCCTTGGTCAAATGTTGGATTATTTGGTCGAAAGTTTGGCTCTGTGATCTTGGAGGTCTTCTCCAATCTTAATGATTCTATTATTCTATGGTTTTATGAAATAGGCTTTTTTCTACTTCCTCATGTGTGTTCTTTGCTGAAAATTAAATAAGTTGCTGTAACGTCCTTGAATCAGTAAATCAATTTGCAATAGATTCTATATACACTTTCCCTGCTAAATGATGTTTTGCAATAGGCAGAAGATATTTTGTGTGCATGGTCCATTCTTTATGGACTCTTTGGATCTGCTCCTTCCCTTCTATACACCGTCATAAATTTGGGATTACCACCATGAATTTACACCTACCTAAGCCTTAGAAGAGAAAAGAATCAGTCCATGTAGTTTTATTTGAAGGCCATCACTGTGCTTATATTCAAATATCATCTTCATCACTGAGATTAAGTGCACTTATTTAATAAAACTATTAGACTTGGTCTGTAACTAATTACAGAAGCTGTTTTGCTCTGGTATTGATTAAAAGCTGAAGCTTTGGGTTTGCCTTTCAGAGTTAACGTGCACTTTCTAACAATAAATAGAAGATGTAGCTATAGACATTTGACTACCTGTGCAGGTAATTTGAACTCCTCGAGAGTGTATCTATGACCCAAAAACTGTAACATTTTCACCATTTTTAAGACACTATCAAACAATTACCTATTTTTTTTTCCCCAGTCACAATATTCTCCTGTATGAGGATGGTCATGCTGTAGTTGCTGATTTTGGAGGTAAGGAGTTTTTGTGAAACATTTATAAATTAACCCCAAATTCTCTAAAACTAAACGTGCTGGCTGAGACAATCCTGTAGGATTGCACTGAATACAGGGCTTTTGTATAACAAGGTGCGTGTCAGTATTGTCCTGACAGTAATTATTTTTCTTGTTCTGTTTCAGAATCTCGATTTCTGCAATCCCTGGATGAAGACAACATGACAAAACAACCTGGGGTTTGTTTCTTGTTTTGTTCCACATAATATCAAATATACAGGCAAACCCTGTTTAGGAGAAATTGACATTAGAAATATGTTTATTGTAAAAGGTGGACTGCTGTAGTATTTCATCTCTTCAATGTTTCTCTGTTTTGGCTTATTTTTTTTCCTTGAAGTGTCTTTACTAGCAGAGATGAGGAAATATATAACATCTTCAATAGAAAACAATGTTTTATAAGGTTGTCTTGGGAGCTCTATTGCCCAAATTCCTTTCTAAAGAGTGAATTTTAATCCACTCTTCCTGACTCACACACACATTTGTTGGCGGGTGATTCTTTTTCCTAGCAGAAAATCAGTTCCTCGACACTGATTCCCTTATTTCACAGTTCTTTTCTCCATAATAGCCTGTTGCTCACAGTCAGATTTACAAGACAGTTGTTGTTGTCTTTGAGTCCAGATGCATCCCGTGTGTCACTCCATGGCCAGGAATATTCACATCATCCTAACTACTAATGTGAGGTGGGACGGGTGATGCCAAAGGATGGGTAATAACTACACCAGGGCTTTTAATCAGCACTTTAACTCCCTGTAATGGCACTCACTGTGTGAGGAGTAAAGGTTGCTGTTTAGACCCAGGTCCTGCCAGGCCTTGGTGACATCCCACTGAGAAGATCTGTCTTGAGAAGGGCTGTCCTGAGAAGGGCTGTCCTGAGAAAGGCTGACCTAAGGAGGACTGTCCTGTCCTGTAAAGGATGCAGAGTAAAGGAACCAAGGCACAAGGAATCTGAAAATCACCCCAGGGAGAGGCCAGTTCCTTGTGAAGCAGCCTCAGAATTAGGGGTCTGCAGGCAGTGGCAAGACCCCTAGAGAGTAGGCCCAGCCCAGTACAGCTGTGATCAGCTTTTACTTCTCCCAGCTGAATCATATAATTCCTATCATATGGCATATATTCATATATATATATATATCAGACCTGATGATGTGATCTGCAGGCCTGGAGGCTGGGCTTCTTCTTTTATTCTCACCCTACTCTCATGTTTAAAGTCTGCTCAGCCTGGCTGTACAGGGCTGAGACAGCACCAAGCTAATGCAGTTACATATCATGTGCAGTAACAAACATTGATTAGCTTTTGCAAGCCAGGTGAAAATTTTTCCTGGCAAATTACCAGTTATTTTATGGAGTGACGGAGGCAGGAAATAAGAAAACAAAGGAAAACAAACATACGAAGGCAGGAATAGGTGCATGTGTGAGGAGGCAAACACTGCTAATGTGTGACTGCTGTTCCCTGGTGCGCAGAACCTGCGCTGGATGGCCCCCGAGGTGTTCACCCAGTGCACGAGGTACACCATCAAAGCTGATGTCTTCAGCTACGCTCTGTGCCTCTGGGAGCTGTTAACAGGAGAAATTCCATTTGCTCACCTGAAACCAGGTAAGATGCTCAATGAATTAGTATTTTAAATTTTTCTGGACTGGAGAAGTAGCTACACTGTGTAATTTTAACCAGTAGTTTACTGAAGTATGTTATTAAGTGCTGAGATACAGCATTTGGTGAAAAGCACAGAAATATCCCATTAAAATCATGTATATTACTCCCTGCAGATCTGCATAACCTACAATTCCTTATCCAGGTCTAGAATTAGGAACAAGTCATTCTGACTGCAGGCTTTTTTGTCTCTCTCACATGGGTGTTGGGATTTCAAAGCCATTCCTTGGTACTTGTCCTCATGTGTCTCAAGAGAACACCCAAAAACTATGGGGGGGTGGCCTTTCCAGGGCTGCACTTGGCACTCCTGATATTCTGACCCCCAGATGTCTGAAAGGAAGTATTAGAGGTCAAGAGTGCTGTAGGACGTGGTCAGAGCCAGCACAGGTAAGGAGGGAGGGCTCAGACCCTTCTGCCAATGAGACCCCCACTGCCATCTGTCCTGTGGCTGGAGGTGGGCCCAAGGCCATGGGGATGGGCAGCTCACTCTGCTCTCAGTCTGACTGGAAAAGCCTCCTTTAACCTCCGTGCCTTTATCCGCAGGTTGGATGGCTCAGTGTTCCTGTGCCTGCCCGGTGTCTCAGCAGTGAGCAGGTGTGTTCCCAGGATCTGTGTGAGTGCGGGCACTAACGGGTCTCTGTGGGCTGTCCCTTGCAGCGGCAGCAGCAGCAGACATGGCCTATCACCACATCCGCCCACCCATCGGCTACTCCATCCCCAAGCCCATCTCTGCCCTGCTGATGAGGGGCTGGAACGCCTGTCCCGAGGTGAGTGCCCCTGGCAGTGGGAAAACAGGCATGTCTGCTCTGGCTGACCCTCCCCAGAATACCGGTTTCCATGGGAAGGGTCACTGCAGAAAGCCCCCAGACAGATAACGGGGTGTGTCAGGAAATACAGGAGAGTTGGTGAATTGAGGAGGAAAGTAAACTGACATTTAGCCATTCAATGAAACCTAATTAATCATGTAGTTTTGATTATGACTTGAGTTATAGTGTGAGTAGAAAACTCCTTGCTGCTCTCAGACTTCTGTATATAACTGCTAATGACAGCATGTAATACACATTAAGTTTAAATTTATTAATAAGATGTCATATTAAAGTGTTGACCTAAGCAAACACAGAGATGGATGCAGTCCCTGTGTCTTGTCAGCATTTCCACAGCCCACTTAGCCCCAAAACCATCTTTTCAGAGTCCCAGTGCACTTTGTTACCCATCAGTGACACTCCAACATCACTTTATCTTGCCAGTGTTTTAGAGTTTCATGACAGAATTATAAAGAAATTGATAGCACAGTCACCCCATGGATGGTCAGTACTTTGCACAAGATGTGAGCAAAAAGTTGTTAAAATTATCTTGCAAGGTGTTTTGCTTCTGTTCTTTATTAAACTTTCCTTCATGGATAGCAGGGCTGCTGTCAGTCCTGAACTGGAGGGCTGCTAGGAGGGCTGCAGGGCTTTGGCCCAAAGCCCTTAAGTAGAGCCTACCTCTTGCAGGTGGTTCTATTGAGGACAGGGTGGTGATGGGAATGAGTAGCTTATTTAGCAGTTACCTCATTAAAGTATTCCCAGCCCTCCATTGTTAAACAGTGCTCAGGTACTGCTTCAGTCACACCTGAACTTCCCGGGAAGGCTGAGCTGTGAGCTGGGACAGAATACGGATAGGCAATAATGGAGGGCTACTTGTCATTCCCCTCACTTGCCTGATCCTGTCCCGAGTGTGGCCTCCACAAACCTCTGTGCCACTTGAAGCACACAAAGATGGACACACTTGTCCAGGAATGGGTTGGGCAGGCAGTGGGAAGCAGCTGTGGGGGGGTGCAGGTACAGGGACAAGGGGAGGAGGAGGACAGCCACAAAGGCAGCTTATCTGCTGCTCGTCACTGCTGTTACTGTGTCCAAAGTCCTGTTCATGGGCAAAGTGGAAGCCAACCTAAAGAGCAGAGCCAAGAATTTATTAATAGCATTTTTGTAATCTTATGATCTAGTCATTATTAGCTCAAATGTAATTGTTACAGAAAAAGAGATTAATTGCAGTTGAAGTTGTTCTACACACACCTCTTCGTTTCATAACTCAGCACTGAACTTGCAGTTCTCATCAGATTCCCAAACAGACTGACAGCAATGCCATGAAATTCAGAGAAATCCTATCCTTGTGTGTCAGTCTATTCACAGCAGATCTGCCCCTTTCCATTTTTAACCCAGCTCTGCTTTTTTTATTGTGTTCCCAGGGGAGACCAGAGTTCTCAGAAGTTGTCACAAAGTTAGAGGAGTGTCTGTGCAATATTGAGGTAAGGACCTGGTTCCCAGCATGGTAAGGACCTGGTTCTGTGTGTGTACAAGCAGATAGGAGTACAAGTGGGGACAGGGACAGTGCCAGCAGCTGAGGACAGCAGTGGCTTTGGAGCTGCTGGAAAAGTCCAAGGAAAAGTGCGGGACAACTTATGAGAGACATGAGGAAGGACTTGTAAATATGCAATAACAGTACCTTTTTTTTTTAAATCCAGTTAATGTCTCCAGCCTCCAGCAACAGCAGCGGGTCCCTGTCTCCCTCCTCCTCCTCGGACTGCCTTGTGGCCCGGGGAGGTCCCGGCCGCAGCCACGTCGCCGCGCTGCGCAGTCGGTTCGAGTTGGAATACGCCCTGAACGCTCGAGCCTATGCTGTCTGGTCACAGGGGTGTGTATGAGCCACCCGGGGAGGGAGAGAGCCTCTGAAAGGCTTAGGCTGAGGTGACTAAGGGAAGGAGGCCGTGCTCCTGCAAGGTGGTGTGGCAGGACCAGGAGAGAGCTCTGCCAGACCTGTGCTGTCACCTGTGCCCATTACAGAGATCAGGGATAAACTACCTGCCAGCAGGACAGTGGGTTTTGGTTCATGACTGGAAGATAATTCCACCATCTTCCTCACCAGAGAAACTTATTTGCAGGACCCTTTTAGCAGTGACACATAAAATACATGGCAATGATCCTGGATTGATGCCTGGAATTGCTTCCAAGATGACAATGCAGATATATTTGTGAAGCCCCAAATGGGGTATTTGAGGGCAGTTACTCTGAGAATGGTAACTGAGTGGCAGTGTGCCTGTGGGTCCTGCTCTTGCTTCATGACTTCTTCTTGCTTTTTGTTTACTTGAACTGCTGTGGTCCACCCCCACACTGATGTCTTGTAGTACTGTCCTTTCCTCCCACTCTGGAGAAAAGCTCCTGTAGCCTTCATCAGTCTCACCTAAACTGACATCTCTTGTTTAATTTGCAGCACTGGGCAACCCCCTTCTCAGGGCCTGTCTCTGGATGACATGAGAAGGAACTTCCAGTACCCCCCAGTTGACAAAAACGGTGAGTTAATGCTGAGGGGTTCTCTGCCACAAGTTGTTCTGCTGCCATCGGCACTGCAGGGAGGGGGGACGGGAGCACCACTGCTGTGCAGAGCTACAGTTGACCCTCTCTCTGCACCTTGCAGGGTACGTGTCAGACCCCTTAAGCACCATGAGGTTCCACTCCTGCGGCAGCAGCGGCAGCTTCGAGGAGAGCAGCTGAGGGAGGGACCGTTCGCCTGCTGCCAGCCTGGCCATCGACCCGCAGCTCTCGCTGCACCACCAAACCCCAAGTGTCACACCAAGATCCCTGAACAGCTTTAGTGTTGATGGCAAATATCCCCATCCTGCGTTCTGCTTTAGCATCCCCCTCTGCTGACCTGCCCGAGGGCTGGGTTTTGGTGGTGTGATGCTGTTCTATAACACAGGAATGCCCACAAGGAATGCTGCACTTTCCTCTTGGGCACTGATAACACGATGAGATGAAAGTAAAGAAACATCAGTTATATTCCAGAGCTTTGAGGCAGATTGCTCTCAGCTTGGATGGTCCTGAGGCAGGGGGCTGTCAGCCCACCCTGGCTGGGAGGTGCCCAGGAATCGCCATCCCCATCCCCATCTAGATAAGGAGCAGCCTGTCACCCTCACCTCCCTCCACCCACCATGGAAGCTTGGTTGTTCCTGGTCCCGGCTTCTGAACCAGACCTGGTTTGGATTTCTCCACAGCCCCAGACACATCCTGTGTCCCATTCCCTGCTCCATAGGTTGGCCCAACTCCCCAGCACAGCAGCCCCAGCCACAGTTTGTCAGGGCTCTGACCCTTGGGTGCTCTCCTGCATGCTGAGAACATGGACATATCTGGGTGTCCATCTTCCATCAACTCCTCCAGACATCCATGTTTTGTTGTCCACTTGGTTTGGTTTGAGGGATTGTTTTTCCCCGAGAAGTGTAAGCTTTCCTTCAGTTGTTTGCTTACAAAAAGCAACATAGGAACTCCAAAACAAACTTTAAATGAGAAGGAAATTGTGTAAAATTGTGTCACAAACTTGATAACATTAACACAGTACAAAGTGGCATTTTTGACTTGAAGCAAACCTGTGTCAGGTGCCATTGCAATGGGCAGCCAGTGCCACAAAAAGGCCCAGCAGCAGTGACTGAGCACAGGGAATTAAAAAAGAGAATAGAGGTAGGGCAGGAGAAATTAAACTATTCCTCTACAAGCAATTACAGAGTTAATTGTGCTGTTATTTTCTGGAGTCTTTTTTAAAATTAGCAAACTGTATCTGTAGTCCTGTATGTATGCCAAGGCAGAGTGGGAGTCAGAACTCACCATTGCTGGGCAGAGCTCTGTGGGTGTTATTGAGGATGTTGTGTTCCTACAACCACGATCCCCAAAGCAGGTCTGCAATGAGGCCTCGAGCAGTGCGACAGACACGAGCTGTGACTGCATGGTGGGCTCTGCTAATGCTCTGCTGCCATGCCTCCCATTATTTCCACAGTTCTGAAGCAATAAAACTGGGGAAGAGGTGGGTTTTCATTGGTTGTGTTTCGCTTGCTGAAAACTTGAATGGGGGGAAAGGAAAACCAAGCTCTAAGTGCAGCTCTGTTACAGCTCTCCCACCACTGGCCCCTGGTACCAGCCAGTGGTTACCTCTGCTCCGCTGGGCTCATGTCCCAGGTGCAGTTCCATTTACACCAGCAGCTGCTGGGATAATGAAGTGTCAGGATAAACACACAGCAAAGCCTGGGATGGGACTCACAAGGGGACCTGCTGGACCCTGTCTGCAATCTTCCCAGCCCCCGTAAGTTGGGATATTTCCATGGAGGGGGTTGGAACAAGAGGAGCTTTAAAGGTCCCTCCCAGTAAACCACAACAAAACAACATCCAGATTTGTCTGCAGCTGGAGGAAATCTGCTGTATTCTCTCTAAAAGTACAAGCAGTGTTAGCAGTTGGCATTCTGTGAGGGAAGAGGTGCAGAGCAGAAGGGAGAAGGTGCATCTAGGATGCTGATAAATATTCCCTACCTGACCCTAATTGCCCAGATGTTCTATATGGCAAAGCCACGGAAGCACAAGCTGATGAAGGAGGGTGAACAGACATTAGGTCTCAGTCCTTGGTTTTCATACTGGCCAGAAACACCAACAGGGCAGAAAGAATCCATTGTCATATCTGAAATCTCAGTTCCAGCTCTAAGTCTCTTTTTTAACAGGATTTTTTTTTCTTCCAAATATCTCTGCACTCTGTCTTTTTCCCTTGCTTAAAGCAACCATGCAGTGACTCTGCATTTAGTGACTTGGCAACTGGGCCTGAAAATCAGAAACTAAACTGTGTTAGAGAACTAAAAATGGAGCAAGGGAGCAGACTTCATGTGCACTAATACCTCACTTCATGTGCACTAATACCTCAGTGTACTCACAGATACCTGAGCTACTGTGTCATCCTTGAGTACCTCCTCGGAACATGTCACATGAAAACAACAAAAAAATTCCAGAAAGCAAACCTTCTATAGTTTAACAAGCCCTTTACAAAGCCACCTGCTTGCAAATAATTTTACTAGTAATTAAAATTACTGGTTCCTTGAAGAAAACGATGTCGTAGATAATTGGTCTCTATAGAAGAAACATCAGGCTTAGGGGAAAAACATGTTTCATAGGAGTGATCAGTAATACAAACAAAAACTCTGAAAAATGTTAATTACTGAGTAGAACATGCTCTGAAGCTGTTTGTGGGACTGCAAGTAGTCTGTGCTGTTCCGAGAGAAGCCCAAGGACCCCAGCACATCAAAATATTTACCAAGAATGAGACAGTCCGAGGATTCTTACCCTGCTTTGGAGACCTGCCAGTGCCTGGCAACTGTAGTGATATTTTAAATTAACACATCAGCAATAGATTAAAATAGATGATCTAGATTAAAATAATTAAAATAATATGGAGTCCAACCAGACAAGGGCTTGGACTGCAGGCAGGAGTGAACCTGGCATTCCTGCAGCACATGTCCACCAGCACGGCACAGGACAGGACAGGACAGCCAACACAGCGTGGCACAGGACAGCCAGCACAGCACAGGACAGGACAGCCAGCACAGCATGGCACAGGACAGCCAGCACAGCATGGCACAGGACAGCCAGCACAGCACAGCACAGGACAGCCAGCACAGTATGGCACAGGACAGCCAGCACAGCACAGGACAGCCAGCACAGCACAGCACAGGACAGGCAGCACAGGACAGGACAGCCAGCACAGCATGGCACAGGACAGCCAGCATGGCATGGCTGGCTCCCTCAGAGGCTGGGCTGGCACAGCCCTACCAGGCAGGCCAAGGGATTGGTCATGCCTGGTTTGCACGGCTGAACCCCAAAACCCCTCAGGCAATTCCCAGCCAGGAAAGTTACCTTGCAGCCCTTGTTTCAGACAGACAGATGCACCGCCCATACGGTGCTGCCCACCAGGTGCTGCCCACCACCAGCATCCCAGGCAGTGTCTGTGAGCCACCATCCCACATCCCTTTCAGCGATGCCAGGGCTTGGTGCCCAGTTCCAGGAGTGGGACTTCAAACCTTCCCATGCTGTATCCACATTGCACAGCTGGCGTGGGTTTGAACTGGTGAAATGCATCTCTTCGGTCTGTGGGATGTCACCAGGCTCCAGCTGTGCGAGACACATCTGAGGCACAACCATCAGCAGCCAGTGACAGGCAATTGAGGACACCTGACAGTTCAGGGAGTTCCAAAAGCCTTCCTGATGAGCCAAGAATGAGTTATGCCAGTGGCAACTGTTTGATAGTTTGCTTTGCTCACATATGCTCACTTTAATAATTAATCGGAGGGTTTTTTCTGCTGCACATCTTGTTTTTCCCCAAGTACCACCTACTTTTCACTTAGAAGTTAATTACTAATTAGCACCAGATAGGAGAACAGAAAGGACCAAGGGAAGCACTTCCAAACCTATACAATTATCCTTTTCCATGGTTTCGCTTATTACCAAATTTCTGCCTGCTCAGATGACAGGGACACTAATGTTTTGAAAGTCCACATATATGTTCGTAACCACAGGATTCCTTCCCCCAGTTGTTACAACCACATGCACAAGTGCCATTTATAAGTATTTCAAGAATGTTAATAATGAACTGTCAGCATTCCAGTTCCTTACAATCACACTGCCCTGTTCACCAAGGCCTTCTCAGATGCCCTGGGTCTCCTGCAGGCTCAAAGGGGCTCCCAGGAATCCCTGCACCCCCATCTGCATTTGCTCACCTTGAATTGCCACCCATGTGTCCAAACGCTCAGGTGCAGCCATGCCACAGCCCCAGGCATGAGCTTTGTGTGGGTACCTGCCCAAGGCAGCTTTAGCAGCACAAACACTCAGCACAACATCAGTCAGTCCTTGGCAAACTGAGACAGACACCACAGTGCTGGCCCTGCTGCACAGGCAGGGGTTATTCCTACAGTTAAACCGCTGGCAAAAACTGAAGGAGCTGCACAGACTGGTACAGGTGTTTAATAGACCCAAGTGAATGTGCAGGTCTGATATGTATACAGAAAACACAACCTTCTGAGATGGTCCTTAGCAGGAATGTGCACAGACTGCACGTACAAATGCAACTGCCTCTAATAGAGGGAACACAGCAACCACTTGATCACATTTGAGTTTCCACTCCCATGCATATTGATCTGAAGTGACTCAGAGAACCAATCCACTCAAAATCCTACTCATTTCAGCCTCATTTTCCTACTTGAAATGCAATTACAGTCCCTACTGTGTGGGGCTGAGTCTCCTGTGCCCACCAAACAGTGCCCAGAGGCTGCTGCACACCCAGCCCCAGGTGCCCAGCTCAGAAAGGTCTTGGTGGGCCCATAGAGGTGCAGGAGAGCTGAGAAGAGCCTCAGGCAGTAGAGAAGGGCAGCCACTGCCAGGCTGAGACAGCTCTACACTGACCACCCTCTTGCAGCCTCAGCCCAGGCTCCATGGGCCAGGAAGTCACTTCTGACTGACACAAGCAAAAGCAAAAGGCCAGGCTTTATGCATTTACAAATACTTGTTAGAATTGTTCTGATTTAACAACTCTCAACATTTCAAAGTGCCAAGCATGCCCTGAACTGTGGCCAACAGCAAGTGTGGATCCCTGAGACAGAAGCCCCTCATGCCCCCCAGCACAGGGGGCACTCTGCATGCAGGAGAGCTACCCTCCCCTAATCTGGGGTGGGGAAGTCCCCAGGCTAAAACCCTCGTGTGAGGCCTCCTTCACCTCTGATCTTGCCATTGCATCTCTGCTGAACGTCCCTGGATGATCTTACCAGAATCAAACAATGGCATGCACAAGTGCCCCATGCACAGCAGTGAGGACACAGCCTGACTGACAAAAGGCTGCAGCTCAGAAAGGCAAAGACACCCCAAAAAATGACAGATACACTCAGACATGGGCACCCTGTACAGACAAACACACACAGCACATCTGCCCTCATCCTCCTGCCTGCCCGCAGGAGCGATGCATGGGGGAGGAGGGAAAGTTCAGCCAGTCCAGTATTCCTCTGGTTTTGGGAAAAACAAGCATGACAGCTGTGGAACAATCCTGGTGATTACTGTCTTCATAATTCTGAAGCAGCACTGTTTCCTGGGCTGGCAAACACAGGCTCGTTTCAGTTGTCTGCTGCACACTGAGGAGCTGCTATGGTGAAATGTGACAGGTGGTTGTGGTACTCGCGCAGTCAACAGAGGAGTGACATCCCAGCTGGCACAAACCCACAGCTAATTGTGTGAATGTTACAGGACACAGCATTGAGGAGCTGCTGAAAAAGCTCAGAGCAGAGTTTCTTCCCCATCATGGGACTGTTCTGCGGATACGATGATTGGGTCTGGGTTTACACTGTCCTACGGAACAATGAGTAAATGTTACAGAAAACGTTCTGAACTTGGAGCTACTGAGGTATTGCTGTGACATCTCCAACAAGCAGAGGCCAGAGTAACAGCGAAACCAAGTGCTGATGCTGACCTGGTGTTCCAGAGCCCACGGATGCTGCCAGGGCTCACCCAGTGCCACCAGAGCTGCGGCAAGCTGGGTGGGGTTAGCTGCTCTGCACGGCTAGAGGGGAGAGAGGGCGGAGGGGCTGCGAGAATTAATGCCACAGCAAAGGGATTTACTCAGGATTTTGGGAACAGGAAAGAACGCAGGCAGCCGCCACCCAAAAGGATTTATCATCCCTTGTTCCAGCTACCAGCAGCAGATAATTAAGCAATGGTGCATTAAGCAATGGTGCATCTTCTGCCTCTGACAGGGATCAGCCTGGGGGCAGTGACCAATCCACGCAGGACTCACCTGACGGGGTTTGGGGCTCCTCTCACCCACATCAGCAGCTCCTGGGCTCCCTCCGACGACGGGACTGTCCTTCCTCTGTTGCCCGGCCCCAGCAGAGTTCTCTGCACTTGCCAAGACAGCCACTACCTCGCTCTCTCTCGTGTTTTCACAAGGACCCTGCTGTTCTCCCTCTGTTTTCACTCCCGCCTGCTCCATCCCCTCCTGCTGCTCGTCCTTGCCCTCCACTGCCCCTGTCCCAGGACCTGCCAGCTGTGGCTGGGTGCCCAAGCACAGCCCCTCGCCGCCTGCAGACTCTCTTCCCATCAGCTCCATTCCCCCATCCCCATGGGCAGGGGTGTTTGGGGAGGTTTCTGCAGTCAGCTGTTCCCCAGGGGACGTTGCTCTACGGACTTCTTCGTGCCCTGAGGACACCATATGCATTGTGACCCACTCCCACTCTGCCTCCCCCTGGCCCTCGGCCCCCACTGGCTCTGGCCCACTTGCCTCGCACCCCAGTGCTGCCTCCTGGTTCATCCCTCGCTCACCAGCCACAGCTCCATCAGCCACCCCTGCCCTGTCCCTCCCAGACTCTCTGGCTGCCCACCTTCCCTTGGCTGACATCCCCTTTGCCACTGCCACCCCTGTCCCGCTCTGTGCCCCCAGCACTCCTCCGTCACCCCATCCTGTGCACGTCCCTCTGCCACCCTGCATCCCCAGCCACTGCCACCCCCTCGGCCAGCGCCGGCTCCCTGGCCAGTTCCTCGGCCAGAGCCCCTCGCCCAGCTTGGCCACCCATCACAGCGATGGCCACCAGCCCGGGCTCCCCTGCCCGGCTCATGTCCAACCCCAGGGCTGGCACTGCTGCATCACCCACCACCCCCTCCCCAGAAGGCCTCCCCTTTCCTCTCTCTTTTCCATACCTCAGCCACCCCTCCATCCCAGTTGTTGGCTCTCTTGGACCTGCTGCTCCACCTGTGGGCTCCTCTCCACCTCCCAACCCCTGGGTGGACGCCTCTGCAGACCCTCCCGCCACCCCTCCATTGGGTTTTCCTTCCATGGCTCTCTCTGTCTCTGCTTTGCTGCCCACAGATGGGTTTCCACTCCAAAGTGCTTCCACTGCACCCTCCTCCTCCTGCACTGCCGGGGTCTCCTCTACCTGAGATGACCCTTCACTGATGGGATCGTCCCCAGCACCCCCCAGTGGCCCTAACCCAGGTGCCACTTCCAGCACAGTACCCTTGCCAGGCTCCACTGACACCTCCATCATGTCCTCCACTCTTTGGAGAACGTTCCCTCCTACCCTGCATACCTGGCCACGTTCAGATGCTGCTGCTCCTGTGGCAGCCTTCCCCATCTCCATCCACTCTTCCTCTAATGCTTTCAGCTGGGAAAACTTATTTGGCTTTACAAACCCTTCCCCTCCAGGCATTGCTTCTCCTGTTTCCATATCCCCTAATGCTTCCAGGAGAGCCCCAGGCTTCTCCACTGCCTCCTGCCCTTCAGAACTGTCTTCCTCAACAGCCCCTTCTCCTTCAGGGCAAACAACCCCGGCAATACCTTTTCCTGCCAGGTCGGCATCCTCCACAGCCTCCTCTCCATCTGCCACAGCACCGACCACAGCACCTTTCCCTGTGGACCCTCCCTCCCACAGCGACTCCCCTGCCTCTGGCACTGCCTCACCTACCTCCTCCTCTGCCACTCCCTCGGGGCCTTTCTCCACGGCCTCCTCCTCAGTGACCCCTCCATCCCCCTCCTGCCCCTCAGACACGGCTCTGTCTGCCTCCCAGCCTGGCAGTTCCCCAGCTGGCCCCTCTCCCCCAGGTGCCAGCTCTCCTAGTGCTGCCTTGATCTCCGTCCCCTCCACCAGCACCTCCTGCTCCCCAGGTGACACCTCTGTGCTCGACTCCACTCTCTCTTCTGTCCCCTTCCCTTTTGGATGTTCCTCTGCCACAGTGCCTTCCTCAGGTGTGGATTCCTCCAGCGCAGACCCTGTCTCTTCCTGGGGCAGTAAATCCCTCTCCCGTATCCCTTCTCCTCCAGACTCTTTGCTGCCAGCATCTCTTCCCGTGGCAGCACCATCCTGCTCCAGGGTTTGTCTCTGCCCTGCCACCTGCCCTTCTTGTACTTCTTGTCCTGCTGCCTCCTGCACATCAAGGCTTCTCCTCCCTTCTGCCGAGAAACTTCCATCTGGTGCTGTTAGGGAAAAATAAAACATTGGTTTTACTCAGCACTGTGTCAATGTTACATGTTTTACAGAGTTGGTGTTAAAGGTACCGTCTCTGCCCAGCAATGAGGGACATGGGGACCAGAAGAAAACTTGCTGTGCTTCTTCTCATCACACCCCTGGGCTCTGACTACATCTCTAGTGCTGCTGTCCTAGCATCTGGCATAATGAATGTAAGAAAAAATGTTGATGCAAGGCCAGCTTTCATCTTTGCCAATCTTGCCTGCCCTGCCTGCTCTGCCTCCCTCCCTTCCTGCCTGCAGGGAGCTCAGGTGTGCGTGTGAAACACCCGTAACCTTGACAGTGACACTCAGAAAGTCAGAAATAGGTGGCAAATTGCTCATGTAAAATACGCACACACGGGAGGAAGAACACTCAGCTGTATAAAATGGGTAATTGCTTCCCGTGGATTCTTTAATTACACTGGGGAATAACACAGGGTTGATTCCTGCCCCTGGGAACCAAAGCGCTTCCCGAGGCTGCCCCACACTACCTGGAAGCACAGGAAACCTCACTATGTTTCTGCTTTCTGTGGCTATTTTCCCAACTCACAGCCAGTTTACCATGGTCTGGGGTCTTTGCCTAGAACCATTTAAATGCCAAAAAAGCATTAATTATACATAACTACAGAAACCAGCTAGTCATCACCCAGTTCTATACAAGTTAGGAAAGAAAAAAGCACAAGGAGAGTTAACAGCCAAAGGAAAGGGAAAGGGCAAACACTTCTGTAAAAAGACTTCAGATTAATAAGATTTAATCCTTCTCCCTGACTGGCAGTCAACCTCACCTTCACTGGCATCATGCTCTATACTTGCTGCATTCTCTGCTTCCTCACCAGCACGGAAATCACCAGGTTCAGGGTCAGAATTCACAGGATGATCATTTCCAGTTGCCTTTGCCATTTCCTCCTCATCTGGTTTGCAATCTTCAAAAACTATCACAAAGAAAACAGGAAGTAAGAAAGAGAAACCATTAAAGAGCAAAAGGGGAGTAGAAGCCATCCAGCCCCCTCAGCCTGGTTTAAAATGGTTTAAAATCCATGATTGGGCAGAGCCTGGAAATACTGGAAATACTAGCAGAGAAACACCAAGACAAGGTTACGTTCTGAGTGGTTATTGGGCTCACAGCAGCACAGAGTGTTCCAGCATCCTGAAAACAGTCCAGCAACTCCCTGTGCTGCACCATGACTGAGAGCATGGTGACATGCACCAGTCACTCAGAGCTATGTAGAGGGCTGTACTCACCCCCTCCTTCCTCACTCTGAGGAGACTCTTCATTGCCATCCTCCACATTCAACATCCCAGTTTCCCGAGGCACTGGAAGACATTCATCATCATCATTCATGCTACTTTCTCCTGACCCAGCCTGTCTGAGTTCCCCGTTAACTTCAGGACTTTGATGCTGCATTGCCATTATATTTTCATGAAAAATTCCAGTATCTTCCCTTGCTGCTAGATCTTCTGGTTTTGCCTTTCCTGCTTCATCTATTCCTTTGTTTTCCAGTGCAGAAGTCTCCTTATTCTCCTCCCTTCTGAGCAGTTTATTCTCCCCATTCCCATTTCCATACTGTGCATGTGCTGTGCTATCAGATGCCTTTTTGATATCACACTCCTCTTTGCCATCGTCCGTCATTGTTTCAGCATGAGAGTCACCCTCAGTGCTGCACTGAGTGCTGATGGACGAGAGAGAGTCTGCAGGTCTCCTCTCTGGAAACAGCAAACAGTACTTTGGTTTAGTATTTATCACTAAGCATCTGCATTCACTGGGCACTCACAAAGTACAGAATTTCAACCAACAGCAATCTCTGAATTACACCATCTGAGGATATCATGACAAAATTCCAGTGAGTGTAAACAGAAGAACATTGGCCAGATGTATCAATGTTTAAATCCATTTAATGTTTTCGGGGTTTTTTTCTGATAATGAAAATTAACCTCTAATGGAAATTAACCTTCTGATAATGGAAATTAACTTCTATCAGTCACACAGAAATATACCTCCAAATGCACCTTTAAGTGTCACTCAGACAGGGTTTAGCATAGATTCTTGAGCTCTGTTTGATAAAAGACTTCAACCATAGCAACAATCCTTTAGTGCACTCCTGTTAACTCAGTGAATATTAGAAAGACCTCCAAAACCATGTGTAAACTATTCAGGTCAAACTGGAGATGAAGTTCACTGTCTTCTCTAGAAAAACATACAGACATCATCATTTAAATTCAAAAATGGAAAGTTTGAGGGGAAAAAAGGCAGTAATCCTTCAGCTAACACTGAGCTGACCAGCAGAGCTGACCGCTGCACAGCCTTGCTGCTGCCCATAGTCCACACAGGTTCAAGAAGAGATTGGTGAAACTCAAGGCAGAAAAATCCAGTCAGGCTGAATAAGTAGAAGTGCCAGAACTGTCATCCATGCAGAACTGCATGCTCAGAAAAACATATTGTACCAAGAAACCTTACAGCCACAGTTTAAAGACTCCCACTCAGAATACTACTCCTCTACCATGAGAAAATCCAAGGTTGTTCCTCTCCAGACCTTTCCCCTCAGACAATCTATTGGTTTCTGGATCTTTGGCACAGACAGATACATTAGGGTCATATTCAGGGCCACTAAAGACAGTATTTATAAAACCCAGGCTGGTCTGTCAGGTTTCCTGGGACCCTTCATAAGGTGAAAGGGGTCACAGCTTCTTGAGGTGTGAGTCCCACTGACATGGAGGGCTGCCCTGCAAACCCGCTGCCTGCCTCCATCTCCATTCCAGCACCTAAACAGCTCAGCAAAAAGCCCACGCTCCCACTTCCAGGGGGCTGCCTGCGGTTCAGTGGCAGATGTAAAATTAATAACAAATAAAACAGCTGTCTTTTACTTTGTCAGTAGGAATGGCATGGGTTTCTCCATGCAGACTCACCATACATACTGGACACACAAACTGTAAAACATGCACCAGGTCAGCTTCTCTAAGCCTCATTACAAACAAAACTAACCTTGTTGATTATTCTCAGAGTCCCTGTCAGAATATCCATCACTTTCATCTTTCTCACTCTCAGAGGCCTGGCGTGCCTTCTGTGATGAGGTTCCACTCTCCTTTCCATAGTCTAAATTATGGTTTTTATCATCTGAGGATGACTCTGACATTCCATTTGTTTGATCAGCAGTCTGTCCCTCTTCATTAACTTCTTCATCTGCTTCAAAATCTTCATCATACCCTAAAATAGAAGAATGGCACTGTGACACAGAAAACAGAATTCACAACTAATAACATTCTTTTTAAGCAGACAGACGTTAACTTCATTAATCTCCTTTTGCCCTTATATTTGCTCAGTCTTTTTAAAGCCATGAGAGAATCTAAGACCACAGATAGGAATCGTAAGAGCACATTATCATAAAAAAGCATCATGTTCCTCATAGAGTTGCAAAAATGCAGCAAAACTACTGACTGATGCACCGAGCATGATTAATATATTAAAACAAAACCAAACAAAATCATTAGCCATGGAAAGGACTAGAAAAATTAAAAGGTGGGCAAACTCAGAAATTAAATGCAAAAGTCTCTTATTACAGGAGAAAAACTGGTTGTGACGAAAAAAACTACAAGTGATCAAGAAAGCTGGAGAAAAGTGCAAAGTATGATAAATAGCTAAGAAGTGTCTTACAAACTCAATGAATCTAATTAAACCCAGCCAAAGGGCACTGCAGAGGCACGCTTTTATAACACTGCTCTGAAATGCTCCTTCAGGCCCAGGGGAAATCCCAGTACAAATGAAGATTGCACAGAATTACCACTCTTACATCCACAAGTCTGAATTTCAGCCAGACACTCGCCCGACAAGCTGTGACATTTGACAGATAACTTTGCTCAGATCTGTACATAAAGATGCATTAAAGAACACTCCCCTTCCATGCCAAAGCTGCACTGTGCACATCCCAGGTACCAGCACAAGAGATGTCGGTGATTCCCACCTAAAATCCAGTCATTCCGCTGCTATCAGAGGCTCCCTGCACCCGCAGCAGCGAGGGAAGACACCTGCCCTGTGCAGGTGACTGTCACTGCTGCCACACTAGCTGTCCCTCGTGCTTGTCATTCCTCACCTCCTTTCTTTACATCAGGGCTTTTCATATACTGAAGGGACAGAATGCCAAGGGCAGAAATGAAGAGTTCCTGATGCAGAACCAATTAGGCAAATAAACAGTACCCAGACAATGACAACTAAGGGAATAAGGAGATTTATTTTCTGTATTAAAAATCAATCGATATTCCAATTGCAGTGTTGGCAGTGAGGACTCAGGTAACTCTCAGAAGGGCAGCTCCTCCTGAAGGAAAAAGGCCTGATTAATCCCAAACACACATCTGGAGGGACTAACAAGGCATCTGAGCAGTCACACCGCAGAACTGTGAAAGGAAAAATAGGAATAAGAAGTAGGAGTCAAAATCTCTCTCTAAATGTGACTGCCTCTGAAGAAGACTACAATAAGGAAGTAAAGGGAGAGGCTGAGCTCAATGCCTCCTCCATGGAAGAGAACATCTTCCACAAGATCGGGTTGCCCCAAGCCCCCTCCAACCTGACCTTGGATGCTTCCAAGGATGGGACAGCCACAGTTTCTCTGGGCAACCTGTGCCAGAGCCTCACCACCCTTCCTTACTCACTTTCTTGGCTCTTGCAAACCATCTCATCCTGTTGGATGGCTGAAAGGAGCCCCACTAATTCTATTGCCCAGCCACAGGCATCACCATATTTCTCAAGACCCAGGCAAAGTGAGAGGTCCATAATCCCATACCTTCTCCAGAATCATCCTCTCCCATTTCTCATCCCCCACTCATGTTTGGGAATACTGTACCATTTTTACTGATGTCTTCCTGACTATCTTCACTCTCATGACTAGATTGGTTTGTCATTTCTTCTTCTCCGTACTCCTCTGCAGTCTCCGCTTTTTCCTCAACAGTTTCCACACTTGCTTCATGAGATGGTAAGACGACTAACATTGAATTTTTCACTGATTTCTGCTCAACACTGCTGTTACTTGGCTCACTGTGCAGAGCACATTCCCAGGAATCCACATGCTTCTCCACACGGTACTCTATCTTCCTCTTGGGAGGGGATAGCTTTTTGTCCAGGCCCATCGCAATAATGCACCTATAAAATAACACAGATTAGGAAATATCACATTTTTCTTCTTGTGAACAATGGAAGGCAGCAGACAGCAAGTTCAGCTCATTATCAGCAGGGAAACCAGGTACCCATCTGTCTCTGCACTGTCACAGTGACTTACGCTGACAAGCACCCCAAAATCCCAGAGAGGTCCCCTAACACAGAAGAAGTTCTTCCTTGAAGGAGAGTAACGCTGTCTGCACTTACAGGTGACAATTGACATATAAACAAATTAAAAACAAAATTATTACAAGTGACACTTCATTAGAACCTGCACGGCCTGCATTGGCTTTGAAGACAGAACCTCTGAGAAAGGCGGACAAGCTCCAAGTCACACGTGGGCTGGATCCAGATACTGCTGTAAAATCCAGTAAAGTGGTAACTCAGAGTTTGTGCATAAGACTGGGGGTTTCTGAATTTGTCTGCTGGATCTCATAACTGTGGGGGATGAGGGAGACTGAAAGTGAATCATTTTCATCTTCTGTTCTGTTTTCCTATCTAAAAGAAACCCAAGTAGCTGGAAAACAAAGCATTTTGAATGAGTTGTTGAGATGGCTCCTCTTGTATAAAATGGCGTGACATGTGGTCAGGAGGCCCACACAAGAGACCAGAGTTCCTACTTCTGATGTAACATTAACTGACACCAAGAGCCACCCTACACCACCCTGCACCCACCACAAGGGCCAGGACACCATGCTGTGGATAGTACGTGGGGTCAAATCTGCAAGTAGAGGGTGAAACTGAAACCGGAACTTTCACTTTAACTACTCCTAAATCTCTCTGGAAAAACATTTTTTCTTCAAGGACAACCATGTTTTAAAATCTCTTCTTCCCCCCAAACCACTCTTTTAATGTAAAGCTTGATTGCAATTCCCCTCACATTTCAACTGTCTCCAAACTACTGTGAAGTATCCCACAGTCATTCAGGCCAGAAATCTTTTCATTTTGTGGGCATAAAAAATAAACATGACCATTTCTGAAGAGTCCTACCCCTTAATGCTTTGTTCCTTGTGTTTTCTTCAGGGACCTTTGGGATATTGAAGCACTTCTGCTGTACAGAAATGCTGAATCTCAGACAGCAGAAAACTCTCAGAGTAAGGCTCAGACATGGTACAGAAATCACTGCATCACCTCATCGTGAGCCAAAGCCCTGACCTACCATGTTGGGAACCAGAGTAGGTATTCAATGTGTGTCACAGAGCAGGAAACAAACACAATTGCACCTGACTTGAAGGGATGTGAAACTAATTGTCATTTATGGGGAAAATCAGGTCAATAGAGATGGGTTTTAAGTCACCAGATAAGGTCAGTTGGACTGACAAGAGGCAGGAAAACAGAAATCACTATGAATAAGAGGGGAAGGGGGACAGAAAGCAGGGCTGATTCAGGAAGGAATTAACCAATTTTTGAATACTGTATTAAATTCAGAAAATTCACTTCAAATCTTTCTAGAAATCACACAAAGCCGAGATTTGAGCACTTCCTAAATTCTATAGCCAATATATCCATTCTGAATTCAGAAGCTATTCAATTCTTTGAACATGCTAGATAACACATTTACATAAATCATGTTCATTGTTAGACTGGAATAAAAAAATATGGTACAATATTTCTTAGAATTCAGTCCTTATCTGAAGGAACCGGGTACAGCTTTGTGGACAGTCTCTTGTTCCAACTGCTTGCTGCTCTTTTAAAAATTATTTCTTAAAAGAACATGAAAGTTTTTTAATTATCCACATATCCAGAAGTTTACTTGTCTGGCCTGAATTAACAATCACAGAAAAGGAAGGTTTATGACAAATAAAGCGTTTTGGCAGAACCACAGTTGTTGGTCACAGCACTGACTTTCACCCAAACCCGAGACCCTTCTGCACAGATTTGCTTTCTGAACCATGGTCAACATTCAGTGCTGCCTTATTCTGCAGTCAGGGGTATCACAGCAGAATCCCACCTCAGAGGTAGAGCTGTTTAAAAATAAATTATACACAAAAAAGCCTCTGAAAACCACAGCCTGATATTTGTTTCACTGCCACTTGGGCCAGAGACACACGGATGGCACATGAACCACACCCCACAGCCACTACCCCATGCTCAGCCACCTCTAACACTCCGACAGAGCCAGCACCAACACTGTCCATGCCATGCACACAACACAGGGAGACTGAGCAGGCACAGGAAAACGGCTGTGTTGGCACCCTTGGAGGTGAGACCCTGACAGGTAACTGCAGTCCAAGGGGCACTGAGAAACAGAGCAGGTTCTACAGAGCTGTGGGGAGCCAGAGAGATGAAACAGGAACAAGTGAGAAACTCCCTAAAAACCAAGTATCTGTGAGCAAAGTGTACTCGTCTCCGTACCTGTAGCAAGGAGATGCTCCCTCCACATTGAGAAACCTGAAGTATCTGTTTCTGCTTCGCAGCCGGGAGCGCCTCTGATGTTTGTACTCACAGCAACAGCTCAGCCTGTGGACTTGCATCCCGTTGAGAAAAAAGGTGAGGCTGAACGGGAAGCCATGGTGCCTCTTGGAGATGAACTGGAAGGTCTCTGCAATCATAGAAAGAAAAGGTTCAAAGAAAAACATTACAGTTCCCTGTCAGCCTGGGGCAATTGCTGTATCTCACCGGCATCAGCACAGCACTCAGCCCTCTGTGCCAGCCACTGGGGTTCTCAGCTCTGTTCATCAGTTGGCCACACTCTACCCCTACACACACACAGCCCTGGCTCTCGCCATCCCCAGGATCCAAGGTGGGCACAGCTAGGACAGGTGAGCACACTGTCAGTTTGGCCACTCACGGCCACAGCAGAAGAGAGGCAAGAGCCTCCCAGCCATTTCATGTGCCCAGCTTCCCAGAACACAATTCACCTTTTACTGGTGTGATGGAATTGCACTCACATAAAAGAGATGAGAACTGGGCTCCCACTATGTACTTTTCCTTCTGGAATAATAAGCAACACGCACTGATGTATTTTAGCTACTCAGATAAATCCTATTTAAGTCCAGCTTACTGCTACAACCACTCCATTAACCATACATCTCTATAGAAAATTAATCTAAGCTACAGTATTTTGTTAAATTAGCTCTCTAAATTCCCTCTACCATAATTTGAAAAAGTAATTCTAACTTCACTTTCAATCACGGAACAGTAGATCCAGATTTAGTGTGGAGGCAGATGGTATAAAAATCCCTGAATGCAGGTATCTCGACTGAGTTCAGCTGAAATCATTGGTGTCACAGCAAAGCTTTAACCAAAAAAGATGTTGCCAGAATCAATACGAGCTCTTTGACTCTATCCTTACCTCCTTCCAAAAGCTTGCCGCTGTAGACACAAAGGTTTTCTCCTCCACAGTGCTGCTGATAGACTTTGATTTCATCCCTGTAATCATCATGAGACAAAGGCAAACTCTTTCCTATGTAGGCCATGGTGACAACAGCATTGCTGCATAATGGGGATTTGGGGAACCCTCCAGAATTCTGCAGCAGGAAACACACAGAAATGCCTTCAGCTTCCAGCTCCAACAAGAGGGGAACAAAAAGCTCATGGTTGTGCAGCACACGCTTGAGGCTTTTACGACAGGTGCTGGGCTGATTAAATTGGGAAATGTTTGTAACATGCAGGCGGCAGGGAAATATTTCAAAGTGAAAACCCATTTAATTGAATAGCACCAAGTTGCAGGGACCATGTCTCATGACCCATATTGTCCCTCCCAATCCTGGGTTCCTACAGTTTTATTTACAGGAGTCAAACCTGGCTGGAGACAGAGTATAACCCATGCAGTGTTCATACACTTCAGGCATTTCAAAAATCCCTGGAGCTCTGGTGCCAGCTATGGCCAGAGACGGGATCAGATTAACTGAAGTGGAAGGTCCTATGAGTTTTTGTTCAGCACCTGTTTTCTCCCCAGTTGATGAAAGACACCAAATGCTTTAGTTTACAGAGGCACGTACAGCAGTTATATATTTTAATAGTTATATATTTTCTTTATGCAAACCTTTCAGCATTAGGCAAATAGACCAATGAGGAAGGTAATACAGTTGTACACAGACAGAGATAACTTACCTTTGTTAAAAGTTGCCTTGTGTCATTCGATGCAGTGGTGGGACGAAACCGTCTCCCTGTGGGCATCCCACTTCTCCCTGCAGGGACACCCCTGTCCCCTCTGTGCCGGCGAGGTGGTGGCACTGGCACCACACAAGGGTTAATGACAGGCAGCTGATATGGGGATACACCAGTCACGTACTCCACTGAATTCAGAAGCCTTAACTCACTTCTCTCCCCCTGCAAAAACATTTTAACCAGGTGACATAGGTTTTGCAGAACCAGCTCCTGAGCATATGGAACTGGCCATGGTCTGACTGTTTGGTACATTTAGCAGCACACATCCTTCTGGAACAGTTCCTTAACATGGGGCCTGTAATTTGTTCATTAAAACATTTCTGTGCTAAATCCCTTTCTTTTAATTAGCAAGACAACATGCGGATTGCTTGAAAATGTCACCCTCAGAGATACAGACAGCACTGCAAACCAAGCCCTGCCTGCAGCCCAGCAGAACTCTGATCTCAGACAGAACGCTGCAAAGCCCCGCAGCAGTGCTGCTCTCACAGCTGGAAAACACATTCCAAAGCAGCCAGAGTTGTCCAACAGGAACATCACTTGGTATCTGTTACACGAAATGAGGTTCAAAATGCTGCTTCCCCACCTGAGTGGAGGTTTAGTCCTCTTTCAGAATGAAATGCAAACAGAGGACCAGGGTCCTGAAGAGCAAGACACGGCCAGTCCTGTAAATGCTGCATGCTCTGGCTCTGAGCTCTGCATCACGTTCTCATACCTGACACCTGATTTAGCTGTTTCGTCAGTTGAGAGCATTGAAGAAACCATTAAGTCACCCATAATTTGAATATACATAAACAATACCAGCAAATTCTTGGACAAAGGATTGTGATCATCCCAACACAGAGCAAATGCAGAGCAGAAGGGAGCTATTCATTCAGTGTCTGTATTCATACAGCAGTAGCAGGTCACAGTCCCACTCCAAAATCTTCCATGGAACTCATATCACAAAGCCAATTACATTATATTTTTCTAGAACAGAAGACAACTCCAAATATCACTTGAAAGTGATGGTGAACATATTGAGATCATGTTTGACTCTCATTCTCTGAACCCACTGGTCTTAACCAGATGTTTGCTTCCCTCTCTGCATAACAGAAAATTTACATAGAGGGAGGAAATTTTGTATGCAGAGAGATTTTATACTAAGAAAGATTAGTCACCACATTTTTCCTCAAGAACTGGACCAGTAAGACAACATCTTGAAAATTAAGGGGAAGTGAAAAAGGAGAGTTCAAATAAAAGCTGATGCCATTTGAAAGGCATTGTCCCTGCACTACACAGTTCTGGGAACTACAGTACTAAAGCAGTATTATAAAACTGTCCCTAAAATGCTATTATTTTCAGAATGAAATACAGCCTCACCCCACGGGCAAACTGCTGATTCCATTCCAGTACATGGCACTTCTGTTGGGAACCCTTTGGTAGCGACCCTGCTGCAGCCCGGCCGCGAAGGGGCTGGAGGCGAAACGGTTGCTGCACATTTCCTGGAGCTGTATTTGGTCGCCAGGAACTCTACAAAAGGGAAAAGAAAACAGCAACAAAATCTCAGTGCATAACTTCCAGAGCAGAGCAGCACCATAAAGGAAAAAAATAGCACTGATGAAAATATCTGGAAGCAGCGAGTGATTTCAGGTACCTCCAGGACAGGACATTTTCTAGTTCTCCAAAGAGTCAGCCCCCTTTAGGCACCTCTAACTGAACATGCAAAACTTCATCATCCAAGACAACTCTTGGCCATAAATACAGGTTTTGCTACGGTCTCTTCACCGTGCAGCCTTGAAGCAAACATGATGAACTCACAGGAACTGCAGCAGTGCACTATGGACTTCAGCACATGGACATTGAGAGAATGCGCAACAAAAACATGCCTATTTTTCTTCAATACTCAGCTTTTTTTCTGACTTTTTTATTTCCTCTTGTCCTTGTATACCCTTCAGAATACCAAGTTAAAAAGTTACAGCCTAACAGCACTGTTTAACTGAGGTAACTCACCACCTCACAGCGTGCAGGCTCCTTGGGTCGATGCTGATGGGAAGAATGTCCACCACCATAATCAACTACAAGACCAGGTGCCCTCTGTATGGAGAGAAGGTCATTCAGGACTTGAAAGTCTCTCTTCCATCTGTACCAATTATCATTATTGTTGTAGAGAACTAATTAAAACTGAACTATATATTTGGCCTTTGACCTTAGGCTTTACTATCATTATATTTCCAGGGTATAACATTGTTTCTTTGCTGTTAACAGAGAGTAAGAGCCAGAGCTCCAGAACTCATTTCAGAGCTCTCTTTCAACTCTGTTTTCTAAAAGACCTCCACTGCTTTCAGGACTTCACAACATGTGTAACCCCTTCTACAGCTCTGGCATTCACTGACAATGCTCAAAGCACTGATACCAACTCATCTCATGAGGCAGCTAAAAGGGAAAGACTGAAGCAGATTTATCAGAGAGCAAAGGTTTTGTTTGGTTTTTTTCTAAGTTCTGACGTGCCATTGCTGCAACAGTGTCTTCTGAAGATTCCTCTTTAATGACAGGACTCTGCAAACAGGATGAGGCCCTAATCCAGAATGATCCAGGTAGTCAGTGCTCTGTCCTAAGTACAGATGTCACAGGTCCATGTGCACACTTCCAGCTATCCATGCTTCCATGATAGGCAATGGAGAAGTTGTCAAAACTCACCCATTGTGAGCGACCAGCTCGATCTCCAGTCACTAAAGGATGAAGCCCATCATGGTTCCTTGGACAAAGTGGTGGATGTGGAGAATGCATGGGGATCGCATCTTCCACTGATCTTCTGAATTGTTCCTCCTAAAAGAACAGAAATATATGTCTCTGAGGCACCAAATATTCCAATGGTGATGCCTGAGCCTCATTACATCTCTTTCACTGGACAGCTGTGATTATCAGCTCATCTGGACCTGATGGAACACCTAGTTAAGGAAGGAAAGGAAATCATGGGAGAATGTGAAAAGACAAGTGAAAAGACTTGTCACCAGCTCTGATTCATTCTCCTGCAGCTGTCTCCAGCTGCTCACCCCCCCAGATTCAATTCATCTGCCTATTTCTGTGTATCTCCCAGTTCCTGGTTTTTTGAAGGTCTCTTTAAATTTGAGTGCACCTGCCTCTTCCCTGCTCTGACTGCGGCCCATCTCCCCTTTCTCTCCTCACCAACCCTCCACTGGGGATAACTGTCCCACTGGAAACAGACAGCTCTGTATCTCAGCCTCCCTCGCTCAGGAATCTGCCTTCCTCCTTTCCTTTCAGATGAGCAACTTGGTCGAATTCACTGAACATATGAGGTGAGAATTAAGTTACACCACTGGCTCCAGCCAGGCTCCTGCAGCCCAGCACAGCACATACAGATCAGGTATCTGCAGGTGTCTTGCTGAAGGAAGCAGTTCTGGTATATGTTTCAAAATTACCCAAGCCCAGGATCCCTCATAGGGTGCTGAAGTTGCTGCTTTCACAGAGTGACTTCCTACCACAGGAGTTTTGTCAGCAAACAACGCCTCTTCAATTCCCATAGTGACCAGTATCTTTTAGGAAAATCTCCTTTCTTTACCTGAAGAGCTGCCTATAGATGTATTATTTACAATTTAACAGATATGACAATGTTCCCCAGCTGCTCAAAGCAGCAGCCAGCTTCTCATGGCACTCTCCTCAAAGCATTCTGGCTCCTAATACAGAAAAAAAAAAGGCAGAGCAAGTTTCTGCCGAACAACTTTTCCCATATGAATCCAAGTGACTTCATGGGGAGAACCATTGACTTCTGTGGGATTTCCATGACTCTAACTACAGAATCAAGCTCAACCTACATGACAGCAAAGTGAGGGCTCCTGAAACCTCTTTTCATTACTTAGATGCCAGTTCTGCCCAAATCCTGTGGAGAGGCAAACGACTGAACACATGAGCTCAGTGCTCAGCAGCAGCCAAAAGCACAGAGGGTCTAGAATTACTGTGAGGAGAACAGGTCTTGAATTATTCATCCTGTTCTGGTTCCCTATTTCAAAACAGAAATAGTAGAACTAGAAAAAGTAAAACAATAGCAACGGTAGTGAGAAGCTTGGAATGGCTCAGCTAAGAAAGATTCAGACTGAGGGTCTTCAGCTTGGAAAACTGAGAAGAAATACAAAGAAGGTGTGTAAAACTACAGATGCTTTGGAAATAGAGAACAGTTATTAACTTTTTCATACCAAGGCCAATGGAGCATCAAACTGAGATATCAGACAGCATTAATTACTGTGCAGAAATGCAAGGAGGTACCATATCACACAACTCATTATTAAATCCCCCCATGAAGAAGAACACTGTAGAACCAGAAGAATAACTAGATTCAGAAGGAATTAGATGCATGAATGGAAGTTCCTGAACTTCTAGACAGAGGAAGAAGTAGATGTAACCTGGGGCAGGATCACCCTCTACTTGCCTGTTTCTTATCTTTTCCATAAATGTCAGAGAAAGAGCACTTGGCTCAAAGAATCTCTGGCCAGGCTTGTGGCTGTTACTTGCCAGGCAAAGCTGCCAGGAGCCATCAGCACCCAGCAGCACTCAAGCCTTACCTTGATTTTCCGCACCCTCTCCTTCTTTGCAGAATATTCAAGTTTCCGTTTTATTTCCAGCTGATGATGACGCTATCAATGTAAGAGGAAGAGAATTCCCATTAATGGGCATTATGAGATGTCAGTGAATGCAACAACATTTGGTTCTGTCCTGCTTGTCCTGTGCCTTCTCCCTGGCTGTTACCCTCGTTGAGCCTGGTAATAAAACTACTATGGATTGAATCCATTTGCATTTCACCTGTGTATATACACACAGCCAAGGGAACAACTGAGCACTGCTAAAGTTGGTAAAGTTGTAGGGACCAACTCCACTCTTGATATGCCATAGAAATGTGCCCAAATTTTGTACTCAGATGATAAATATAAATGTATTCAAACAGTTTTGGTTTTATTAGGATTTTTTTAAGTAAACTAGTCCTGTGATATCATCCCATAATCCGAGGGCTACCAAAGAGCAGTGAGGGAGCCAAGACAGTGCCTGCTCTCGTGACAGCAGGGTTTGACAACGAGAGGCCTGTGTAGGTAATTCTGTAGAGAATGTCAAGCAGAGACTGTCCCTTTTCCCAGTAGAAGAGAGCCTTCCAGGGGAGCATGAGGGCACATATGGAAAACAGTTCAGTACAAGTTAACAGCCCCTGGTTGTCAGCGGGGAAGCACCTGAGAAGGCTCACACACCCCCAGTAAGGGCATACCTCCATGTCAAGGACCTTATGAAATATGGCATGAGCCAGGCACTCCTGGACGTATCTCTGGTGGTCCCTCCTCATGGCATTGAGCCGGTATTCTTTCTCAGGTGTTATTCTTCCACTTCTTGAGATCTGCCATACACAAATGTAATGTTACTGAAAAGGAGAAGATGGAATAAAGTATGTTTTGAAACAGTGCAATTTCCCAGGAAGACCACTTTCTCCTCCTGCTTAGCTACCACCTCTGCCCCTGGCATGGTCACAGGACTTTGATCCCATGGGCCCCAGTAGCCAAACGGAGGGAGCAGCAGCCACATTTCTAATAGACAAGGGCTCAGCCTTACTTCTCATGGGCCACTGCCCAAGGGGGTACAGGGAGTTAAACACTCACCTTCCTACTGCTAAGGGCTGCACCTGCCTTTCTGCGTGAAGCAGTCTCACCTAGGAGCGCACTGGCGTTTTTTAAAATGTTCAGCACATTCATCTTTAGCAAATCCTTCAGTTTTCCATTAAACACTTTTGAAAAATAACACTGAAGCTATTTAAACAACCAGTCAAGTCAAAGATATTTCAGTGTGAAAGCCCTGAGTGAATCAACATGATGCTGTATTTTTGCAAACTGAAAGATTTTGCAGAGGGAAACTCCAATGAGCAAAAATAAATATGGAACAAAAGGATTAAAACATTCTGAATTAAATGTTGAATTCAGGGAAAATTTTCAGTATCACCAGTCCTGATCTCTGAAGGTGTTGTCTTATCCTGGCATTGCTGAAATATCCAACCAGGTGTTTGTCTGTAAGGCTGTTGTAGGTTGCAAGAAATCTGCAATAAAATCAATACAGATATTTATAATCCCCTTGGCTGACAAATTATTACAGTTTAAGTTAAACAGAACTAGTCAATAATTTGCTGCACAAAATCCTGCCTTGGCGAATTATGCCCTATTTGGTAAGATAAATGTCCATTAGATTATGTGAAAGCAACATCTTTTGGTCTCCAGAAAATTCGTGTCAGAAACAAGTGAGTTTTACGTAAGGCCAAGAAGCTCAGTGTGGAACCACTCACAGGCTGACAGGCCCAGCCCAGAGAGCCTCCACCACCCCCAGCTCCCACAGCAGCCCCCTGGGATGATACACCCTGACCTTGGGCATGGCAGTTCCACACAGTACCTGGAGCTGGATTCCAGCTGCACAGACCCAGCTCCCCAGCCACTCTGCCTGATGCCCTGTTGGTGGCAGGGACACTTTCCATAGACCAAGTTGCTCCAAGGTCCTTCCAACCTGGCCTTGGACACTTCCAGGGATGGGGCAGCCACAGCTTCTCTGGGCAACCTGTGCCAGGGCCTCACCACAATCATCACAGCTACCAAAGATCAAACTTTCCAAAAACTGAACGTCAGATGTGAGAGCTGAACACAGAAACTGAAGCATCCATAATTAACAGATATATTTTTAAACAGTTCTTAACACAACTGTATCTTACTTTCCCCTCAGTAAAACAGGACAAATAACGAAGTCAGTGACAGTAGGCTGCAGTTCATAATACTCTAAGTCCATTTACATTTGTACAATTTACACACTCAGGTTTATCTTGCATAATACATTCAGCCTGACCTTTGGGCTCTCTGGGCAGGTTGTGCTTTAGTTACACAACAAGAGACTAATATCTTTTGTTTTCTTTAGCTGTAGATTTAAATGCCACTGTACCTCTATTATATCCCTTTCAGTTGGATAATTCAGTCAAATGTCTATTGCCAGGCTGAGCTGCCACACACAAAAACATACTCAAGGAAAGAAAGAACAATTTTTTTTTTAAAGAGATCATGCATTTATAGGAACTTTATGTGGGGTTTCACAACAACCTCGCAGGTAGCTGCCAACAGTAAATTAAACTTTAAACAAACAAGCAATGTAGCTTATCCTGTTATGCCTGTTGATTAAGCACTGGTACTATAGCAACTGTTCTATGTTACTTTTTTAATCCAGAGTTTGCATTTGAAACCACCAGATTCCACCAATTGTGACAAGTACCGATTTGTGGTATCACCCAGCAACTGCATGTCAAGGCAGAAGAGAAACTCAGTCCAATTCCTTTGCATTCACTGCCTTGCATCTAAGAATTCCTGGACCATACAACTAAGTTAAAATGCAGCTCCCACCTGAGCACAGTGATGCGGCAGCTTCTGTTGCACAGATGTCTCTGTACAGGTATTTTCTCATTTGAATTATAAACAGGCTGGTCCTCAAAAATGCTGAATTAAATTCAGAGTTCAAAAGGGGCATTGGAGAAATAAGGAAATATGTTGGGCCTGAACCAAAGCCAATTAAAGCACTGGAAAGAACGCAAGTGGATTCACTAGGGTTTGGCCATGCCATGCTGCCTGGAGGAGCCTTCGCACCAGCCCCAGAACCCTCTGTGGCCACAAACACCATCACAGACAGCGCCTCAGGAACAGGCAGGGACACTCCAGCAAAACGAACACTTGTCCCATTTGGTCTCTGCTTTCTGCATGTGGTATCAACAAAAGGGGAACAAAAGTTCTTGTCTGAGCAGTTTTCTCCCAGACTCCAATATTTAAGAACCACACAAAAATGTCACCTCTAAAACCTCTCCAGCAGGCAGAAGTGCAGAACTGACAAAATCCATTTTAAGAAAACACACAGCAAAGGGAAAGCACCAGCCTTAGCCAGCTCTATACAGCCTGTGTGTCACAGCCATCACATCCCTTTTCTGGGTACTCCTGAGACTCCTTTTTCTCTGCCCATTTATCCAGTCCATTCTTCTCTTCAAAATGCTGGGGTTTTATTAGAATTACAGGCAATTTTCCTGGCACAGAACCTAGACTGACTGATCTGTAGTTTCCATGAGTAGATCTGAAGCTCTTCTCAAGATGAGTGTCACGTTTGTTTGTCTGGCATCACAGCCAGTGACAACATGTCACTGTCAGGTCAGTAATTTTATATTTACAGTTATTTAGAATTCTATGATGCTATGATCATTGCCATTATTATTATTATTAACAGTATCTTTGTTCTCAGCTGGCATCTTACCCGAAGCACTGTGTGTCACAACGATTTTTAAGACCACTATTCCTTGGTTGGAAGGATAAGAAGGCAAAGCCACAGCAGGCATCCTACATGTTTTGCAAAGCAAATCTTCACAGTTAATATTTCACAGTGCAATTAAATCACCAAATAAATGATCTGAGAGAGGACCAAGGCATCAGTTATTGATTAGCAGAGTCACAGGGGATCGTGGTCTCTGTGCTCTCTACCTGGCACCTGTCTGCCATTCCCTCCCTAAGGAAGCCCAGCCACACAACCAGACATGGAACTCGGAGCAAAGGGACACCTGTTCTGCTACTGATTTCTTGTGTGGACATGAGCAAGTTCTATCATTGCTTCTTTACTCAGAGCATTGCCCAATACACCAGGATGTGCCAAATTTTGTCATGGAGACCTGCAGAGATTCTCCATTTCTCACTATTTGTCCTTGATATCAGCTCGGGCAAGTCTGGATTCTCCGAACTCGCGACCTGCAGGTCTGGAGCCGGCCAACGAGGGAATGACCTGCAGCCCCCGGCGCGGCTCCCGCGGCTCCATCACCCCTGCGCTGGGGGAGGCGTTACCTGGACGGCACAGTCGGGGGCCCGGGCGCTCGCTCCGGGACCCCAGGGTGTGTGGGGCAGGTCGGGGCATCCACACCCCCTTACCCCCAGCCCACGGCCGGCGCGGGCTGCAGGGATGCGCCGCTGGTGGCCCCGGCCCTGTCACTATTCCCCGCAGAGCTGACAGGCCGAGACGCGACTGCGGGCGCACCCGGAGCTGCCCGGGCCCGGGACCGCACGGCCCCGCGGACCCCGCGCCCCCGCGCCCCCGCCCACTCACCGGGCTGCGGGGCGCTCATGGCGGGCGGACCGGCGCTGCCGCCGCGTCCCGGGCGTCGCAGGAGACGGCGGGAGGGAGGGAGACAGGGAGAGGGAGGGAGTCAGGGAGAAGGAGGGAGGGAAGAAGGGAGCCGGCGCTCCGCCCGCCACCCCCGCTGCCCCTTGGCGTCACAGAATCACAGAATAGTTGGGCGTGGAAGGGACCTCTGGAGATCACCCAGTCCAACCCCCCTACCCAGGAAGGGTCACCTGGAGCAGGTAACACAGGAACATGTCCAGGAGGGGTTGGAATGTCTCTAGAGAGGGAGATTCCACACCCAGCCTGAGCAGCTGTTCCAGGGTCTGCCACCTCCATGGAAAGAAGTTTTTCCTCGTGTTGAGGTAGAACTTCTTGTGTTTTGGTTTATGGCCATTGCTCCTCCGCATCCTGTTGCTAAGAAGAATCTGGCACCATCCTCTTCGCACCCACCTTGGATGTATTCGTAGAAGTCAATGAAATCCCTTCTCAGCCTTCCCAGGCCCAGCTCCCACAGTCTCTCCTCATTAGAGATGCTCCAGACCCCTCATCATCTTTGTGGCCTCCACTGGACCCTCTCCAATAACTGTTGTCTTTCTTGTCCTGAGGAGCCCAGAACTGGACACAGCACTCCAGATGTGGCCGATGTGCCACTCTGTCACCGCCTCGGGGACACAAGACACCGCCGGGGACAGGCCCTGGCACAGACCCACAGCCCTGGACCCAGGCTGGCAAGGGGGATGAGTCCCAGCTGAAGCACAAACTCACAGGTGATGTTTCCAGGGGCCACAGAGCAACTGATCTGAGTGGAGATCCCCATGATGAGGAAGACCAGGGACAACCTTCCCTTATGATGCACCCTCAGGCCTTCTGTGGCATGATCCACCCACACTCAATATTGATCTGCCTTCTGTAAAGGGAGCAACTATTAAGAACATCAATATTCTTTTCATATTTTATCTTTCCAGCCCTATAATTGAAGTCTCATTAATTTTTTGTACCATCCTGCACCACAGGAAGAAGTCAGGAACAGATACAGGGGAAAATTACAAGGGAGAGGGGATGGCATTTTTAACGACTAGAAAGCATAGACAGCATTTGTTTTGGGCACATTGAGATTAACCAAGAGCAGCTGCTTTTCAGAACAATTCCACTCTTTTCTGTTTCAGAAACACATAGAACAGCAGTTTCCAGACTCTGGCATTGTATGCAACTCCTTGCTTTGAACCCCAAACCTCTCCTACAGATGCCAAGGCCAGCACAAACAGAAGAGCCTGTGCAACCTTTCCAACCACCCACAGCAGCACCAAGCAGCCTGCTACTGGGAACCACTGCCTCCAAAATCCATCCAATCAAATAGGAGAAGCTACTCAACAACCTGACCGAATTATTCTGCCCAATTCAATTGTCTGAGATCCCCATCCTCTTCCTCCATCCTTTTCTGCATTGCCAAGGGGCAGTATGTCCCAAAAAG
Organism: Manacus vitellinus; assembly: GCF_001715985.3. Lineage (NCBI taxonomy): Eukaryota > Metazoa > Chordata > Aves > Passeriformes > Pipridae > Manacus > Manacus vitellinus. Next base: position 3,250,702 of record NW_021939546.1, on the reverse strand, counting down.
AGAGCCAAACCAAGCACTCTCCAGGCTAACATTCTCTAGATGGGTGGCTTGCACAGATCAGACACACCTCAGTCCTACTTCATTAGTTCTATTCACACTACTTTTCCCAAAATTAAAACAACCCCTTCCATTGGTACAATACATCACAAATGGACAAAAGAATAAACGTTACATGACATTCCTTCACAAGTCTGTCTCAGTCCTACTGTGCCATTCTGCCAGATCACCTGGCAAAGAGCAGCAGCAATGTGATAACACAGAACTGCTCTGACACCTTCTGGTGACAAACCCTGTGACAAACACAGCCCCTGGAGACAGCAGCAATGAGGACAGACCTGAGAACTGTTCTGAATTTCACTTCTAAACGTCAGCCACAATGCAGAAGCAGCACTAAGCATCTTTGCAGGAACAGATACAGGGGAAAAATTACAAGGGAGAGGGGATGGCATTTTTAACGACTAGAAAGCGTAGGCAGCATTTGTTTTGGGCAAAACCATCACCTCCCACTCATGTAATACCTCGACTAAATTAAAAAGCTGAATCAAAAATAATATTTAAACAAACACATACAGAGTATAAGGAAAATATATACTTTTACATGCACATGATCAATCATTAACCATTATTTTTAACCTCTATTTAGTATTTCGATATTAAAAGATGTTTTATTTTCTCTAACAACATTATCAAGCAGGTTCCCAACACACCATCACTGCTCAGGCTGCATTCTGCCCCAGTGAACAGGAACAGGAACAGTCAGCACCTTTCACCTGGATAAGCAGCTGAGAAACTACCTACTCACATCACTTACACCAGGTGAATCACTCTTAAACCTTCACATAGAAAGGCAGCTCCCTACTCCTTGGGGAAGTGCAACAAACAAGGAAACTAACTCTGTTCCCCTGGGGCAGCCTGGAGGGAGGAAGGATCCCACTGCACCCAGGCAATGGATTTAAGGTTTGTGAGAACAAGAGACAATGACTCAGTGTAATGGCACAGTCTGCCCACTCCAGAGAATGAGGCTCAGGAATTTCACAGGAAGTCTCCATGCCACAAGAGCCATGCAGCCCTGCTCTCCATGCAGCCAGGGACCCAGGAGACTTTAATAAAGGTCACAGCAAGAACTGAAATCCTCACAACCAGCCATTTACCATCCAGGAATAACTATCATCAGTTCCAGAGAGGAATACCAATATGGATCTGCAGAGTGACAGTCCCTGTGGATGAGCCAGGACACTGTCACCTCAGACCCTGAGGCAGGCACAGCCAAGTGAAAGTACCTCTGCTCCAAACAGTTCATGTTTGAGAGATTCTACCCATCTTTTGAGCTGGAAAATGAACTATTTTGTCAGTAAAAGCTTTTATTTCAAGTAAATTGTGTGACAAAATTTAAGACCAATTTTGTGGTTAAAAGAATTTACAGTTCTAATTAACACACACAGCAAGTTATTTAATTTTGTGTATCTGTAAAAAGCAGTTTCATTCTGCACTACTTAGAGTGGCCTAACTCTGCCTTCACACAGAACATGATACCAAACTCTGCCTTCCCTTGCAGCACCATGCCATGCCAGCAGGGAAAATTTATTATTTACACATCAGTCAAAAAAGCTACCAAAATTACTTTACAGTAAATGAAACTCTGCTCATTACAAAAAGAATCAGCTTGTTAATTAATTCATGTAAGTGAGCATTTTCTACTGTCAAACCTGATCAAAAGTATGCTTATAACATACATTCAATGAACCATGTAAGCAAAGGTGCAGTTAAAGCAGCTACAAAATAAATGGAAAAAGGTTCTCCTTTATAGAAGGAGCACCATCTTCCCTCGGGCACCACTGCTACAAATAATGTCTTCATGAGCCTTGGCTACTTTCTCCAGGGGATATTCCGAGCCCACAGTGGGTTTCAGCCAGCCAGCTTCTATGCCATCAAGGAGTGCCGTGGCACATTCATGCCTCTCCTCCTGCATGTAACAAACACAGCATTCACAACAAGGTCTTTGCATTTTAGAATTGCATTGACAATTTATTCAAGCGTTAAACCAAATTCCACAACCCAAAAATATTTTACTATGTTCTGAGATTGAATCAAAACATAAAGAAATGAACGAACAAGTTAGTTAAAGTGAAATTATGCTTTCATCCCTACAAAGGATTTTAACTTGAAATAGAGGAGTGCTGGAACAAGCCAACAAAGCATACTTTAAAACAGAAATGTTTCTCACCTCAGTTGCAAGAAACAGACTCACTCCAATTATGCTTGACTCCTTGCTCATAGTGTCTCTTGGGTTTATCTCAATGTGTCCTCTGCAGCCCACAACCTGCCCAAACAAGTCCAAAATAAGAGCTGTACAATTGTGATGCAGAATGCACAGACTAAGGCAGTGACTCCAACACCCACCATGACCTCCCTGCTCAGGGACACAAACACTCACCATCATCCTCTGGGCAGGGACACACTCACCATCACCCTCCCTGCATGGGCCAGCAGCTGCAAGTCGGCATCCAGGTTGACATTGGAGAGCATTTCTATGATGATATCCACTCCCCCCGGCCCTGTGCACTCCTGTACAAGACACAGGATGTTATTTTAGTGCTCAGGTACGACTGTTTATTTCATACACTACAGGAAACATCCATTTTACAGGCTATTGTTTAAATTTTCAATACAGCCTCTGTTCTACAGCTGACAGCTAATGAGCTGAACTGTAGCACATTTTGCTGTGCTGACTATGGTGTGCTCCCACACTGGAATTTGCTGAATGTTAGTTCTAAATGACACTGCCTGTGAGGAAAGCTCCCAGCTTTTCCAGCCTGGGAAAGTTTTATCTTGTGTAGAAATTGAAAAGGCAGTACACTATTGCTCCTACATAAATCCCCTTTAAAATCTTCAGCAAACAACTGCTTGTTTGTTAGTACCTGCATCCTCTAGCCTTGACATCACGCCTACCTTAATTCTCTCAATGTAATTAGGGTCTCTGTGATTAAAGGCTTGGTGAGCGCCGTTTCTCAGGATCACGTTCATGCCCTCCTCAGTTCCTGCTGTACCCAAAACCTTCAAACCACAAGCTCTGGCAATCTGACATGCTGCTAGTCCCACCTGAGGAGAGAGAAAAAAACAAAAGAGAAAAAAAGAAAACTAAAAAAGAAAACTATTTTACCCATTTAGCATTTTAAATTTTAATTATTCTACCAGCCAATTGGAACTTCCCTATTTAAAAAGTTGGTTTGGTAACATGTGTTTTAACCATAATAAGTAATTTGGATCTTAAAGACAGAAAAATAGTCTTTCAAAAAGGACAAAGATTTAAAGAAGCATGGTAAAGTTTTGATCCTTTTTAACAGTTATCAGCATTTGATATAAATCAATGTAGAATGTTGTCTATCTGTCAAAGCTGGGCCAAACATTTTTGATGCAAAGCCAGGGAAATTCTTCTCTTCACAGAATCATCTGCTATTGATACCAGCATTATACATTGCAAAGAAAATCTGCAGGCACAAATTTTATTAAAACCACTTCTGCACCTTTCACAAACAAATTAAATTATCTCTTTCTAAAGCAAATTCTGTCTTCTACCAGCTTTGCACTCCAGTAAGAACAGAAGCACCACATTTAGTTCATGAAAATAAAGAGGCAATGATGCTGAATGCCATCCTAGTATCTCAGAATAGGATCTGAATTTACCTTTTTGTTGTCTAACAAATATTTAAAGAAACTTTGAAACTTTGCCTGTTCATAGCAGCTGTTTGGTGCATCAGCAGAAACTGAGCAAGAAAGGGTACAGTGTGGGACATAAATTAAACTAGAATGTTATGTGAGAGAGATCTAAAATTAGCCTGTCATGTAAAACTAAAGAAAATTAGAAGTGCAATTTCACATAGTATTCAGTCACAGCTTTATCCATTCCAGTGCCTCTCCCTGTGCAGCTGGCTGTCAGCTCACAGGTAGAAACATCCCAGAAACACACAGTTGCCCTGCACCGCTGATTCCTTCTCAGAGGACTCAGAACAACTGGTACATATTGGAAAATTACAGCTTTCTGTTATCAGTTTTGCCTGAGTTAGACCTACTACAAAGCTTCCACATCAACTTCCATCTGTTCAGCGTGTGACCCTCTGATTGGGGACCTCACACCAGCACTTGTACAGTTTCACAGTTATTGTGAATAACAGAGTTTGCTCTAAGCAAGTGTATCCCAGAGTGTCTGAAATAAACACCTAATCTGCTAATCCCTTTATTGATCTAAATGTGACCATAACTCATACCCCAAGCAGATGCAAGGACAGAGAGCAGCATTCCCTATCACCTGCCTCCTTGGAACACTTACCCCGCCACTGGCACCATGCACCAGCACACTTTCCCCAGCTTTGGCACAGCCTCTGGGTGAAGAACACAGGACATATTGGTGTTGTGAGTGCAGTACACACTGACTGAGTACCAGGGTGCAGATTCTGACCAATGCAGACACTGATCAAACCTCATCGTTCACACAGCATTTCCAATTTATGTTCCAATTTATATTCCAAACTATGCTCCAATTTATGGCTAAACAGGTATCATAAGCCTTTTAAGGAGAACAAGGAGGCAAAATAAACCCTGTGACTGATGACATGAAGCAACATGCAGCCAGCAGCCAGTGACAGCCCAGTACTGAGCCTCAGCCTGGAACCTTCCTCTGTCCCAGGAAAGTGGTGGTTCTGCTCCACAGTACCTGGCTGCTTTATTAGGAAATTAGAACTATTCCTGCTTTTCTTCCTTGGCTAAAATACCAGTGAGTACTGAAAAGCAGCCATATGTTTTATTACATGAAGCCTTTCCAAGTCTGTTTTCTTAAGAAGAAACACTTAACAGGAAAAGACAGTCACAGGCTTCTAGGTCACAATCATCTGACAATTCCATCAGCGTAATGAATTCAAGTGTCTTGAACATTTCCCACTCATCAATTTCCCCATTTTACAGGACAATGAAAATATGAATTTGGGTATTTTAAATATTAAAAATTAAAGTGCACAAACTTGGATTTGGTGCCTTACTTCTGGAAGAGGGCCCGGTAGGCAGTGAAGTAGGGGACACCGAGCGCTGCTCCCTGCCTGAAGTCCAGCTTGTCTGGCAAAGGAAAGACTCTGTTGGCTGCAGCAACTGCATACTCTGCATATCCTCCAGAAACCGTTTCAAGGGTGAAAACCCTGTCCCCTTTCTAGAACAGAGGGAGAGAATATAGAGAAATCAATCATTTCCCTTCCTTTTTCCTTAACAAACATTATGAACCAATTCACAGAGGTTTAGGCTATTACTAACAGCTCTCCTATTAAAAATAACCAGTTATATTTGTCATAGAAATTTTTATAAATGCTGATACATACCATCAATGCAACACAAACCATATAATTCCATATACTTAATTTAAAGTGTCATAATTATAACCCTGCTCTGCAGTGTAACACACAAACCTACAGTCTCATTAATATGAACCTTAATGAACTTGAACACTCAGGAATTCCATCCACAGATTTCAAATGCAAAACCTCAAAAGCTTTCATGAACATAAAAGAAATGTTTCTAAATTATTTAATTTTAATGTGGAAAAACATATATTCTTAATATACCCAAAGACACTTCTCTCTCATTCAAGCCAGGAGCATCACGACTGCCATAGGAAGCAAAAAACACACATAGCAGATACAGCAGACTGTTGATAAGAAAATATGAATAAAGATGATCCTTCTCTCTAGATAACCAAATCACCGAGGTCTCCCAAAATTGTTACATTCATCCCAAATCAGGAAATTCCAGCACAATTCTAACTACGATTATGTTTGGTTGGGATCAACCATCTAGTGACTTGAACAGGAGAACAGATTTGGAAACTATACAAATGTCATAGATACCTTTTAGCAAACTGATATTTGCCTTCTCCTGTCACAAGACTTTCCTCCATAGAAATCCAAGTAAAATTACTACACTGGAGCAATGCAGTATTTGAACAGTTTTAACAACAAATACTTAATGGGGTTTTACAAGTAAGCAATTTCCATTTCCCAAAAAACTTCACAGAAAATTTTTCAGTTCTGCATGAAATTATTATCCCCAGCAGGAAGCATCCAATCTCAACTACTTCTGCAGTGCAGAAACCCAACTTTTGTACACCTGATGTCACTCCTTTAAGGAGACAGACAGCAGCTGCCTCTTCTGAGACCTTTGAGCTCCCAGAGGTCACAGCATTCCTCACAGTCCCACCTGCAGACTGGCTTGCCAATGGGATCCCACTGCGTGCTTTTACCAGTCCATGAAGGGGATTCCCCCCTTGAAGAGATTACATGATTATAAGCAAAAGAACCAGGCACAGTAGCACAGCAATCACCCAAAGAGGATACAATAAACAATAGGGAATTAAAGCTCAGTGTGTAAATACCTTGAATGCAGTCACGTGTTCCCCAACACTCTCGATCACCCCAGACACATCCGAGCCTGGGGTGTAGGGCAAAGCCGGTTTCCTGGCGTAAGTCCCAGAACGAATATATGTCTCAACAGGATTTACCCCACAGGCATGGACTTTAATTAACACCTACAAGAAAAGATGCTTCTTAAGCAGCAAGCAGAAAGATTTAGCCGTTTAATTCACAGCACAGCATCATGGCACTTTAACTGAATTCTCAAACAGCCTCTGCGACAACCCAGTGTCGAACTGGAGCTACTTTCAGGAAACCCTTGGTGTGGAATATGTAGCCCACAGAACAGTAAAGAGCCCACATTTGTCAAGCATGATGTCTCAGGGAGTACGAACACACTGATCAAACCCCATGTACTCCAGATGAAGAGTTCTGGGTTGCATCCCTCATTCTGTCCTGCGGGCACCTGTTACCATTCATTACTGCTATTTATTTCCCTTCACAGAGCACACATATACCTGGTTTTCTTTTGGAACAGGAATTAACACATCCGACTGGAGTTTAAGTACTTCAGGGCCACCAAATTCAAACACTCTGATCGCTCTCATCACTCTGCTGGTGGCTGCCATGGCGACTAGAGGATCTGGGGAAAAACACGACAGTAATATCCCTGGTTCGTGCTCAGGTCAGGGAGAGCCTGAGTCCCCAGGACGTGCCCTGCGGACACCGCCCGGGACACGGCACAGCCCACGGGCCAAAGGGCGGCTCGGCCTCGTGATAATGAACCGATCCAGAGGGAGGGGGAGGAGGGGAGGGGCCCGAGGTGCCCAGGGTCTCCCGCTCAGAGCAGCTTCCGGGAGCCGGGCATGGTGCGGACGGGAAGCACAGCACGAGTCCGTCTCCCGCGGGGCACAGCCGCCGGAAAAGGACGGCTGGCCGGGGCCCGGCCGACCCGGCGCTCGCGGACGCCCCCTCCCGCTCCGGGCATGCCCCAGCACGCCCCCCTGCCGGGCCCGCCCCTGGCGCGCTTCGCTCCAGGCCGCCCCCCGAGGCCTGTCTTCGCGGTCAGGCCCCGCCCCTTTGAGCCGCCCCACGGCCGTCGCCGCTTAGAGGGCCGGGGGCGGTTGGCCGCCGCGGGCTGCAGGAGCCGAAGGGGCAGCGCGGCGGCCGCCGCCGCCCGGTCCCGTCCCCCGGGGAGCACCGGAGCTCGCGCCCCCGCCCACTTGCGGGGGCGCGCAGCACGCGCGCCGAAGGCGTGGCAGGCGGAGGGGCGGGGGGGCCATCCCGCGCCGCCCGGCAGTCGGCCGCCGCGCGAAGTTTGTCCCCGCGCAGCCGCGTCCCGCGCCATGGAAGGCAGTTCGCGCGGCGCAAGGGCAGCGGCTCGCGCGGCCGACCTTAGCCGCAAGGCGCGCGCTGGCGGCGTGCCGCGGAGCTCGGGCGGCTCCTGACGCGCACGAGGCGTTCTGCACCACAGCCTCGTCGACGGGCGGTTTCCTGCTGGCAGGTGGGATACGGGTGATTACCGCAGGGTTCGGGGGGGGCGGCATGACGGGGGCGGGGCTGGCTGTCCGCGGATCGGGTCCCGCTGTTGCCGGTGCTTCCCTGTCCGTGCTCAGCTGAGTATCAGTGGCCGGGACACCACAACCCGGCCGGTGCCGGGCAGAGCCAGCCGAGCAGTGTTCCTGTGAATGGGCTCTGCGGGCAAAGCGACGCTCCTGGCTCGGAAGAGCCGGATGAAACATCACCGACCCGCAGAGCCCATTCCCTGGTTTCTGTCCATCAGGACACGGACGGCGGCGGGATCCAGAAGAAGAACTGCACTTGGCTCCTGGTAACACATGACCCATGTGCCAAAGGCGATGTGGTAAGAGCAGAGTAGGATACAGCTTTTGTATTTATTCATTTGCAGTGCTCGTGGTGTCATGGAAAACACGTGAAAGAGTTTTTATTCCTAATGCTGAGATGAATTGCCCCTCTTTCAAAATTAAATTTTCTTTAGGGGTGTTGCTTAATAAATTCTTCAGACCCGTTTTGAAGAGAATGTTTTTAAGTTCAAGCTTTTCTGTCTCAAAGTGACATTTCTGAATAGAAAAAAATATTCCCAGCCCTCGAGGTTTCTCTGCACAGCAGAGAAAAGCAGATAAACTGTCTTTGTGAGCTGTGCAGGATGTCAGAGAGCTGTCTGCACACCCACAGATCCAGGAAAATCTGCCACTAGCATCTCTGTCTTCTGGCAGAACTGAGGGGTCTGAAGGGGATATCTTCAATTTTATGATTATAAAGTTACTTCTTTTTTTCTAGTCTTGTGGGTTTATGCCTCTAATTTCAACCTCTGAATTTGTCTTTATAACTCTCATATATTAGGCTACACACTGGTATTTGAGAAAGGATTAAAGTGTGGTTGAGTATGTTAGGCCATGGATTTAGTCTGCTGAAACCCAGAATGTTGAGGAATGTACTTCAGCAACTAAATGTCTTTGATTCTAAAGAACAGTAAAAAAAAATCCCTGCTCAATCACCTAATTGCAGCAGAACAGTCATTGTCCCTTGCTGGACTGATGGTGTCGATGTTTGGATGTACAAAGGGAAAACAAGAAGGATGAAGCACAGTTTTTAATGTCTGTTTTGCCATGAATTTCTATCAAACCTGATCAGTTTAGCAAACAGAATCAGGGAAATCCATGGAGTTTCTGTGTATTGTGAGCAATGAAAACTTAAAAGCAGCTGATCAAACCTGACTGCTTGGGACTCATTTGCTGCATTTTTGGTGCTTGTTTCATACACAGACTAGCTTTTTCTTTTTTGCCTTTTTTTTTTTTTTTTTGCAATAACAGTACACACTTGCAGTGTTAATATAAATGTTTTGGTGTATTTTCCAGATGACAGCACTAGAGAAGTCCACTGGAGACGTTGTATTCAAGTTTGAACCATTTGTTCTTCACGTGCTGTGTCGGGAGCTGCAGGATGCACAGCTGCTGGTAAAACCACGTCAAGCACAATGTGACATTGTTGCTCTGTTACATTCCTACCTGTAAAAGTAAAAGGATTGGCTCCTGGTTAAGCTGTAACACTTAGGAATAGTCCCAGATGTGCTGTGTGTTTAACAACTGAGATAGTAAAATCAGCTGATGAGGAAAACAGATCTTTAAACTTGGTGGAGATTTTGCTGTGCATAGAAAGCAAAATGACTCACCTTTGAGCTGAAGAGGGCCGCCCATAAAACATTTCCCAGGGAGCCTGAGATTCTCTCACTGGCTGAAAGGGATGGATTTTAGGCATTGCTTTGCTACCATCCAGGCCATTTGTCTCCATTTGCAATGAATTGAGTGGCACCTTTGTGTTCTGCTTCTTCAGCATGACCGAAGAGCAGTGTGTGCCGTGCCAGGCTCATTCCCTCATTAGCACAGGAGAGCTGATGAACTCAGTGTACAGTGCTGCTGCCCTCACAGCTATAGACATGTGGCACAACTGTGTGTGCTTCCAGCTCGTTGGGATAAAGCAACTCAGTGCTCAGAGAGACATTGTGTCCCATCTGCACTGATGGATTCAGACAATCAGGATGCACCATGGGTCTCTGAAAATCACCCACAGTTTGTGGGCTTGATCTTAAGGACATTTTAATTTAACTATTTTTTGTCAGTCTGTGGAGATGGTTTTGAGTAAGTTTTTTGCAAAACCAAGATTGCAAGTTGCATTGCAACCCATTCATAATTATTTTTTGCTGTGAAAGTGTACAAGACCTGTTTAAGCACTTATTTGTTCTGCAGCATTCAGTGGCTGTTGATTCTGGATTCAGGAACTCCGGTATTACGGTTGGCAGAGGAGGAAAAATTACTATGGTAAGGACTCTGCTACTGTAAGGGATGTAACAAAGTCATATCATTATGTTAACCTTGGCTTTTTACCAGCTGAGATCTAACTTGTGCTGAACAGCTGTCACAGGGCATGCTGTAGCAAAGAAATAGCTTTCTGCTTTAGGTGAGAGCAAACTAACCAATTTTATGGATAAGCAGGTTTTTTCCTGCAGTGAACTCCCTATATTATTTAAATAACCTTCATAAAGTAAAAAAACTTTGTTCCAGATAAGTCCTGTGTGCTTTTTCAGGCTGTCCGGAGCACTCACTGCTTAGAAGTTCCATTGAGCCACAAGGGGAGATTGATGGTCTCTGACGAATATATTGAATTTCTGGTACAGGTAGCCAATCAGAAAATGGAAGAAAACATAAGGAGGATTGAGAGGTTTGTAAGATTATACCATGTAATGATGTAATGTTCATGACCTTGAGTTTTTTTTCAGGATCAGCTAAAACCACTTTTCTTCTCCTTGCACGTCTTGATTAAATTCCAAAAGCATTAGTTTCTCAGAGGAGTTTTGTAGCAAACCTACAAAATAGTAAATACAAAATTTTTTCTTTCTAGATTCTACAAGGGCTTGGAGTTGGCTCTGGAGACTGCTGTCCCTACAGACACCTTGGCTCCCAACGGGCCAGAGAAGAGCCGCTCTGTGTATGTGCACAGGAGAAAGAGACAGACCATTCGGGAACAGGCCGATCCCAGTGGAGAGCTGGAGCCCCAGGATGATACTGAAAGCAGTCTGGATCTGTTTGCCGAAATCATGATATAGACTAAGGCATTCGAAAGCAAATGGCAAACTGGCTGTATGCTCTTTGTAAGAGGTTTATATACTGTTGTGCTCTCAGTAGTAACACTCCCATGGACATTGACCAGAAAAAAGGTAATTAACAGAATGGCGAGCAGGTATAATGCTACCGGGCACAGAGAACAAAGCCTTAGAATGTGTTGGGTTTTTTTAACTGTACTGTTGAATTAACAGACTTCTACTCCATCTGCCAGTTATCCCAGAATAACAGGTTTGCTGCAGCCTTTGGCCATGTTCTCTGTGGCAGCATTTCACTTCCAACTTTGTTTTTGCAGAGCAGAGAAACTCTAAAAACTGAGTTGTTTTCCCCAAAGGTTGTTACTCCCTGCAGGACCTCTGCAGAGCAGCATGCACCAGCATGGCTGGCCCTTCCTGGCAGCACAGGGCCAGCTGTTAGTCACCTGCAGAGTATACCTGGGGCAGAGGTTAGGACAGAAAAGCATGAGTTGGGTACTGCTCTGTACCAGCCTCAGCCGGGTGCATCCAGATCCCTCCTGGCTGCTGCACTAGCAGCTGCTGTTTCCCTGCTCTTTGCTGTGTCTTGGGCTCCAGCCCTACTGTGTGCACTCCAATTCCCATAACCACTGGCCACTCAGTACCATTTTTCCTTGCCCCTTTAGCCAGCTCTGTGTGCTGATGGCCCCTTCCCCTCACAGAGCCCCTGCACTCTGCAGCCAGCACCCGGCCAAAGTCACCCCAAGGGCTGGGCTGGACTGGGCTGAGAACCACTGACTACAGGAACTGTTATATACAAACAGTGCAGCACTGTGTGCATTCCTTGTTGTGCCACTGGTAAAGGCACTCCATGCTCGTGTATTTTTTAGAAAAATGCTGAATTTGTAAACCTTCCAAGCTGTCTTGTTGACTGAGTGATAGCTTACACTGCAGAGCCAGACCCTGACTGAAGGAGGTGGTTTATTTGTGCACGAACTCCCAGGCCATGCAGAGAGGGACGTCACTGTTTCTATTACATGAGCTTCTGTCTTTGGGGGCATTTTAATTCCACTGCAAAAACTGAACATACTCCGTGGCAGCCTCAGGGAAGAGTAATTGGGGCACTGAGTAGATTCTGAAAGACCCGTTGGGCTGTTTCCAGTCACAGGTGCACCAGAAGAAAGGAACTGGAGCCTCTTGTGTATTTGTCTTGCTGACTTCAAGCTCAGATATTCTCCTTCTGGGCACTTGAAACACCTCAGCATGTGGCTGGGGCATGGGAAGGGGAAAGGCCAGTGCCCTTCTGTCCTTGTAAGTTTGCTGCTACGTCCAGTTGAGGTGCTTGTCAGCACGAACAGCATGTCACAGAACACACGGGTGCTGCTGGTTTCTCCTTCAGGGAAGGAGAGGTGCTGGCGACAAATACTGAAGACCGAAGACCATTGGCTTGTGAGATAGCCAATATGTGAGGTGGAAATTCGACAGAAACCTTCCAAAGCATCCCTGTGTGCACTGGTCTCAGACCTCATGTGCATTTGGGAGAACTAACCATGGTTCCATTCTGACTGAACACGGGGGAGGCATTTCTGACATTGCAGAACTGCTGGCCAGGAGGTGGGTGAGCAAAGCCCAAGTCCCTTAGCCTGTGGGGCAGCAGCCAGATGGTGAGAGCAGGCAAGGGTCCCACAGCAGGGCAAGGGACAACAGCTCCTCAAGTGTGGTGACATGGCTTCTGCCACAGGTGTTGCTGGAGCAGTGTTAGGGCGGAGGCTCGTGTCAGACCTTTGCAGTCACCATGCTTACAGACCTTCCTCTCTCCGTTCTGAGGCTCAGCCGCCTCTGGGCTGAACTGAAACCCCAGGGTTTCAGCAACATCTGCCTCCGTGCAGAGGGGCCTTCCCAGCCTGCTGCCACAGCCAAGTGCTGTGAAGCCACAGGCTGTCCCTGTCCCCATCGCCACTGGTGGGGATCCCACCATTCTGGCAGGTCCCTCCTCACTACCCGGGAAGCAGCTCCTGTGCACAGAGGAGGAGGCTGTTGCTGTGGATTTTAAGGAGTTTGTTTGGAACAGTCTGAACCCTCCTCTGCATGTGACATTTCCTAAAGGTCTGGCTGTGGTCTGTTGGACGTGGCTCAAGGGACTGGCAGCACCAGCACCAACCACAAGCAGTGCCCACAGACGTTGCCAAGCTGTCAGGTCTCATCACACATGGGAAGGGAAAATTCAGCACTGAAAAAGCAGAGATACAAAGAAACCATATCAGACTTCAAGCCCAGCCCACAGAACCCACATTCCTGGGATAGAGAGGCCTGTTCCCAAATCCAGAGCCAGTTAATTCCCAATGTGTACAGTCACCTGTGCAAGGTGGGAGAGGGATCACAGATGCTAATAGTGTGTGTAAACCAGGACCTTGGTGTGCCTTTGAGGGCAGAGTAGGGTTGTGTATTGGTAGGAAAGGGTATTCAGTGCAAGTAAATTTTTTGGGAAGCTTCTTTTTAGCTTTTTCTTCCCAACACTACAATAACATCCCAAACCCTTGCACTGTGTAATAGCAGCACAGGATTTACATTCTTAGAAATACAGTTTGTCAGAAACTGACATGTGATACAATCCCACATTCCTCTGAAAAATGATGCAAAATTCATGAAGATTTTTTTGGCAGTCTTAACCTAGAAATGTTACCCTAACTGTTGACATCTTGTTACTTTATTCCCATCATCTCCAACGGTTGAAGACAATTGGCAACCTCATACAAAAAATCCAAAACAAGAGCCCACAACAAGAAAAATAAACAGTCTCATGATTCTCAGGGAAAGATCAGGGAATTTTTTTACTTCACTGCTTAAAATGTAGAACAGTTTTTACAAGGATTGTCTGATTTTTTTACACTGCATCCAAGGTTGCAGAGGGCAATGCTGAGGTGGTTTCAACACCCTGCAGCCACTCCAGGAAGGAGCACAGCCCCAGCACCACCTCCTCTGTGCACCACTGCCCTTCCCAGCCCTTCCCTGCCCGTACACTGGGGATCACCACACCTTATCCCAGGCTCACCCAAGTTACACCTGTTCTTTTTGAAGTTAATTTTGTCAAGTTGTGTTTCATTTCCAGCTGCTCTAAGCAATTCTGTTGGGCTGTAAATGCCATCTGCAGCTGCAGAGTGCAGGCAGCCAGCGGGCAGACCAGCCACAGGCAGTGGGAGGCAGCACCACTGAAAAGGTGACTCTAGGGGTCATGGCCAAAGGAAAATCCACTGATAGGCAACAACACTTCTAAAACTGGCAAATCTTTACCATTTGTAAGTGTGCTTAGCCACTTAATTAACCTAAAAGGTATTTTCATCTCAATTTTCATATTTGCTCTTGCTGTGTTAAATTTTTTAAAATTACAATTTCATTCCCTGTGCACTCAGTTGTTTCGAGGGAGGCAGATGGGTTCATTCACTCCAGCAACTGCTAGTCTTTTCTCATCCATAGCATTTTGCATCCACACCAGGAAACCACTCAAATCAGAGCCACAGTGTTCCCAGCTGGTTGTTCCGCAGGTTCCATGCCCGTTGTGCTCCCCAGTGCATCCAGGCACTTGGGCACAAAGTCACTTGACTGATTCACCAGGATAATTCTGTACATGCAAATCACAGATGTCATACACACAAGTATTCGCTTGAAATAGCTTCTTCCTCTGAAACTCAAGTACTTAAATCAGTTTACAAGAGGATGACAGTAACAGCTACAGAGTGCACTGAAATCGGTGTTTTCATGTGGGGTTAAACCTCTGTGGACGGGGCAGCTTCTCAGCTCTCATCCTCCACTCCTGCCAGGGCTTGATTTGAATTTGCCCAAGTTCACACATTTAACAACAACATACAATTGTATGAAATTCGGTTTCAAGTTTTTAAAATTGCTTTATTGTGTTAAAGGTACTGTGCACTGGAGGCTTAGCAGCTCTTTGGTACTTTTGGTTACTGAAAATACACAACTACTTTGCAACACGCTGTCAATTCGATTTTACATAATGGGATATTAGGGGAAATGTTTTAATTCTGCTCTACCCATAGTTGAAATTGCCTCGGTGCAGCATGCTGGGGTTTTTGTGAAAGAGCCTTTGAAAAAAAAATTGTGCCTCCAAAAAAATTAGATAATCGCATGCCTAAATTTCCTGAGCTGCCCACTTAATTTCTTCATATCAAGAGAAAGTAAAGCCTGTAAGAATTGCTGTCAAACATACCAGCTGTGGTGTGGCAGCAGGCAGCTACCTGGTGTCAAGGTCAGAGAATCCTCAGCTCTTTTTTTAAATCAGAAAACACCACCCAAATTACACAAAAGCTTTTATTTTGCTTTCTGGGTGCAGTGTATTTATGGTACCTGAGCAGATACACTATTTTGGGCAATTTTATACTGAAAGGATAAAAATCTTATTTTGTTTTCATTTTCTGCAGGATCCCGTGAAAAGAGAATTTTTTTTTTTCTCAAAACCAAGTTTTATAGTCACCGTAATTGGGTTTTTTGCAAAGGAATTCTGACAGCTCAGAGCCCGGTGGTTGCATGGAGCAGATACCCTCGCAGGAGCAGATACCCGCTCCGTCCCGGCGGCACCGCCGGGCTCTCCCGCAGCCGCACCGGGCGGCGGGCGCAGCGCTGCTCGGTACATCCCCTCCGTGCGCAGGTGACATCCCCGCTCTGCCTCAGGGATTCGGGCAGGGGAGGAAGGTGTCGGCACAACCCTAGCTGACGGCGGGCGACAATTAATACAGGCACCGGAGTTCGCTCCGTGTGTAACAGAGTAGGATTTTTCGTTTCTCTAAATAAGCACCTAATAAATTCCGTTTTACCGTATTTTAACACCGCATGGGGACTGCAGCTGTCCGCGCCTGCCCCGGCCCGCCGGTCCCTCCGGAGCTTGACCCCCTGGTGGGTGTCGGGCAGCGGCGGGACCCGGAGCGGGGGACGGGGCCAGCGGGGACACCGAGCGATGGAACCGAGCGAGCGGCGGGGCCCCCGCGGCCGCCGGTCCCGCTCCCCGCCCCGCTGCGCTCGGGGCCGGTGAGCTCACCCCAGGGTCCGTGCGAGAGATCAGCGGCTCTCCTCAGTCACACTCGGGTTGGCAGCAGGAGCCAACCCGAAATATCGAACTGCCGGCAAGCAAAAACCCGTTTTCCTTGAGATGACCAGCAATTCTCCGCTAATGGAGATATAAATGGCCCCATCGCTTCCCAGCTGCCCGTCCCCGATCGATTCTGCATCGATATTACACGGGCAGCATATAATCTGCTCATTTAAATATTTTTGCATAACATTGCTGACAAAAATCAAGGAATATTTAGAAGTGAAATGCACACAGAATTTATGCATATAATCCACGTTTTTCCATTATTTTGCATCTCTCCATGCAAATTATTTCAGAATTTTCTTCGATTGCACAGAGCCTGAGCTTAGTTTTGTTTTCTCTCACTGCAAACACTCACCTCAGAAATTCTGCAGACAGTGATGGGAAAGTAAAATCCAGCAGGATTTTATGCAGAGCTCTGTGCAGGGTCTACTTGTTTTTTCTGTAACATTTTTACCTCGTAGTGACAGACAGGACCCAGGGACACGCTGCTTTTGGAAAACATGCAGGAATGCCATGGGTAGTTCTATATGGGATCAGAATTTGGCCCAAAATGTGCAATATTAGAAATTACCATTTTTTTCCTTGTTCCTATTACCTAAATATGAAAGTCCAAATTCAAGAATGTGTTTTCACATCCACAGCACTCTGGGGTAATATTAAATGAACTCTGTTTAATAAAACACATTCCAAGTTGCTATTTTGATTGAAGCATTATACTTCTTGTCTTGCAATAAGTAGTTCAGATTTCACTGGGTCATTGAAAATTTTTGAATCAGTCTCTTTTCAAATCATATTTAAAATACAGATGTAAATAACTGTGGCACAGATCCCTTCACAGCACAAAGCAGGAGTAAGGGACACAGTGTTGCATTACAGCCGATGCTGCCATTACCTCCAGAGGCAGAGAAGGAAATTTTGTCATCCTCCAAACACAGTGATCGTCCCTTTCATAAAACACCTCACATTCATCCAGGGAGACAATGGCATCCCATTTTGTCCTTGAATCACTGAAATAAGAGGTATTTTGATCACTAATATCTGCTATTATCAAAACACCATCAAGATTTCCACAGGATTAGATAACCCAGGTGAAGCTGTGCACAGGTCCCCCCAGCACAGGTCCCCCCTGGCTCTTTTGCTCTGTGTCATGTTGCATCTGTTTTTAAATGCTCTGTCATTGAGAACAGCAGCACCAGACAAAGCCCTGGGTTCTGCCCAGGGCAGCTGTGGCCCTCTCAGGTCACGGCTGGAAGGTACATTGTCTGAGTCCTCTTGTTTCAGTTTTCTCAGTAGAAAATCCTAGAATCATAGAATCATTTTGGTTGGAAAGACCTCTAAGATTGACTGTGATGTGTGTGTGAAAATCACAACAAACTTACAGAAGATGATGGAATAAATATTCACATAAATACTGAAATATTTATAGATGCAGTTCTCCCTGCTTGAACCAGGAAAGCAAGTACAATAAACACAGCTCAGCTACCAGGGTTCCAGACTAATACACTTGGCACTTCCTATCAGGATATCTTATGGGTTAAATGGTTAATGTTTCTCTGCCTACCCCAGGCAGTCCAGGCAGGATTTGGGCAGCAGAGCACCAGTTCATTCCATTGGCTGGGTGGCCCCTGACGAGGAGAGGCCAAGGGCCATAGTGGCTCAGTTGTGGGGCTGGGTGGGCAGCAGCCCTTCACTGCACCAGCATCCCAACATCACCCATCCACCTGCATGGGTATTCCTTATCCTTTCCTTTGGGAAGTTCCTAAAGCAGAAGATTTCCCACTCCAGGGAGAGATCACGTAGAAGCCCCTGGGCTGAGAACGGCGTCCCTGCCCAGCACAGCTGCTGATCCCAGCACAAAGCTCTGGGCACTCTACAGTAGCAAAGGGAAGGGCCATTTCATCTCTCTGCTTCATGTAATCTTCTACACACCATAGCCCCGTGGTTAGAGGACCCCTTTGGACTTTTCTTTCTTACATATTTTCATCATATATCACTTCCCTTCCAGTACAAGATCGGGGAGAAAAGGGGTGGTGAAAGTGGGAGAGCAGCAGCAGGAAAAAAATACCTGACAAACAGCAACAGCCTTCCAACACCCCTTTAAAATAATGACGATTTACCAAATGGTTGGGAAGTTGTTATAATTCCTTTTCCAAATTATTACTCGCCCTTTAGATTAGAAATGAGGCCAGGGTTAGCAATCAGCCTTAAATGGTAGGATTTCTGAAGTAGAAGCACTTGTCTGATTGTGAAGTGGAGGCCATTATTGCCTTGATTGAGTCTTTTTTTTTTCTCTTTTTTTTTTTAAGCTTGCTTGATTTGCGGCTGAGAGCACACATTCACCACAGTACTGGGAGCAATCAGAGCTTTCCCTGCTCTTTTTTGCTCAGCGATTTAGGGTCCACTACTTTGGCACAGCTGCCACCTTTTAGCCTCCATCAAGCAGAGATATTTTTAAGTGAACTGCATTTTGTGTTTGTCTTTTCTCCTCCCACGCCTTTCCTTCCTCATGCTTTTTCTTTCCTTTTTTTTCTCCTTTTGCTTTTTTTTTATTCTTTCAGAGTGGGGGGGATGAATGTCTGTGAAAATATTGTGTGAAGTTTAGTTCCAAGTATGAAGTTGAAAGAAGGCAGCTGAGGCTGGCAGGTTGTCATCTGGCTCCACACACATATCAGATCTGTAGTTACTTGAGAAACAGGGATGAAGTGACTTGTTCAAAGGGCTGAAGTCAGCCAGAAGCACTGATGGGTTTCTGGGCGCTGGAGTTTAGAGTTTTGTTTGCCTGAAAACCAGATTCGAGCCAAGAACTTGTATTTATATCATTTCTTTCCAGAACTCATCTGTTTAGCTGGCATATTCTACTTTAGAGCTCCTCCCAAATTGGCTCTAGCAGCACAGCTGAGGGCCTGGTGCCTGGCAGACCATGGGGCTCACCCCGGCCCCCAGCCCACACCCAGGAGCGGCCAGTGAGGCCAGTGTAGAAAAGGCAACAGAGCTACAGCAGGCCACTCTGCTCCAGTCCAACCACAGACCCTGCCAGCACCTCAGGGTCAGGAGCACATCAGCACATCTGCAGGAAGCCACAGACATCAATCTCATTTCTTTAATCACTTCTGCTCTGAAATAGCTGAGTTTTGCCTCATACTCCATCTGCAGGCAGGAACTCTGTGTCAGCTAATCCAATAAAGCACACCTCCATGGGCCACTGGAACATCCCTAAAACCATGGTGAGTGGAAATGCACCAAATCCTCAACTGCAATGGTGTGACAGGCCCTGGGAGTGCAGGGACCGGGTTGTGCCATGTAATGCCAGGTAAAGTGATGTAATACCATGTAATGCCATATAACGTGATGTAAGGCGATGCTGACAACTGTGTGCAAAAACAGGAGGTGTAAAAATAACAGAACTAATATTTCCTGGTGCTGGAGACTGCAAATGCAGCAGAACAGGTATTTAGTACAGGTCTGTAACTCACCTGTTTTGCAGCCATTTGTTTTTCGAAGCATCAGTTTGGAGGGTCTAGTACATCAAGGAGAACATCAGCCATACCACCAGCTCGTCTCCTAGGCCAATTAGCAAGCCAGTGTGAATGAGGGAATGGAAGACTCTCAAAGAGAAATTACTTCAGAAAAGGGAAGAATCTGTTTCAGCATTAACCAGGAAAACCCCACTTTAGGCAGGCTCAGAGAGAATGCACAGCAAAGCCAAAATGTTTGCAAATATTATTTGCTTTCTTAAACCTGTATTTGTGGTATGTTCTTACAGAGCACCTACATGGACTGTTCTCTGAAGGCAGCACCAGGACACAGTGCTACATGCCCTCGGGAACAAATGGGAGAACCAGCTCTGCGAAAGGCACTCGGGGTGATGATAAAAGGCACATTTCTGCCAGGACATCACAAGCAATTAAGAAACCAGCCCTAAACCCAAAGCACAAACTCAGAAAGCTGTGCTGCACTGTATCTACCTCTTCAATAAGCACAAAGAGTCCAAAGGAACTGCACAAGGCTGTTGTGCAATGCTGAGGTGGGACAAAGACAGAAGAGAGCCTTTGACTTAAATTCATCACTTACACTCGATATTACTAACATCACTTTTCAGCTGAGAACCATTTTATTCCCATTGATCCCAGGGCTGAGAAACCAAACCCATCCACTACTTTCCTTCTACGTACACAAATGTGCCTTGTTGCACTTGCCCATCCGAGCAGCTCGCCTCATCTGTAATGGGAGCATTTGCATAATTAATTACATCTATTCTGAGGTGCACTGGTTTCTAGGTAGGATGGAGTGAGGCGTTTGACCCCATCCTCATGTCCACACTTACCAGTGAGGTATTTGTGCCCACAAAGCTGGTGGAGCAGCTGAGTGCCACAGAAGCTCTAGAAATGGAGAACCAGACCCCACACAGCTCATCACGTCTATGGGTGAGGGCTCAGGAAACCTGCAATGAGCTCTGACCACTTATTACCAGCTTTGTAAGTTGTGCTAATGTATCTATTACAATCAGGCCAATGGAACTGCAGAAGAGAAAAAGATGCAAAATTATACAAAACGTGACCCCGCATAGTTGTCCTTGTCCATCTCTCCTGTCTGAGGTAAGGAAAAGTACAAGCAAGTTTGGTGTGACAAAAGTCTCACAAGAGCAATCAAAATATTGACATGTAGCCACCAACAACCCTTCCATCTGCACCATCCCCCTACCCTCCCATACCATGTCCCACTCCCATGTCCTGTGCCCTGTGCCCATGTACCTGCCGTGCCCCTTTGCCTCCCCAGCCACCATGGGATCAGCACTCAGAGCTGCACCCACATGTGTATTTTCTCTCTCCCCATGCACCCCAGCCCCTCAGCTGGTCTGGCTCAGATCCAGCAAGTCTCTGGTGGAATTTGCTGGTTTATTTGCACATAAATCTTAAAAGTTCTTAATTAGTTATTTTGGTCATCCTAAATAAGTCCATATATGATGCTGTAAAGGTTGCTTGCCACAGAAAACTTACTTCAGGACGGCTTAGACTCACAAAGCTTTACTGCAGCGAGCTTTCTCATTCATATTTCCTGAGGCAAGATGACATTCAAGAAGCCAGAAAAAAAAATAGACTAACATTTTAGAGACCTAATCATGTGTGGTATTGTAAGGATCCCTGGAGAGGAGTGAAATTCTCTTCTTCCACAAAACACAGTTTTCACTTACCTGCCTTTTTCCCATGGTGGAAAGGACAGCAAGGGGATGAGGCAACATTTGGGAAGAGGCACATTCCTCCCAGCATGCACTGGAGCCTGGCACACTGCTGGAATTTCCCCTTGTTGACTCCATCCAAAGGCAGCTTTAGAGAAAAGAGTTCTGGGTGGGACAGGGAAGAAATTGCTCCAGTAGGTTGTGACTCTTTCTAAGAACATTCATTTGGAGCCACAGGGGGCACAGGTGCCAAAACCAGCCCTGAGGGGGAACTGGGGACAGGGAACAGTGATGGTCACAGCCCCAGCCCGCCCCTGCCTTTGGTATGTTCCCACAGGGTGTATGCGTTCATCTGACAAGAACCTTCCATCAACTGAAAAACTGTTACATCTCTAATGTTACATTACTAATCCTTAGGTAACATCTCAGCTCAAATGAAATCTTGGGGCAGAAACAGTGGTTATTTGGCTTGTACAACTATCTAGTACTTTTCTAGAGAATTGTTCTCTAAATTCGTATTTCAGGAGAGGTTTTGTTAAAAACAAACACTGAAAATGGTTAGCCAGTTGCCATCACCCATGAGCCCCCTCAAACCCTCTCTGGGTGTATTTTGTCAGCTCTGAGCAGTTTGCCAATGGGGTGACTTGCTGGATCCACACATGTCTTGTGCATTGTCCAGTTTTATGATTTGAAGGGTGTTGCTCTGCAAGGACTACGGCAAGCTGGCCGGTGGAGGACAGGTAAAGTTTTCTTGGTCAGCCACAGGTCCAGCAGCAGGGAGGAATGTGTGTCTCCTTCTTCCCTGCAGCCTGAAGCTGAGCACGTTGGACTGCAGTCGTTCAGAGCTGTCACTTAACATTATCAGCTACATCTTCTGTAGCCCCGGGTGTGCTGCAGGGTGGTAGCCTGTCACCGGGGCTTTGAGGGAAAGGGATAACCATCTTGGTACAAACTTGACATCTATAAATTGATTACATAAGTGGGCAGTGGTGGTCCTTTCAACTATGCTCCTTTTGTTTCAGCTTTACAGTAAAATTACCAGCAGCAGTTTACAATTAAGGGAAATAATAATAACTGCATATGCTTTCATCTACACATACAATTACAATAAACTGCATGCTTTAATAGGATTGTGAAAAATCTGTGTTTGACCTCTACAAAAAAGTAAACATTCTTGTTCTGGATACTATATCATTATCACAACAAAGGGAAACTCCTGAAATCTGATGATTTAAACATCTGGAGAATGTTAATCACTTCAAAATGACGGATGTTTTTTATTTTAGCTTTTGACAGACACACTCCTTTCATAGATAGATGATTATTTACATAAATTACATCACCAACATGGAAAAAAAATCCAAAATAACTTCAAAGGATAAAGAGCTTAATTAAAAGGAGACTTCTATATTTCTTCTGTTGTCGAACACAGAATAAATAGAAGAATTTGCAAAGGGAAAAGGTAACTCCATCATTTTAAACATGATGCATTTGGGCTTTAGGCTTTTCTCCTCGTGCACAGGCTGTGGGGGTGCGCTTTGCATGGGGCTGAGGTGCAGCAACATCACTGCAACAGTGGCCAAGGCTGCCCCTGCCACAGGGAATGGGGTATCGTGTGAGATGGGCACGATGCTGAGGGGCAGCTCAGCTTTCCAAGCTCCTCTGCAACGGCTCTGCAAAAGTTCTGGTGCCACTCTGACCAGTGCCTATAGCCCCAACTGCTCTCTTGCCACCAGTTCCATAAAATATAAAGCCATTGACTTCAGCAGAACTATTCCCCAGCAATTCAGATTTTCTTGGGTTTATACATATAAGTAAAAGAAATATGCTAAATATGTAATAAATACATAATGCGTTCTGTATAACATAACACAATGTGTTCTGTAGAACATACAGATGTACACAGAACAGGACCAAGGTCATCAGGAGTAATATTATGGGATCTTAACAGGGCCTTCAGTCCTGTGCCCTGATGTCACACATCAGGAAGCAAATTCAGCATCCCCCCCTCGCCATTGTGGATGATGAGAACAAGACCTGCGAGCACTTTGGATATGGCCAGGTAATGCTGGGTTTAACACAAGGAGTCTGGAGGACCACTGCACACGTCAGCGTTAGGCCAGAAGAATCACTCTGCTGATCTAATTCATAGTCACTGCACCAGCTGAATTCCTCAGACTCTGGAATGGCTGGAATTGGCCACACTACAGCACGACCCTGGTGCAGAGCTCATGGTGCCGGCGCAGGCCGACGCTGCCCAGTGCTGCCCCAGACCCGCTGCAATTTAGCTGATCCACTACAATTTCCTCCTACACACTGAGCTGATCCGCGTGCTGACCTCAGCCAATTTGTCTTCTTTCTGGCAGAAATGTCATCCAAAAGGAAGCTATTAAGTCAAGAAGGTAATTCTGCAAGAGCAGTCCACTGTATAAACAGAACTTGACCCAGGGTAATTTATTTCTAGTCCTGCACAAAGGGACTCAAGAGGGACGAACGATGCATTTCAGGATCTAAATACGCCAGCAAAGGCCGGAATGTAAGAATTTTAGACGATATTTGTGAGGAGTTTTCTTTAGCACTGGAAACTGAGAAACAAGTGTAAAACAGCCTTTAAAATCTGAAGAGATTTGGTGTCTGCATTAAAGAAGATAAACATGTGCAGACAGTGGAACTTGGTCTAAAGTTTTGTCAACAAACTGTTATTTAATTCCCTCCCAAATGTGTTAAACTACGCTGATGCCCCCAAAACTTAACAGCACTAGAAAGGAGATCATTTACTGCCTTAATTCTTTACCAACTTTAAAGGCTGCTTAAAATTGTAAACAATTTTTAAAAGGAGGCAAAACAGTGGAAAAAAAAATTAATTCCTGCTTTACAATGTAGAAAAAAATTAATTTGGAGTGCAGTAGGAGTCCTATTCTCCCTTATTAATACTCAATTAATGTTTTGCTTAGCCTGAATCAATTTCCTTTCCCAAGACCAGTTCTCAACACATCCATGAACACAAACCGTCACCTTTTCTTACACCAGGTGCACACACAGACACCCACCAGCTGGTGGAAACAAGCTGTTCCCAGCCCCCACAGTGGTCAGGACCCATCCACCCTGGGCAGGAGGGCAGCTCCAGTTCTGCTCCAACATGGCATGGGCTGGACACCCTTTAGGTTGGCTCTACAAGAGAGCCTAGAGATATGAAGTCAGGAAAATCGAGATAAGTTCTACAAAGAGCAGCTGGGAACAGCCTCCAAACTGTGTGTGGGAGGGCCTGTTTTGCAGTCAGAGGACAGCTCAGTGCGGTTTTTGGTAAAACTACAGGCAGGCAATGTTGTCACAGTTTCTTGTTTCAGCAGAGTATAGAGGGATAATGTCACAGGTTCTACATCATCAGAATCCTCTTCTGGTGTGCAAAGGTATGAAATAGTTAATTGTATTTTTATTGAGAAAGCACATGACTTCTTAGGCTATAAAAAACAGTTCTCTTTCTTGTCTGGTATTAACACTTACATTAAATAACTCACTTTTTAGAAGTACCAGCATTTGAAGTTTAAGGAACTCGGCAATATCAGATGTTTCCTTGCCGGCTGCACCTGGACCCAGATGAGCTCATTGTATACACCTATAGCCCCTTTCAAAGGCACTGCCTGCTCTGCTTGTTTTCACCAGTGAAACGTGGATGTATGGGTCTGACAAACACAGAATCTGCTTTTTGTTCTTGCTCTTGTCACCCAAAAGGGATTTTTCAACATACTGTATATTATCAACTTACTTGAAAATGACTCATACTAATGAGAATAAAAAGACAACTTAGTTTATTCACTTTTTACCACCACATTGCTTTTGGGTCCCCCCCCCACCAGCTGGAAAAACTTCTTCACATTTTGTGCCAAAGAAGTGAGTCTGTTTCTTGGCAGTGTTCATACATTCTTCCCTCCTTCCACATTTTCCACTTGAAATTTCAAATTCTTTTCACAAGGGGTTCACTTTGTGTACTGAAGCCAAAAAACCCCGTTTCCTGTCCAAACTGTTTCTGACACAATGCAACAAGCTGTTGATCATTTGGGGTCTGTTTCTGGTGGGATGACTCACATCACACAGATATTTTACAGCCTGGCATAGAGTACAAACCTCTATTTAATGCACAACACACTGCTGACGCTGTGCTGGACACAGCCCCAGGTAAGAGGACAAGGTAGGTCCAGCAAACTCTGACTTCAGGGAAAACCCCACATCTTTGCTTCATGGGTCTGGCTTCAAGAAAACTTTTATATTCTGCAGGAGGCAGCATATAGCATATATGGGACACTGGAAACAGATCCCTAGACAGCTTTCTGCTCCCAAAGGAGATACCCAGAAAGGTGCCCATCAGAGGGGATTCTGTTTGCATCAATCCAGCCCAGAGGAGGGGGAAAAAAATCACCCTATTAAAAGTATTATTTATATATTATCTGATTTTTATCAGTGTTTTCCGTGGTTTAAGCAAGTTAAGTGAAGCTCTGGGATTTAAAGACCTGACTGCAACAAGAATCACAGAATATGTCAAGTTGGAAGGGACCCACAGGGATCATCGAGTCCAATCCTTAGTCCTGCCCAGGCCCATCCCCAAGAGTCACACCAGGTGCCCCAGAGGATCATCCAAACACTCCTTGAGCTCTCTCAGCCTTGGTGCTGTGACCACTGCCCTGGGGAGCCTGTTCAGTGCCCAACCACCCTCTGGGGGAAGAAGCTCTTTTTAATATCCAACCTAAACCTCCCTTTACACAGCAGATCCAATTCCTTTGGGACCTGTCCCTGGTCCCCACAGAGCAGAGATCAGTGCCTGCCCCTCCTCTGCCCCTCCCAAGGAAGTTGTAAGTGCAATGAGTCTCCCCTCAGTCTCCTCTTCTCCAGGCTGAACAGACCAAGTGACCCCAGCCAGTCCTCATACCAGAACAACACCTCCAGCCCCCCAGAGAATCAGGACAGTGGTCCTCTCTTGGTTTGTCCTTGAGCTGTTTTCAACCAGTCTTAAACAAGAACAGAGTTTAGTCCCATATTTTGTACCACTGAATGTATTGATCATTTCTAGTTTCTATTAATAAGTAAGATGTGAAAACAGCCCAGAGTGTGTTTCCCTTTGATGTGAAATCTTGACTTTGGCACTGCCCAGAGCTGGCAAAGCATGAGACTGTTGGCATGTGCCTTCAAATACTCCAACTCTTTTGGTAGCATCCACAATTCCTGTTGGTAAACAGGTCTCCAAATAGCCAATAAAGTGTCAAGCCAGAAAATAGGTGAAAGCAAAAGAACAGGCAGCAACTAAGACTGAAAACTCCTTGTAATGGTCACAGATTACTTTGTGAGCAAACCTTTACAGTGCTAACTAAAGCCATCTCCCAAAAACACTGCCCGAGTGCCCCTATAGCCTACTTAGGGCTGAGAAAGTAATATAGTAAAGGACCATGTCCTTGTGACATCAGTGATCAGTCACAGGGGTCTACAACTGCATGTCATGTTATTGTTCATCCGGCTTCCTACAGTCACAGGGATTTACCAGTATCACTAAAAGCCCACAGATAAAATTCCAGTAAAATTAGTGGAACAGGAAATATGGAGGCATGTTGCTAGAAAAACAGGCCATACACATGGCCATGTCATAAAATTCTGTAGTTCATTATCATCCAATGTAATGTAAAAATTTGCTGAAGTGCTGGGCAGTCTGTTGCAAGTTTGCACTCTGATAGAAGAGCACAGACATGGCTGAGAACTGAGTTCTCAGGACTTGTGACTGCCAGGAAAGCTGCTTGGATGCTGCCAAGAACTTGGAGAACCACTGGGAATAACTTGCTTGGATGTTCACTCTTCAGCAGCACCTGAAGGACCGAATCCCGAGCTGTTATCAGGTAACACTCTGTCAGGGTGGGAGCAGGGACCTGATGCCTGAGCAGCATGACAGAACAAGGCACCTTGAGCAGCCCTCACCGGTCCTGACACTCCATCCACAGAAATTATTCCTGGGAGTGACACACCAGCTTTAATTGCTGACTTCACAGGGAGCATTGTGTCATTGGCAACCACATAATTTGATCGTTTCCTTTGAGTTGCTGATGCCTAATCATAAACATTTCTAGCTTCACATTTTTCTTTGCAGTATATTGATGTGGCTGTGACAAAACCCCTGTGATTTTACCAGTGTCCCACAGGAAATCTGGCCCAATTCTTTAATCACACAGCGCTCACAGCACACAGTAATGAACCCTCATTCAATAATTCTGGATTTACTACTTGAGTTCACTCCCCTTAAATCTGTGATTTACTTTTGCATTGCCTTTCTTTTCCCAGTTTTGTTAATTTTCAAGGGTCATTGTGGAGTCCTCCAACCTGTGCAGAATCAAATAGAAAACATTATTCATGCACAGTTATTCAGGGATAGGATATATAACTAGTCCATATCAAGAGTGTTCAGAGAGTTACAGAAATGGCTTGCACTATTTTAGAGCTGGAACCAATAAAAAATTCAGGGTAGAAATTTCAAACAGCCTAAAGTGCCAAACATGTTCTTATATATCTTTATAAATCTCTCAGCTAAGGTTATAATTCACTGAAGCCAAACAGCACAGATTCTTTGAATAAGTCTGTCAATAGCAGGCTCATGGCAGCCTGATTTCCTACACATCTTCCTTCATCCCTCCCTTCATTTTAATCTAATTAGGGGGTTACGTAGTGCAAGCATTGAGAGATTCTAGGATTTCCACACCATCCAATTGTTCATTGCCATTTAATTTAAGTATTCTGGGAAAGAAGATGAAGGTTTCAGCCCTCTGGCTCTGGAGTTACCTTCTGTCACTGACTGATGGGGATCCAGGTCTGCTGATCCTCAGAGCACATGGTAAAACCTGCTTCCTCAGCCACTTTCCAAGAAATCTTTGGACTGAGCTTGACCTTTCTGTCATACACAATTTCTAGCACATGTTTTTATCATGGTCAGAAAGTGGTTAAGTTGAAACGTTTTTTAAAAAATTTAGAGACAAATAATAAACATAAATCAGTCACAGTGGCATATGAAGATATAAAACCTGTCTCCAAAACTGCGCTAAAGAAGAGCAAACATCCCAGCTGTGCCTGAAACATGCCAGGCAGCTCTACCACTGCACAGCAAAGGGGTCTCAGCACCATCCCCAAAATTCTTAATATTGACAGAAATTAGTGGTTGGAAAGAAAGAAAATCAGCTTGATGATTATAATTCTCTGTCTTCGCTATCTGCAGCTAACATTGTAATTCAGATATCAAAGTCACAGTGCACTCTGAGAATGCTTTTAGTAGTTGTCAACAAAAAAAGTGCAATATTATTA
This sequence comes from Manacus vitellinus, assembly GCF_001715985.3. Lineage (NCBI taxonomy): Eukaryota > Metazoa > Chordata > Aves > Passeriformes > Pipridae > Manacus > Manacus vitellinus. The sequence goes on along the minus strand of NW_021939546.1, from coordinate 3,222,107 downwards.
ACGCTGGGTAGAAATGATGTCAAGGAAATCAGTGATCCTGGCAGCAGCACAGTGACTCTGGGAAGTATAACTATTCCACATTAAAAAAAATGAGAAGGGAGAGGCAGAGTCTGAGAGCTTCCCAGGGCTGGAAGCACTGTTCCCAACCCCACAGTGCTTCTCCTGTGCTTGGAACAGCAGCAAGAGACACAGGAATGGGCAGGGAAACTGTCATGATGAACTGATGCTCAGCCCTGTTAGGGAGAAAACAATTATAAAACAGAACAAACAAAAAAAAAAATCACTGTCCTTGAAGGTTGGAGTGAATGAAAAATAGCAACCTGAGCAGTCCCCAGGCAGACTCAGACCCCTCCTTGGACCCTTCCCTCCACTGGCAGCACAGTCTGGAGGAACAGTCAAGTGAAAAGCTGGTCTCCTGCAGAGTCAAATAGCAAAAAACAAGTAGCAAGGATGAAAATAAAATTAGGAAATTAATTTTTCACAAAGTAAATGTAAAATGAGGTGTATGAAAATTAAAAATTACAAGAAATTGAACATAGGTTCTTACTCAAATACCTGAATCCCAAGTTGCCACTTGGTTATCATATAAAGTCATGTTATTTTCAGTGAGTTTCCTATCAGACATACCTCAGATTCTTCCTACAACTGATAGTACCCATCAGCTTTTCATGCCATTACTATAATAATTGTTTGGAATTGTCATTACTTGTTTGTTTGCAGAGAATAGAAAATTAAAATAACACACAAATCAACTGGAAAAATGCATTTTAAAAGACCAGAAGTCAAATCTAAAGTGACAGGCACAACAATACTACCTCTCTGTGGAAAAGATGAAAATCTTCTTCATAGCTGTGCATGAGGCACTCCAGAAGTGTTTGTTCATCAGTTTGCATTTTAATACAATTTTAAAATATTAAAATTGGAGCTGAGTGAAAAGTGCTCAGCCAAATAATTTCAGTTCTCTTCATTTCAGAGCACAAGCCCTTCTGTCCCCTTCCTGCTCCTCCAGTGTTGGCCCCAGCCAAGGTGACAATGGTGTCAGACAGTGAAGGCCCAGGGTGTCCCAAGGAGCATCACATCAATCTCCACCCGTGACACAGGAGAGCTCCCACCTGTGCAAAGCGGCTGCTGAGGAGACCCGGGGACCTCAGACCTCCCAGCACTGGCTGATGCCACCCCTGGACCTGGGTCAGAAAAAGGATTAAGAGCAAAACCAAAAGAGAAAATTTCACAAACAAGTATTCCTTTTGTTCCCAAACTTTAGTGACCTTTCGTCTGACAGTTACAAGGATGGCTCTGAATTCTTCCATCACATTAGCAGCTTAAACTTGTATACCACAAACAACCAACACACAACCATGACACAGCATACTTGCCTGGTTTACAGAGTTGCAGTCCTAAATCCAGAGTGAAGTACTCTTCCATGAGTCAGGGTCTGGCATCAAAACACTCCTGTTTAGGTCAGTCTCCAAGCAAATTGAGGATACATCATGGTTTTCAGTGGGATATAAAGATTTAGTTATTTGGTGGAGAATGTACAACTGGAGCAAGCAAAAGTAAACTGCAAGAAGAGTTTCCTGGGTATATAAATTAACACAAGTGGTTTTATCATGGTAAGTGTAGCAGGCAATGGGCCACTGCGCTGTCTCATTCTTGCTATAGGAAGCACTGCGACCTTTAGAGATTTAACAAAATCAGTTCCTGATGATAGTATAAGTAAATGAAAGTAAAAAACTTTGTGATTGTAGCTGAGGCCCCAGACTTGGGAGAATTAATTTCTATCTTTCGATTTCCTGTAGATTGTCTGTGTGACTTAAATATATAGCCCAGTTTTGGGTGCTGTATTTTGCCCATCTTTCAACCAGTAAACCACAGTTTGACATGAGCTTTAACCTCAGAAGGTGACTGTGATATGCCCAAAGCAGCAGGTAAAGCACTTGCTGATAACTAACAGCACCAGACACATTTGCCTCATCTGGTTTTCTCGCTGCCCAATGCTCTGGGAAGGTGAATCCAGAGCAGAGCCTTGAGTGGCTGCTCTGCAAGCACCAGCCACTGAAGCTTCTCAAGAGGGTCTTTGAGAAAGGCTGAGCTCTTCCAAAGCCTGTCCAAATTACAGTCTTGTCTCAGCCTGTGCCGCGGGTGCCTGGGTGTCAGCGGTGTGATGGAGCCAGCTGGGAGCCCCTTGACACAGACCTATGCATCTGTGGGCAGAACCAACCCCAGAGAAACTCCCAGCCAGACACTTGTAAACTCTGGGGTTTGAGCTGCAAAGGCAGCCGACACTTAAACCGAACACTGCGATCCATTATTATAGTGACTCACTGCAAATGGAAACAGTGTGAGCTTATACTTTTCACACTGCATTTTGACTCAATACCTGCCAAAGACTAGAGCCAAAATTCTGTCAAGACTGTTCTTTTCAGTTTTGATTCCTTGAGAAAGAATCTGAGGGAAAAACATGACTAGGACTCCTTTAACCAAATTAAAAACTTATGCTCTCTTACAAATGAATAGAAGAGATATAGACAGTGAAAGGAAATGTCATCAAAATCCCAGGATTCCAATAGTCACAGAGATGTGAGCAATCCTCTGGTAACCCTATAGCTGCATCAAAAGCAACCAGTGAGCCCCAGGCAGTATTGCCGAGATGATTACCCAGTTCCTCTTGGAAGTTTACATCCAGCTCATGTCTTACGTGCCCCAGCTCCATGTTCTGCAACAGGTAAAAGGAAACTCAGCCATGTGTTCCCATTTTAATTACAAACCCAGTCCTTTCAACTCACTCCTGGATGACTTAATCATGCTGGGAGACTGAGCAAAGCTGACAGATGAATGTGAGCATAAGGAATATATAGTTGTTAATCTGAACCTTTCCTCTGTGCTGAAGGACCATGGACTCCCATCATGATCAGCAGAAGTGGAATGCTCAGGGAACCCAAGGATACCTGATGTAGTTCCAAGACTCAGGCAGAAGTTGCTCAACTCCCCATCTCTGGTATGTTTTTCCTTGTAAAACCCCTAAGAAATGTGGCTGTGCACCATTTTGCAGAAAATGAATTGAGGCCTAGCAAGTGACTGAACAACTGACCTGAATGCACACAGATGTCACGCCACAGCAGGAGACCAAACTTTGATGTCCAACGTCTTTGGCTTCTATGCGCTCTCTCCACACCCAGTCCGTGCCCAAAGGCAAGTGCTGTCCAGCAAGAAACAGCAGAAAAGCAGAGGCGTGAGATGTTTAAAGTCCCGCTCCAGCTGTAACCACCCGTAGCCCAGCTCAGGCTGCCCTGGTGCCCAGTGTGGTGGTGTCAGGGCCAGTGAACAGAGCTCCCTCTGAAGCAGGACTACGGCAAGAAAAGCAAAGGGAAGTTTGACCTTATTCTGGATTTTCCTTCCAATATCTATTACCACATAGAACATAACACTCAGTATCAAATTGAGATCTCCCAGCAGCCTGACAATGGAGTGTCCCAGGCCCTTCTCATCCCTCGGAATGATAGCAGATGGCCCTCTACTTCACCACTCAGATGAAAGCCCATGGGTTCAGAGGTATTTCATCTCTCTGCATCATGTCTGAGCTTTTTCTTTACCAATGATGACTATTCAATAAAAGTTTGTAACTGCAACTTCATATCCACAAAATAAATCAGTTTTAACTGTACAGTCTAAGTATGTGAGTGTTCTGGCAACCAATTGAAAACAGATAGGTTCCTGCTCACAGCTCCATGGCAGTGAAAACCATGACAAGCTGAGGAAGGTATGTTCAGAAACGAAAATCTCACACCACTGCTCATATGGAAATGATTTTTTCAAAACACTGTGGTATTGCAAACCCAGCCCAGTAAACAGCAAGGTCACAATAGCATTGCTCATCATGGCATCTCCTGTAAAATTCAATTTATTCAGCATTTTTGACTACCAGGCCACTATTTGCTTTTCACTATTAAAAGTTAATGCTAACAGCTGAACAAAAGAGTCATCCTCATCACCACTAATTACAGAGGTTCTAGCACCCTGGAATTAGGCCATACACTCCTGAGTGCTGCAACCTTGCATATAACATAGTTGCCTAAATACCAACATGGAACATTGTGTACTGGCTACTTACAGTAACAAAAAGTAATAGTTTTATTAGTTGGCCCCAAGCCTGACAATATTTAAGAACTCTTTGGACAATGTTCTTAGATATATGGTTTAACTTCCCAGTTGTCCCGTATGGAGTCAGGAGTTGAACACAAGGGTCCTCACGGGTACCTTCCAGCTCAGGATATTCCATGATTGTATGCATATTGTTGGGTAAAGACAAAAGTATCCATGTTTAAAAGTCATGCAAACATGTTAGTTTAGAAGGACATACAGGGTCTTCAGAACCTGTGGGGGCTGCACTGGATATTTCTATGGCTGGAGATAAAGCCATGGTCAAATACATATTTTTAACTTAAGAGTCAGGAACAATTACACAAAAATATCCTGAGAGAAGGCTACATTTGGAGATTACATAAATACAGTGTAGTGATGAGCAAACTGACCAAAAAGAAGATATTTCTACCCATTACCCAGCCCTGAGCAAGGTGTGAAGGCCGACCACCTTTGAGTGGCTGGGAGGATCCAGAGGCTGGCTGGGCCTCCTGGCAGCCATCAGATAGACAGACAAGGGGGGACAAACATTCCTCTGCTCACTGTACTCTGGCTTCTTGCACCAGGGAAATCTTTCAGGCGTTGCCATGCCAACCATCCTTTTGTCTTGCACACCCTTACACAAGACACTTTATCTGTTTTCAATGGTTCCTAATCCAGGAAACAACTTAAGAATGTGCTTAACCTTAAACACATACTAAAGCCCCATAGCAAAGAGAGAAGCTTAGGAATCACTGCCAAAGCAAGGAGAATGATTTCAGTGGTTTGGGAAACAATGTTGTGGTTTTGCTCTTCCCTCCCTTGCACAGAGACACGAGCACTGGCTGACTCCCCAGAAGGGAAGGGAACATGCTCCAAGCTCTGTGCTCTCATCCCAGGAGCCCCAGAGGTAGTACCTGGCCACCCTCTGGGACAGCAAGGGTATGTGCCGCTGCCAGCACAAAGGGGGAACTAGAACCCACCTAACCGTCCTTTGTGAGCAGCACCATTGGCATCACCTCAGTGCCTCATTGCTGGTTTTGTGCTTTTATCACAAATTGCATCAGCCCAGGAAGCCTTGGGTGGAGCTTGAAAATGCTCAGGGACAAGGACCACATGCTGCTTGATGACTGGGGACATATTATTCCCAGTGAACTTAACCTGCAAGAACCATTAACAGCATGAGAGGAAATGACCTCAAGTTGTACCAGAGGATGTTTCAATTAGATACTGGGAAAAAGTTCTTCACGGAGAGGGTTGTAAAGCCCTGGCACAAGATGCCTGGGGCACTGGTGGAGTCACCATTCCTGGAAGGGTTCAAAAAATATGTGGATGTGGCACTTGAGGACATGGTTCAGTGGTGAACATGGAGGCAGTGCTGAGTTGATTGTTGGACTTGGTGACCTTCTAGAGGTCTTTTCCAACCTTAACAACTCTATATTTCTATGATTGGAGTTTCTTCTCTGTTAATTGTAAAAACTATGTTTTTACTGTATCTTTCACTCAGGGAGCTCATTACTGAGCAAGGTGACGGTGCCACACAGGAAGGGGCAAAAGGCAGCCCAAAGAGCAAGAGGGGCTGGCTGTGTCTGGTGAGCAGGAGACACCAGCTTTGTCTGTAGCAGAAAGAGGTAAAGTATTGCTGCTACCAAACAAATCCCAGGTGTGACTGAGCTGGGCTCTCTGAGAGGTCTGGGCATCTGTAGAACTGGTTACAGTGACAGGCAGGTCTCATACCTGCATTTCAGAGAGATGCTTGCACATCACAGGCACAACCAGCTGCATTCAGCTCATTACTGCCCTGCTGGTTGTGGTTGGGCATTTTTTCCTCAAATATACCTCTGCCATCTAACTGGTTAGCAAATAATTAGCCTAAATTTTGGTAGGTCTTAAGTGGTTGCAGCTTTCTGCAGTGAGCAGGAGTTTCTAACAGCTCGTTGCTGTCCTCTCACTGACATGTGTAATGAAACATGGGCGAGCACAGGGAATAAACCAGGGACCTACAGCACTGGGGTGGGCCAGGGCTGAGCACCCTCCAGAGACAAATCCACCCACCTCTGCAGACACTCAAGGATCAATCAGTTCTTCCCCATACATTGTGGCAAGGCTTACACACCCCATGAGGGGCCGTGTTCACTGATAAATACCAGATTGCCTCAATATGGCTGTTCTGGGGCTTAAATTTCTTGGAAAATGAAGCTTTTATTAAAGATAATTAAGCATTGTTTTCTTTGGGATGAGTCACTGAGCTGCATCATGTTCTGCCTTCGCATTTTGGAAGATCAGTATGATGATACCAGGGAAATATAACAATTTTGATTACCACAGCAAGAGCAAGGGCAGCAAATTCTGATCTTAAATTTCACAATGCACATCTATTATTAATCCCATATTAACAAAGCAGATCCCTGAACATGTTCATTTGTTACCCCAAGCTCCATGGGAATATTGGAATAGCTATTGTTCCATCCCACTTGCTAGATACTACAGCTCTGCAGTTCACCAGCTCACACCAAATTCATACTGACTTCAGGAAACTATTAGGATATTTCAGTCAATTTTCCTCTAGCAAGAAGTAATCACTTGTGAACAGCAAGGATTAAACTCCATCTTCAATGGGGTCTAAGCGTCTTTTTAGGCACTTTTACAGGAACATCATGTTGGAGAAGCCAAGATTCGTGAGCAATGTTGTAAAAGAAGCATTTGCATCACCAGTAAAAGCCTATTGGAAGTGAATAAAGGCTTTGCTGCCATTTAGTTAATGGAGCCAAATCTTCATCATTTTTGCAGCAGCAAGAGCAGGATTCACCTCCAGCTACTTGGGGGGAGCAGACACTGTGAATTTAGGGCACATCCACCTCAGGCACTAAGGCAGTGCTCCAGGGTTCTAGTTCACATTGGAAATGCTTCTGGCTCAGTGATATGGAGGTGCTATGCCAAAGCAGATGTATAAATAATTTGGCTTTCATTTCTGTTAAGATTGCTGACTAATTCCTGGGCACATGTGGGCACTCTGGGCTGTAGGTACACTAAAGCCCACCTCCTTCAGCTCAAGAGCTGCCCCAAAGTCAGTGAAATAAGCTAATATCATCTGAAAATCTGGCCCTACCTTTACATTTCTGTCTTTAGGTTTACTTGGTTGAATTTGTCTTAATTTCAAGATCTTGTGCCTATTGCAAAGGCAAAAATCTGCCTATTAAGGGTAGACCAATGTCCAGCTTTGGAAATTATCAAGCAGTCTACCAGCACCTCACAGAGACTCCACTGGAGCATTTTCTTGTGATTCATTAACAAATATTTCATTCCCTGAGAAGAAAGTCTCTTACTTTGGTGGCTAAATATAGCTCAGACATATAAAATCTGTACAAAATATGCTAAGTCCAAAATAATAAAGCAGTAGATTTGATTCCACTTCCATTCAGATTTTCTGAAATTTCTGTGGTCTGACCTCCAGCTAATAAAAGAGGACCATGACATCTGTGTGAGAGAACAGGAAAATCAGCTATGGCTAAGAAACGAATGAACCTCAGGACTAGAATTCTTTTTTTGCAGCACAGGTAGCAGCTCACAGCTCATAGCAGTACAAAACTTGTGAGCATCACTGCTCCCAGTTGTGGCAACTGTCAGAGGATTGTCATGGGAAGCCTCAGAAGAGTATTAATTCCTGCTAAAACTTGATCACCTACAAAATACATCTCTGTTTGTGACAAAGCCTTCCAGAGGAGTCCGATTAGTTTCTACAAGATTAGATCAGAAGAATTTCTCAAGGGATTGGCTTCTAAAGCTCATTTTTATTTCTTATTTCTTTCAATAAATAATTTTTACAACTTTCTATGTTCCAAGCTGCCACAAACTATCCAAGCCACACTACTGGAATAAAACACCTTACAGTTTATCATTCTTATGAAGTATTTTGATTATTTTATTCATCTAAGTTTAAATAGAAAAAAAAATCACCAGGGAAATTCTTGTGTGGTTTAAAGGCACATTCACCTGGTTTCAGCTCTTGTCTTTGTCTTGAGTTAAAGCTATACCCATTAACTTGAAACAATAAAATTTAACATATTTGGGTTGAATCTGAATCAGAGTCCTGGCAGCATCCCCAGTAGGGAATTACCCAGGTAGGGTATTACCAAGGTAGGCTGTTTTCCACAACCTTTTTTGGCTTTCACAGACATACAATGACTTAGAGCTTCATAGACAACTCTTGTGCCTTTGAGATAGTCCAGATATATTTAATTTTACACTGAAGTACAAACATTAGGCTGCCACAGCCTTACCAAGAGCATCCCAACAGTGTCAGCACTTACACTGAAACCCCACAGTAAACACTAGGATGTCCTTGTGTGATGGAGAAAGGTGCAAGAAGAAAGGGTAAATGTGTCATGAATTGCTAAACGCTGGATTTTCTCGAAGATGTGTGACTATGAAAAGGCAGTAAGAGAGATCTTGCAAAAGCACCCTTCTCACTACCATCTTGTGTGAGTATGAACTTTGTAGGTCTATAGGGTATAGTCCACAGTCTCTGCCTCGGAAGAAAATGAGTCCTTCTTGCAGTGTTACTTGATGTTTTGGACACCCCTTTGCCTCCCCAGTCCCTAAACCACAAGCCAAGGTTACATTCCTGGCTCAGTGCTGTCTGGTGTTATCCTGGTCACACACAGGTCATTGTGGTAGAAGTATTCTCTAACAATTACTACACAGCAGTGTCCAAAACAGTGCCACAGTCCCCCACACTTAAATCAGGAAACAATTTTTGAAGTGTTGTGGCATCTCAGAAAAGCAATTCAGTGTTGTCAGCATTGGATACTCTATTTTATCTTTCAAACCTTGAAAATAGCTCCAAGAGTTTCAGTCTGATAGCAGAGAAATGTAATTTAAACACTGCTAGCTGATCACACATCATTTGTAAAAGAACCCTAGATTAAGTGATAGGGCACTCCTTGCTAAATGACAGCCAACTCCTGCCAATAATCATAAAATATGACTGTGCAACTGTTTAGTGCAGATTCCAATAGCTAAAGGAGAAAAACCAGCAAGGGCCAGAATCCCCCAGAGGCTCCCCTTGCAGGGGGACCAGCACCTCACCCTGCTCTTGCTGTGCTCTCCAGCCAAAGTTCCACCAACACACTGTGTAATTCCACACCAGCCAGGAGCACAGACACAGCAACTCCTGTGCCAGCATTGGAGGGTCACAGCACCCAACACCTGAACCTGCACACACAAAGGTCTTACTCCAAAATGCTCATTTCAGTTTTTGTTCGCATAGCAAAGAAACCACAATATCACGCAATACAGTAAGGCAGCCAAAACAAGTATCTACAGAAAATATTTGCAAAATAATTTTCACTCATGGCAAAACTGAAGAAAATCCCAACTCCCATGGTGCACATAGAGAGCGACTAGGTCCAGAAACAAATTTCTATCTCTGTGTGCATGCTCTCTATACTTATATGGCCTGCCAATTCTTTTCACAGAAATGTTTATACTAAAAAATGTGCTGATTCATCAACAGTGATTTTATATGTAGGGAAAAAGGTCAGTTATGAGAAATTGCCACTTTCGATATCCAATTCAAAATCCAGTTTCAATATTCTAAATTAAATGTTCCAACTCTTTATTCAAAGTCAGTTTTTCACTAAGAAAAGTGATCACTTTTTCATAAATTTAAAAAAATTTAATACGAAGCCAAAAAAATTAAATTCAGAACAAAATATTTTAAAATATTCTAAGCAAGAAGTTACAACTGACTGCCTTAATTTTTTTATTTTCAATTCTGCCTCACATCCTAACAGTATATCTAATACTATGGATAGTGGTCTTAAGTCTTTTCCTAATTATTTTTTCCCTACAGCACCCCTCTGAGTATTGTCCATGGCTGCCAGAGCTTCCTACCAGCATGATTCAAACCGGTGCAGAGGGTTCACAGTGCAAAGGGTCGAGCCCAGCACACCGAGGCAGCCACAGCCCTGTAAGAGGGCTGAGGACCTACACAGACACACATTTCCCATTACAACTCTCCTTAACTCGTCCTCTGCTAATGCTCCATCACAGCATGGCACACAGACCTCTGAAACCTCCTTTGGATCTTAAAATGAGTTTATTTTACCTCCCTCAGGCACTCACTTTGTTCGCTCAGTAGCAGCCTCGTGCCAATGAATTCTGTCTCTATTCCTATCCTCTATCCTTTCCCTCCTTCATGCAGGGAGCACAGAGGACCAGCCAGGCTGCCCAGGAAGCCTGTCCCTCCTGGGGTGGCTCCTGCAGTGGCTGTGGCCACTGAGAGCCGGTAGCAGGCTGGGAAGGGGCTCTGTGCCACCGCGGTACTCCCCGGGGCAAAGGCAGTGGGCACCCGGCACCTGTCAGCACAGAGCCCGTCCGGGCTCACCAGCAGGGAGAGGGCACCTCCCGGACATTCATCACGGAGCTGATCATACAAAGCCATTACAGCTTCATAAAATTACACTGCGTTATAAAACACTCTGTGATGTGTGTTGTCCCAAGCCACCAGCAGCAGCAGCCCAAGTACAGAAGCCTAGACTATATTGTCATTTACTTCTAAATTTTAATCAAGAAGTCAGTCAGTCCTAACCAGACTTTCTTGTAACTCCCCACTAAAACAGCACCATGGAGGGTCTAACAGCATTCATGAAAGTTTCTTTCTACAATTTTATTTTAAATAATATCAAAAGAAACAAGCAAAATACCAAACCCAAACAAAAAAAATCCAAACAAGTGAAGGACACATGGGATATGTGTTGCAGGTCCAGGTTTTCAAGACAATTAAACTCCTTCTGCATTAAAATCCCCAGGTTTCTTTGCTCAGCACAGCAGGAAAAATCCCCCTGTTCATGGGGAAAATGACAAATGGGATTTACTTATTTGTTCTTGGTGTCTGTGAGGCACCCCACTGCCAAAGCACTCCTCCCGCCCCAACCACACACCTGGGAAGGGCTCTCCCATACTCCACATACTGAAACACACCCTTGGCTTCCCACAACCATCGGTAACAAATGCTAGAAAAAAACATGTGAACAAAATAAATAAAAGGCAGTACTATTGAAAGGGTTCCCAGTCCAGAAGATACACTTCCACGCTCTAACAAACATTTTACTTCCAAAGGACAGCAATCTGGAAAGCCCAGAATATCATGTAAGGGACATTGCCTACAGAAGGATCATAAAAGTTAAAAAGTCACTCTTAATCAATGACAAATTTAGTACTTGTTGCTACAATTACAAAGATAATAGTTCCTTTATGTCAGTGCCTTTGGTTTTGCAGCTGTAAAATAGCTTTGAAATTCAGCATTTCAAGTAACAGAAATTAATAGGAGGTCATTTCTACCAGAGAAATTTTAGGGGCCCATCCTCTCTAATCATCATTAAAAACTAAATCCACAGGAGAAGAGGCACTTTACTGATTGTCAAGTGGAAGCTATTATTCATTTGATGAAGCTCTTGGCACAGTGCCATTTATTCTGCTGTAGAGCCTGCTGGTTGCTCTACTTCATCTCATGCAATCAAGGTTGTTTCTGCCTGCCAAGAGTTATTTATAGAGTGGGGAAAAAAAATGCAATATGTTCTCTTGCTTCAAAAACAAGTTTCAAACTTTCTAACTGAAAAACTGCCTCCCTGCTCCCCAATGACATTGTTTTGTTTTGAGACTCACATGCACAAAAACAAAAGAACCAAAGCATGTTCTTAGATTTCTGCTTTTTCCATGGCATGAAAGTAATTCTCATGCCATGGGCATTTTCATCAAGAAATCATGTCATTTTCTCCAGTTATGATTCTGCATAGCCTCATAGCTCTGGCAGCAGGCAGGCAGCCTCCCCATGTGCCAGCCCTCTCAGCCAGTGCCTGCCACACCAGTCCCAACAAGGATGTGCAGAAGGACCTTCTCTGAGGGTCACCTTCACTGGTGCAACTCACCTGCGCCTACAGGGTAGGGAAATTTTGTTGATGAAGGAGACACACTGCCTGTCCTCAATAAGCTGTCAGGATGAGGACATGGACAAAGCATTCGGGCTGAGGGAGGATGAATTTCTACCCCAAAGCCTGATTTTCAGGTGTAGACCATGCACAACCCTTACACCCATGCAGAGTGTGCTGCTGTGCTGTGAAGGGCTTTACGTCCCTTCAGTGCACAAAATCACTGTGAATTCCTAAGCAAAACATTAAAGTCTGGTTTTAACCTCAAGGATAGTTTAAATCAAGAATCCTGACATTCTTGAACTTGAAATATATAAAATCAGAAACAGTCTTTACAACGAATGTAGTAAAATACCACTAGCGTTGAGTTTGTGCACGAACCCAGAGCCAGCCCTCTAGGGTTTCAGCAGTTTTTAAAAGCAGTCCCAAATAAAGTTCAGACTAAACATCTAAAAAGGGGGGAAAGTGAATTTCCTGCATGGTAAGAGCAGAAGTCTCTCAAATGCTCAGAAAGCAGAACTATCAATGTGCAATTGAGTAAGTTTCAATTCTGGTTTATTCAGCTCTGTGAAACAGAAAACAAATCATGGTTATCTCCACTCCAGAAAATATTGCTGGTCCTTCATTTCCAGAGCTATTAACCAATCTCTCTTTAAGCAGACAAGGTTATTTCACATTTACTCATTGCAGTTCTGATACCTCTGCTCACACAAAATAGCACTCTATTCCATGGGTGTTTTCCCCAATATCACACAATTATCCCCTGAACTAGCTATCCATCACTGATATGCCCTTCCCACTTCACCTTAGGACTTCAAACATAACAAACAAAGCACAACCACTGCACCAGTCTCCTTCATCCCTAGACCAAACTCCAACTGTTCCCTAATAAAGTCCATAATAAAGTCTCTCTGGTGTCTGATTTATAGATGTGGCTGGATAACAGAGCAAAGGCAGGGGTATGGGATGTGTGTAGCAGCTCTGAAGGTAATCACAGAATCATTTGGGTTGGAAAAGGACTCTAAGATGAAGTCCAGCCATTCCCCCAGCACTGCCAAGGCCACCACTAATCCGTGTCCTCAAGTGCCACATCTACATGGCTTTTAAATCCCTCCAGGGTTGAGAACTCCACCACTGCCATGGGCTGACAAATTTCTTGTTTGGTTTGCAAACTTTGTCTAGAGACTAACAAAGATGATTAAACTGGCCCTGTTTCTAAACTTTTTTTATTATTTTTATCTTTTAATGAACTTCATAGACAAAAAAAAAAGCAGAGATTTGATTCCAGATCATAATTTCCTAAATAAAATGCCAACCAAATGGAGAAATGCTGTTTTCTAATGGGTTCTATTCCCTTCCTTCTGACTAATATAAAATTTGATATAGTTTAGAGGATCATTAGATAAACAGAATTCATTAGACATATGAAGAGCTACTAATAACCAACTGCTATTGAGAGATTGCTAGGAAATCCCTCCAGTAAAGAAAATGTTGAGCAACTGTTAGCCAATTTCCTAGGGATTTTATACATAATAAGCAAAGTACATTAGGAGCTCTTGATTTAACAAAAAACCCTGAATTATGCATTTGTATAAGGACAAGTACTGTAGGCAACATTTATACATGTATGCAAATTTCATGTAAAATATAGTTTGCATATAGTGCAATACCCATCCCCCATTTAATTCCAGGGAAGAATTTTCAGCACACTAAGCACTGCACAGCTTGATCGAGAAAACACAGGTTTCTAAAATAACCAGCAAAACTATTGTTCTAACTGTTATGTGAAAAAAGATGTATAAATCACTGGAAAATCATGTGTGCTTTGAGGATTATGTCTCTGAGCTGGTTTTCCCATTGGATGACATGCCAAACTCCAGACACCAAAATGGGTTATGCTGAAGAGCAAATACCAGTCATTAACTTTCCTGTGGTTTAATAATTACACCTCTTCCTGGGGATGTGATTAAACCACACACAGCATTAGAAAACAGAGGGAATTAAGTCAATATGCCTCAGAGCTGAGGAGTAAGTGAATGCGTAGAGTCAAGCAAAAGCTGGATCAGATGGCTGGCTGTGTTTCCAAGGTCGGTACAGCAGTGCAACACACGAATGCAATAAGAATAACATCATTACCAGATGTAGCAGCTTTCCTCCCTCCGCAGGGGAAATGCAGCATTGCATTACAGATCAGCATGAGGGGCACCACGGCCAGCAGAGACCTGGCCCCCCACCGGGAGCCCTGGCTCTCCCAAGGGAAAAACACTGCCAAAACATTTTGGTCCACTATTTGCTTCAGCACTGGTGCTGTGAGTTTGTATTCCTTCATGGAACACAGGGAAAAAGCACCTGAAATGCCTGGCAGGGAACTGCAGCCCTTTAAATCCTAAATTCAATCAAACTGAAGCCTATGGAAAGAAGTTTTAGGTCAAGGACAAACACCTCCACCCCACACATACCTGGCCACACTGAATGTCCAGCCATTCATGTTCTCTTCCACTTCACTGTGATTTTAGCACTGCAATGCTAGAAACATTCCCAACCAATGCAGTGATACAGCATTGCACCGCGATCCATGTGGCACTGTGAAGCTACACAAGCCATGGGAAATGTCATTTCTGAAGAACTGTGTTAAACACACTCTCTTATTTCTCCATTTTTTTTAGCTGGAGTAACTCCAGGAAATTCTCTTGACTTACTTCTGGGTGGGAAGTAAGAAAGAGGGGAAAACCAGTTTCTGTGTACCTGCCCTTGCCTGTAAGACAGCACAGCACACTGTCCGTGGGACACTGGCCCTTAGCAAAGCATCTACAAGTAAATAACAAACTCAAAGTGTGATACTGGTTGGGAGAGCTTCCAGCCCCTCTGACAGTGCCTCACTCTCCCCACGTTTTTCTCAGCCTACTTGCTTTCCAGCCCACAGCCTAACCTTGGAGGCTGAAGACCAGCATAGCAGCAGGGGAGGCTGGAGTGGGAGGGCCACACATTCTCCAGCAGCCCTTGGCTCACGTTGGGCAGCTCCACCACATTCTCCAGGGAGGGTAGCTCGGGGTTACTGACTTGTTCTGGATCTGAACTAGTGACTGGGAAAGAAGGGACCTTGTCAGGCTGTTGTCTGCTGAGTCAACCATGTGCTTCTTAAGCTGAGCAGCAGCTTTGCTGCTAAGTGTTTGTGGACGTCAGTGAGTGTGATATTAGTTTTTTACATTGCATTATTTCACAGTCTCCAGAGAAGAGAGCATTCATAACAGGTAGCATAATTTGATGCAAGCAATAAATAGCAAAATCTAAAAACTTTCCAGCTTTATCAGACCCACTGTTAATACATAATACAAAATATCCTCAGGTCAAGTGCAAATCTGTAGGCAGGGACAGCTCTTTTCCTAATAACATGCCTTTGCCCACTGACCACGCTCTCTGACCGTGGGATGGGAAGAGAACTTGTTTAAAAACCATTTGCAAGCAACAGGAACAAGCCGAAGAGGTTTGGCAAAGTTTAGAACGCTGGCTCAGGAGGCCAAAGTAATTGGCTTTGATGGAGCAACATCAGGGAGGAATTTAGGACTAAAGTGTTTCAGTTGTGAGTCATTTCGGCTCCAATGCCACCATCTGGTTTTGGACAGTTTGGACAATGTGCTGCTCAAGGCTTCGCTCCCCGGAAGAGCTGGCAACTTTGTGCCAGAGCAGGGTCCCATTGCTACCCAGGGGCTGTTTGCATTCCCGGGTGGGGGGGGGTGGAATGACAAAAGTGACAATGTTTTCATTGGTTTTGACCATTTTTCTTCAATAGTTTTAGGATTTTCTTTTAAATACCTAAGGTTAAAAGACACTCCATCTTTCAACCATTTGAGAAATCATTTTCCACTCAGTGACAACATCCCCAGAACTTAATTGTGACTATTCCCTGTAAAAATTTGTAATTCAGCAGGGAAAAAATTGGAAGAAAGATATTTCCCAAAAAAACCAAAAAATTTGATCTCTCTCCACTTCCAAATCCGGATCTGAGTGTCTACAGTAGACGCTTGGCACTACCCCACTGAAGCCCCTCGTACCATCCTTTCTCCAAATGATTTTGGCTCAGATTGGCCCTGGTTTCTGTCCACATGAGCCCTCGTGACCAGGCCATTTGTGTGCAGTCTGTCCCCATAAGCGAATGCACACACACTCCCTGGGATGAGAACCTGCTACCACATCACCCCACGCCAACAGCTCCTGTGTCCATCTGCTGCTCTCCCGACCACTGGAAACCACTGACTCCAAGACCACGGTCCAGGAGAGAACACAAGGAGTGAAAGAACAGGAGGGTCCCATGCCCAAGCTGGTGCTTTCCACCAGCTGGCACTGCAATGCCACTGCTGGCCGAATCTCAGCTATGGAAAACACTCAAGGGCCCTACATAGGGGACCTGTGAGCAGGGCTGGGATCTCTTCAGTGTTTAGCAGAGGTTTTTGCCTGGGTCATCTCTCTTTACAAAGTTCCCTGTCCAGGAAATATTCTACTGTGTTTTGACATGAGCAGACAGGAGCCATGAAAGCATTATAATATGGAAATGAAAGAAAATGCTGATGGTGAAAGCATTGAAGATATGCATTGTTTCATTGGCAGCAAATAGAAATATTTTGGACCAGATGCATCCACTGCATCATTTATTTAAATTGCAGGGATTGCATCAGGAGTGAAATGTGTCACATCCCCAGCATCACTGATGTATATTTTACACTGCAAGAAAACTCAAAGGAATGCTAGTCTATTTGATAGACTGGTCTATTATAATTAAGTCATAAATGTCATATAAATAAATAAATAAAAATTAAAAATATAATTTGTAAACAAATAGATTCCTGTTTGATAAAAAGGTAATAAATACATAATTTTTAATGAAGATGTATGCATTTGAGGTTCCTCTGACCACAGAAGCAGAAATGCAGTTTATCCCATCTTGAGACTCTAACCAGGATATTTTAAAAAAACAACTATTTCACAGAATACAAGAGCCATTTCACAGCCCTTATTATCTAAATCATATGGATTTACAGCATAAGGAAGACAAGCCCAGGAAGGGTATGGAGTTCAAATGCTTTGACTATAATGAGTGAGCTGATTCTGTGTTGTCTTAATGTGAAAGAGATTGAAGAATTAAATTGAAGGCATATTTCATGTTCTAAGCTTCATGCAGGAATCAAACTCTTCTAAAATTCAGTTGCCCTCTTTACTGTCAGTATGTCCTCTACCTGGACTGCCCTCACTGTTGCTTTAATACCCTCTTAAATGAGACCACTCCAGTAACTACAGTTTTTTACAGGATGTCATCTTTAACCAGCCATCAGGCCACACCATAACTTCTATGCCCTGTAATTTACTCTGCCAAATGGCAAGATTAAGTAGCAATCACTGTCACTGAAGGAGAGGTATACACAATTATTCCTGGAAAAGCACTTAGCACAGGACCCACACCGACCGGACACATCCTCCCATACTTTTCTTTCCCTGTGCTTTCCTGGCCAAAAACCTGTGCTCTTCAGGCAATAGGGTCCTGCTGGCAGGAGACATTCCAAGAGTTCACTTCTGCTCCTGTGCCCAGAGGCTGCTGTGCCTTGGGCAGAACCACAACAAGGGCCCTCCTGGTGCCCAGACCCCATACCTTGGAGCCCAGAGCTCTACAGACAGCAAAGGTCAGACTGGACTTCAAAGTGTAGAAGTCTGAAAACAAGAAAAACACTTGCATGGCACATATTTCAGTTATGTGAAGAGATTCTAATTGTTCTTTTGCAGCAATGCCAAGCAAAACATTGATTCTGCCTCTTTGTGTCCCAGAGTAAAACATATATAAATCCATGTTTTGTAAAACAATTTTATGGGCTACTTCCACAGTTACACTTAACCACATGTATTGCACATGCTCATTCTCTCTTGAGCTTTAAGGAACTACGCAGCGTGTGTGCATGGATACTCTCATTTTGAGCAAAGCCATGCTATTTATACAGACACACAAATGCTAAGCTCAAATGTTGACTTTCACAAAGTTCTTCTATGAACTCTATTTAAACAAAACAGATTTACAATGTATGCTCTACAAGAAGGGATTTTTCTAGCAAATTCTGGGATTAGCCTGAAGGAAGTGTGAGACAATAGATTCTAACATTTTAATAAACATATGATTCCCTGGGGAAATTAAAAATTAAAAAAGAGAGGAGTCATTGTGGTCTGCATGCCAGATTGTTTCTGTACTTCTGCCCTGTTACTCCACCTCACCATTCCCACAATGTTTACTCAGATAAACCTGCAGCCCCTCTGCACCTCTCTGCAGCTGCAGGGCCATGGCTCCCAGTGGCCTCAGCAGCTCCCACAGAGGCAGCACCACAGGGTAACATGGGGAGAAGGTTGGGCACTGCTCAGCAGCCGTGCCCCACGGGTGCCCCACGGAGTGCCCCACACCCAGCCAGCACAGCCAAGGGCACAGAGAGGAGCAGGAGCCCCAGCCCTCCTGCCCAGGACTGTGCCCCCATGGCTTGGCGGGGCAGTGGGCCAGGGTGGGAGCCAGGGTGAGCTCTGCCCCAGCAGCCCCTCCACACCAGGCAGGGTTTGATAACAGTGCAGGAACAGCCACGACAGGCAGAGCACTTGAGCCCTCCACTCTCATGTCTTCTCAGCTGCTCTCACTGCTCGGCTTCATCCTTCTCTGCCTCTTGCTGCAAGGGTACATGAGCTGTGTCCTTGGAGTCAGGTAGAGGCTCAAAAATTCTTTTTCTCCTCTGTAATTTCACCCACAGCTACCTGGGGAATTGGATTGTATAAATATTGACAGAGAAAGATACCTAACAAAAATATTTGTCATTTTTGTTTCCCCCAGCACTGGTATTTTGCTTCAGGGCATGAGGTGCCTGTTTCAGTGAATCTGCTCATTAGTAGACAAAACAAACAGGATTAGAAGATATATTTTTAAAAAGGATCTGTGATGCATGCCCTGATTTAGAAACTGTCCCTGCATCATGCTGACACCCAGGCACAAGGATTCTCTGAGCAGAACACCATCCCTGCTCAGGGGAAAGTGGAGGCAGTGCCTGGCTTCCTGCTCCCAGCACCACTGGTGTCCTGCACAGGAGGACCGAATGAACCTTGGCAAGAGCTTATTGAGGCAGGTGAGGGGCAATGACTGCATTTCTAAGTATCTTATTCTGATTATGTTTAAGCAAAAGGCAATTTTTCCTGGCCTGTCCTTCCTAGGGAATTGCACACAGACTGGTGTTTGAGTAAATATTGAAACACACACCAGGATTCTCAACATAACACCACAGCAGTATCACTTCCAATTCCAGTCAGAGGAATTCCACTGCTAACACAGCACAACATATGGAAGCACCACAATGCCCAAGTCAGAGTAACTGGAGCCCTAAACAAGATGTTGGTCTCAGCCCAGTAAGAGGCTGTAGCCGGAATGAGAGCAAGTACAGCAGAAGAGCTGTGACGTGCAGTACCTGCTGTTCCATCCCTGTTGGATGCCATTCCACCAGGAACCCAGTGAACAGAGCTGGGAGCAGACTGAGGTCCTGGTTCCTGAGAACCTCAAAAGCAGCAGCGTTGTTTACTGAGCCAGTTTTGTATCATCTGCCATAAGAAAATAAGGGGAGATATGCTGTATTTGTATGAGTGGCTCAATTCCTATATCATCCAGGCAAAACAGGAGCCTATGTTATTTCTGTCATTAGTTATAATTAGAGAACCCTAATCAACCCCCTGCCTGTCTCAGTACTCAAAAGTGTTTGAATCTGCAATTTTACTTGTGTTCTTCATTAAAGAAGAGGGAAAAAGGAAAAGAAATTCATTCATGAAATTTCCATCCATATCAAGGATTTTTATTTTAGGATTTACTTTCAACGTATGTTTCTTTAGATCTTTTAAATAGGAATACAGTTGTCTCTATGCATTAATTCAGGTAATGTCTATTAAAGAGCAGACAATTCTCATTCCTCTGTAGCAATACTTATAGGACTTTGGTGCAGAGATGGAGAAGAAATATTAAGAGAACATAAAGATCTTTAAGACAACAGGAGGTATTCATTGCACACGCTTTCTGGTGCAGAAGGGCAAAATTACATAAAAATCTTCAGTATCTTGAGTCTCAGCTATTTCCAACAGATGGAGCTGATGACATAATTACTAATGATTAAATTTTAACATTTATTAGTGAAAGATTTTTAAAGGCACAGGTAAGCAGCATCAGATCCAGAGTGAGATCTTCACGACCCAGATGCTGTGACACTGAATTTCACCTCCACCCACTCCACTGCTTTGACACTGGGTGTCATAGGTTTCATAGAATGCTGGATTTAAGACGTTCATAGAGATCAGAGACAGAGTGACAAATAATCATACTTTTACTCCATCATATCACTGCCAAAAAATGTACTGTCCATGTGTGTTATAACATCAGCCAAGGCTTCATTTAAGCCATGTGCCTCTCTCTTGTTTCACAACCAGAACCAAACGTTACTAACAGGGAAACAAGGAGACCGAGCTACCTGTGCCTGACACTTCAACATTGGCAGCACATTAATACAAGAGACTTACACAGCAGATTTCAGACACCAAGCTGTATATCAAGTGAGGTAAAAGAAGGCAAAAAATTGCAAAAAATGTTCTGCTTTGAGGAAGACCACTGATCTGATGACTGTGAGAGTCATGAGTCTGTATCAAGGGTTGGACTTGATGATCTCGGAGGTCTTTTACAACCAGGTTGATTCTATGATTCTATGGCTGACAAGGATATCCTGCACAGCTATGTGGACCTGCTTACACTGCTGTCACACAGCAAACACACTCGCTCTGGCTTTATAACATCTTCTGGGAGCTGTGTTCAGCACTGACAGTGCGGCTAATTCAGACACGGTGATGCGCACCTCCAGGGTCTCAACATCCCACCCAGCAAGGGCAGCTGCACACAGAGATTCTCTCAGCATGTCAGGTCAAAGGCACCAGTCTCCCTGCACTCTTCATCATCTACCTTGGTATCCTTTTCTTCTCCACTGATACCTCAGACCAGCAACAGCCTCACCCTCAAAGTTTGCTGTGTTCACATCTAGCCCAGGTCTGCATTTCCCTTACATCAAGTTGCATGTTTTTGCTTAGCTATAGCCAGAGGTCTGTTTCTCCCTCCAGACCACCAAAAGTCTGTTCCATTTTGTGGGGAAGTCTCTCAGGTACCAAGCAGGTACAAAAGTATGACCTGTTTTTTTAAAGGCACCTGGCAGAACCTGAAACATCAGGCATAGAAAAATATTTCTAGCATTGGTCATCTCTCCTGAATTTCTCCCACACCATGAAATGGAAAGTGTTCTCTCTGCAGAGTTACTCAGAAAAAAATCAACCTAGATTCAGCTCTGTTTTCTAACAAATCAGGCTTGACATCTGGGAAATTAAAATCACCCATAAGGACAAAGGCAGTTTTAAACAGCATTTATATTTGTCAGAAATACTGAAAGTCTTAAGGGTAGACACTTCATTTTATTCACCCTGAAACAGAGATGCTAAGAAGTATCACCCGAGGTAGGAATGAACGCAGGTACACAAGGTCCCTAACCCAAGAATCTTAAGGAGGTACATGGAGGTTGCAGAAAGTCCATTTCAGAGATTAAATTTTAAACTTCTACTAACTGCAAAAAAATGTTCAATGTTAGTCTTCAAATTTAAAGTGAATGGGTGCATGCTGAGGTGTACGATGATGCAACGGTAGATTAGAAAAAAGGGTTAATGAGGAATTGTCTAATTACAAATGTAAGTAATGTAAAAAATACATCAGAAGAAAGTAGGGAACAATTTCAGTCTGTGGCATGCTTTGATTTAAAAATAGCTGATTCCAGCAAACTACCTGATTCAGTCACTTACCCAAGGGAAAAAACTCGACTTTTCAGGAAATACGTAGCATTACTGAATGACTGATATTTGAAAAAAATGATTATGAACTGTTTGTCTGAAGGAGATTTTGTAGTGGGAGATTGAGCAGAGCTCAAGCCTCAGTAGTCTGGTATTAAGATCAAAAGTCTGTCTTCAAATTCTGTCACTGTCCTGAGTTTCTTAAAACTTGTGGAATTTATCATGGCCTTAGATGCAGCAATGGAAAGAACATTTTCCTGTGTAAACGGATTTGGACAGAGTTTGGAAAACTGCTGAACACAGGGTTTTCTGGGACTGGGCTTAAGGTTAAAGTCAAAGTAAAAAAATACATTAAAAATTTTCTTATTTGATTCAAAACAGCCAAGACACATAAGAGTAGAATCCAATAGTCTAAACAATAACAATATTAATGAAGTAGAGTTGTGTATTTTAAGACAGTGGAAATATACACTGGAGGGGAAAATACATGTCACAATAGGGAGCTTCTGCTTCTCTAAAACATTCCTTCGGAGAATTTCCCTTTGCTTTTCACGTGGTCTATTTCTCTCATCCAAGACAGAGACAAGCTCACAAAGTGTCAGAGCAAGCAGTGCTGTTCTGCACACAAAGCATGGCCTGGGCAATCCAGTGTGGGGCCGCAAGGAATTTCAGATCAGAAATCCTGCAGGGTGGTGTGGGGACTGCTGGCACGTGCTTTCCCTACACTGTTCAAACTCCTCCCCAGCCTGCTACTTCCAACAATTTCCCTAAGAAACCGTTTTCTGTAGCAAGGAAACACCACTGACCATTACTTATTTAAGGGAAAATAATCTGCCTTTTTGTTGGTAACCATAAAAATAAGGGCAATTGGGGGGGGGGGAAGGCAGTCACGTACCATGTCTGACACAGAGCCCTAATCTGTCACAGTCACCTGGGGTTGAGCTGTCTCCAAGCTCCAGCCACTCCTCACCATGGCATCTCAGGCTCTCAGAGGCAGCATCGGGAGCTGGTGCCGTTCCTTGGTGCACTGGTGCCAGAGGTGCTCCGAGACGGATGAAGCCCCAGCTGAAGCCGGGACGTGCAGCCTGGCGGTGCCACTGCCACTGCGGGACCCGGCTCACGCCCAGGGACACGCTGGGACAAGGGGCACATGCACTGCCCCATCCTCAGGGAGAAGCTCTGTGCACAGCAGGGTCAGGATCCCACCCCCGAACCGCCTGGCACCGCACCCTGACCGCGCCTGCTGCAGGCTCAGCCAGGTGAGAGGTGGGACGTGGCCATCGGAAAGGGACAGGGTGAAGGTTCAGTTTTGAATTAGAGGAGCCCTTTGCCACCTCCAGGCAGCCCCATGCTCCCAGTTGCCCCTGCGTTCGGGGCTGCCTGGCTGGTTGTGTCATGCGAGCAGCAGCCTGCACACATGTCAGATGTCATGCTCTATCTGATGAAGAGGTCTCTGCCTCGGGCTGTTTATATATGACCTACCAGAATTTCCTGCTGCATGATGAAATAATTAGGGGGCCCTCATGCAGGGAATAATGTTGCGAGTAGGTTGCAAAGGCATTACACACACAAAAAGAAAATCCTAAGCATTTTCCTTATCTATGATACAATCTTCCAAGGCTCCTTATATACATTCAACTTGTTTGTATTATTTCTTTTAAAGTTTTTCATGTAAATGCTAAATGAAGGCTTCAGAAAGTTCAGCAGTGGACTTTTCTTTATGCTTAGATTACATAGTGAGAATAGTGGCATAAGAAAACAGGAAAAAAGGGAGATTTATTTGTTTGTTTTAAATCAAGATTGCTTTTTGCATCTTAAGGTAGTGAACTCTAAACTGCAGATAGCTTAATAGAAGTTGATCCTGTCACCAGAAACAGCTTCATTTTTGTGGCTCTTCTTTTTTCTAATCAGTTTTAATTTGAAAGTGGTTTTATCCACAGAGATAACCCATATGTCCACAGATGCCCCATGTACTGATTGATCTCAGCCAACTCCCCTTCCAGTTCACTATACCAAGGGGATCATATCCTGGGCTGCAGTCTGGAACAGCATCCCTGGGACTATCAAACTTAGAAATCTGAAGTTTCAAACCTCACGTATGCTGAACACATCCAAGGCAGCTGAACTGGGCAATTCTGCTGGCTGGCAGCAGTGGAGAAACCAGACCAGCTGGAGCTTGGCAAAGAGCTCTGTCCAGAAATATCCCCAAAGTGGAGATCCCCCCCAGCCACTTGCCCCTGCCAGGGCTGTGCCAGAACCCCAGCTCCTGCCCTGCAGCTGGAGCACAGGTGAGCGGGATAGCTGATGGCAGTGGACGTAGCTGGGCACTGTGGGCCTTCTAAAACTGCCCTGGGCCCTCACAAACCCAATTTCAATGAGGTTGACACATCTGAGGAACCACTGGAAGTCATCTTAAAGGAGAAAGTTTGTTGCATCTTCTGCATTGGGGTACATTGCCTGGAGAGGCCTGTGGAGATGCTCAAACCTCAGCCTGGTGCAGCTGACTCTGATCAGAGCGGACTGTTTCTCAATGAGAGGGGCAGTCCCCATGCCCCTCTCAACCACAGCTATCCTCTGATTCTGTGAAAATAGCAGCAAGATTGTTCATTAGTGTAAAAAAACTCTGATGTGCCTAGGAAGTCTTTCTGGATTCCCATTTAATTTGCACTTATTCTATTAACTACTTACAGTGCAGTGAAGAACATTACGCTATACACTCTCAGTTTGGATACAGACACACAGCTGTCACCCTCCCCTGCTGTTCTTATGCTGGTGTTGTCTCCTGCTGCTGCCAGACTCGAGACATTCTCTCCAGCCTTCTCAGAGCGATTACCTGCTTGGATAGATATTTTGTTTAGAAATGTAAATATTTTCTTTCTGGTTTTCCTGTTTCCAAGGCATATTACCAGACTTAGAAATGGCATTATCGTTGGTTTTGAGAAAACAAAAATATTAGATAGAACCTGTGGTTCAGATTAAGAAAATGAATGCAACTCAATTTTCAGATTGGCTGCATAACTCATAGCCAGTCGCCCAGCCTGGAATTTGACTCACTCATCTGGAGAGACCATGAGTTAGTGATAAGCATGTCATTAAATTTAATTTCCAGACAGTTAACCAAAAGGGGGTATTCTCAGAGAAATGCAGTAGGAAGCAAGGATATGCTGAAGAAATACCTAGACAGGATAAATTAATGTCAGATTTTTTTTTTAAATTCCTCTTATCACAAATCATAAAATAATTTTGATTGGAAGGAACCTTAGAAGGTGATCTAGTGACCTATACTCAAAGCAGGGACACTTCAAACCAGGTTTGACTGTCTCCAAGGATTGCAGCAGCCACCACATCATTTACCTTCACTGCTCAATCGTCCTCACAAAGCTGCTGCCTGAACCTCTGTGACTCACATCTACACAAAATGTCAGTAATAAACCTAACAAGAGGTAAATACACATTCCCATTAACAACTAGTATCAGCTGCTGACTAGCCAGCCCCTGTGGGGGCACAGTGAGAACACCTCAGGTTCTCAGTAAGGTGCAGACAGTATTTATGGACCTGATCACTACATATCTTTTCCTTCTGGTCTCTTGACTTCCTATCAACTCTTCAACTTTGACCTTTGGTGCATCATTGTACTGGTTTTGGATGGACTAGAGTTAGTTTTCTTCAGAGAAGCTTGTGCTGTCCTATATTTTGGATTTGTGAGCAAGACAGTGCAGATAACACAGCCATGTTGTAGCTCCTGCTGAGCAGCACTTGCACAGCACCAAGGGCTGTTCTGCTCCTCACTCTGCCATGCCAGCGAGCAGGCTGGGGATACTTGAGGAGCTGGGAGGGGACATGGCCAGGATGGCTGACCCCAGCTGACCCCAGGGGTATCTCACACCATACGGTGTCATGCTCAGCAGTAATAGCTGGCAGAAGGAGGAGGGAGACATTTGGAGTTATGGAGTTTGTCTTCCCAAGTAACTGCTATGCATGATGAAGCCCTGTTGTCCTGGGGGTTGTGGAATGCCTGCCTGCCCATGGGAAATGGGGAATGAGTTCTTTGTTTTGCTTTGCTTGTGCACGTGGCCTTCCTTTACCTATTAAACTGTCTTTATCTCAGCTCACATGTTTTCATACCTTCACCCTTTGGATTCTCTCCCCCTCTGCAGGGGATGAGCAAGCGGCTGTGGGGGCTTGGCTGCTACAGAGATTAAACCACAGCAATCATGATGGACCCCAGTGTAGAACAAATCAGGATGGGCCGTAATAATTTTTTTGCTTCTTATACAGCCTCAAAAAATGCATTAAGACCTACCAAAATTCTTTTCAGAGACCAAAATCCACATCTTCCAAATTGCTCAAACTGTTGCTACAAGTGTATCACATTACCAGACTTCTCTTAATTCAAATTATCTCAAATAACTGGAAATAGGATAACAGGTGACCAAATCTTGTAAGAATTTTCACCATGATGACCATCTATATTTTCATGGCAGGAAAACTGGATCCATGCTTTTATTAGAAGACGGCATGAAAAAGAAATTCACGTTTCGCAAATACCAAAAACTATATATGTCACTATTCTACAGACACAGAATATAAATCCATGTCTAAATTATCGTTGCCTTCCTATGGCTATTTAGGCTATTTATGGCTATTCAGCAGTCTTCCTTTACCCATCTCCTTCTCTAAATGGATCCTGTCTTTCACTAAGCAACAGCTGAGGCACAATAAATAGATATTTGTTTAAGTGTGGTGTCCCTGCAGGTATCAGTTCACATTAACACTTCTGAAGTTAGGTTTGTACATAGCTCTGCTAACAGTACCAAGGAAATCCACCTGAAAGGTTGGAATAAAACAACATTTCCTTGATCTTAGTCCTCCATTCGGCTCACTATTTAATAGCTTCTTTAGCTCTATCAAGGAGATAGAGCCTCACTTGTTCAGCATCATTAAAATCACACAAGTAGCGAACATCAGCTGATGCTCTGGGCGGGAGCACATGACAGGCAGGGGTGCATCCCACATCAAGAGCAGCAGCATTCTGCCCTCTGAACTAGACAGCAATGTATTCCAGTGTGCTGCTATCACAAAGAACACACTGCCAGCTCAATTTAAGTTCCTTATTCTCAATGCACCTTCAAGAAAGAACAAAAAGACAACAAGAGAAGGAAATTTCTGCTGCTCATGTATTTGAAGACTACAACCATAACAGACATCAAGCCACCTATCGTTACGGCCAGGACCCCCTCGACAGCAGCCATTTCTCTCTGTAAGGGAAAATCAGCAATGATACGTGATGATGGAAGGCACTGCCTTCCTCAAGGGCCAATTTAGCACAGCAGGGGAAAAGTAGCTCAGGCAATATGCATCTCAAAGCAGGAGAAAAATTAAAGGCAGGAAGAGGAAGAGTGGCTTTGGAAGGGAGAGTAGCAGATGAAAGCAGCAGAGTAACCATGGAAAGGATAACCATGACAAGGGCAGTGGCTAAAGAGGAGCCGATTCAGTCCTTGCAGTTTGTTAGTGTATAGGATATCTGGACTGAGAAAACTGGGACATGACAAGCAGAATTGGAGCCTGGAGAAGTGCAAGTTTACCAGAACAGCTTCTGCTTTGTTCAGTGGTTTTCTACCAATAGGTGAAAAGCCTGTAAGAAGCCAACATCTGCATGTCAGGTACCTTGCAGTAGGATTGCAGTGCTGCTGCTCTTGCTGTGCACCAACTTCATCACCCAACTCTGAGTGCTGCATGAGTGGAAATAAACAGGAGCTGCTTCTGCCCCAGCATGCCTGTCCCTGAACCCAGCCCAGGTGAGGATGTTTTCCTGGCTGTCCCTCTGCCTCTCTCACCCATGCTTGGCACAGCCCCTTCCACACAGCCCCACCCCCTTCCTGCCTCACCTGAGTTCAGCACCATGGTTCCCAGCTACCAAGAGCATCCTCACCCCATCCCACCCGTGTGCACCCACAGCATCACATGCTGCTGGGGCGGCACCATGCTAGTAGATCCCAGTCCTGTAGGACCTTAGGCAAGTCTTTAATCACCCTACATCTCTGTTTCTTCCTCCATTAAATTTTACTGACTGACCTCACAGAGCTGGGAAGAAAAATTATTAAATTAAGAGTATATTAAAAGTTGTGGGGAATTCCTTTCACAGCTGTTTGCTGCCAGAGCTGTCTCTTAAAAAATTTATAAGCTCTAGAAGTGCTGTTATTTGGATAAAGTATTTGTTGAATGACCCCTATCTTTTGACCTTTTATTTTTTCCCAACATCAAAGTTACAACTTCTGCCTAAATGTGCATATTAAATCAAAATCCAGTAATGGGAGTGTAAAGGAACAACTCCTTATACAAATTAAATATGATCATTGAAATTGATATATGTAACACTAATTTTTCACCTGTTGTGCTCCATCCTTCAACCCAAAACTTTCATTAACTAAAACTCAGGACTCTCTTTCAAAGTGGTTATGGATTTAGGCAGTCCATTTGTACACGGACTTCCACATGTTCTGTAGGTGAGGGACACAAAGTAGAGACAAGCCCGTTTTCACAGGTTCACAGGAAATTTTGTTTTGGGTGGTCCACTAGATCTCATATATTTGAGGGATAACAGTGAAATGTTCTTGGTGTGAAAGGACTCTAGTCTAGGGGAAACCTGAACTCCCTTGCTCCCTGCCCCTGTGATTTCCGTGATTGATTATATATATATCCTCATCTTAGTTTTAAGCTATTCTTAGTTTGTTTCATGTACAATATTTCTAAGCCCTTTCCTGATAATCATTTTATTCCCTTGTCTTCCTTTTATTTGGCAACAGCTGAGCTGGCACCAAGCCCAAAGCCTGGTAAATGACAAATCACTACCAGATGAAGCTGTGAGTTTTACACAGAGCATTTCCTCCAGCCACTGAATACTTTGAGGTCCAATAATATTACCAAACTGGCTGAGAATTACACCAAGAGCAAGCTTTACATGAAGGCCTCGCAGTTACAGAAAACCGGACTAATTCTCCAAGCAGTGAATCAAATAACTGGGCTAATGAAACCCCAGAAGCAGCGATAGAAATGCAAACACTTAGCGGGGCCCCCAGGCAGGGTTTAACACTTGCTGCCTCACCTGGGAGCAGGAAAGGCCCTTTGTTCCCCAGGAGAGACGGCAGCCACAGACAGAAATGCTCCACAAGAAGCAGTAATCCCCCTTGCATCCTCCCCTGTCCCCATTACAGCTCAGGAGATGTGCCAGGTTACCTCCCTGCGGAGGGGTTCAGAGGATGTGGTGCTTTCCCAACAGGGCACAGAAAGCTGCCCGGCAATCCAGTGTTTTGGCCAGAAAGGAAATCAGCAGCAGAACTTACTGCTGCTGACACCCATGATAAATCCTTCTCTGCAGAATGCATCCCCTCAGAGGGTGAGCAAAGTGGGGTGAAGTTGAGATGGGGAAGAACATTGTTTCTCCTCGGTACCCTCCAAGCAGACCAACAATTCCTTTTTCTTGGGTGTCCTCCCTGCAGACCCTGTGAACCCATCACTGAAGCCATGGGGTACAAAATGTGAATGCTTTCCTGAACCTTGTTTCACCCTCCCTAGGCTGATGCCGCAGAACATCATTTTTTGTTACCCAGAATTATCAGACAAGAACTGAAGCACACCACCTTGCAAAAAGGTTTCCTCATCTTTTGCTAGGTAGTTTTGGTTTTAGTCAAGGCTGTGGCACTCACAGTACCCTTGGAGCTCATGCACAGAGGTTTATTGCTTTCTCTAGTGGTACCAACAGTGGCCTGAACTTCTGTGTGTAGTAATTATACTGGAGATACAGAATGAGTCAGTGTGTGTAAACCAACACTATTCTGAGTCACACAGCATAGGCTGGACAGCACCTGGCTGCGGACATAGCCAAAAGATGTAAAGTGAAGCCATCAGCACCCACAGCTCCCAAGCACGCAGGGCAGGGACCCCAGCACTGCCACGGCAGCAGCTGCTAGGTGGAGGTGAGGGAAGCTTCAAAGGGTTAAGTCCACACAATACTCTCCTGTCTCAGGGGTGGAACACAGTCCGGGAGAGGCCTGTCAGCCTTCATTGGCCACAGGTAATGGTACAGAGCAATTTCTTCTGATAATGTCACCGGAAGAGGAAATCCTGCAGACTAAACTCATTAAGGTCTGCGGGGAACATGGTGAGGGGCTCTTTCTGCAGAACAGAGGACCATAGGCTGGGTTTGTCTGAGTGGGGGAGCATCTCTCATAGCACACAGATGGAAAGCTCTTGGGGATTTCAAATACCCCTCTTTGCGATGTGTCAGCCTTAAAGCCTAGGTTTTCACTTTTGAGTCAAAACTCACCCCTCCTTCCAAAAAGCAGCCTCCTAAGGGAAAACAAAAACAACCAAAGGGAGATGGCAGATTGATGCTCGAAAGCTAGTAATTTAGAGGCATTTGAACAACTTCTCTTCATTGGCACTCTTGTGTCAAGCATGATCCTATATTTCCATAAGTACTTGCTCCAGAGGCCGTTAAGGATTTGAATCAAGACTGATAATGCCTTGAAGCTGAGACTGAAGGGCAGCAGCATCTGACAAAAACAAGCACTGAGACACATCCCTTGCAAGGCACCTGAGGCAGCACAGATTTTAGCACACAGCTCTCCTCATGAATCCACAGGTCTGGAGTAAGTCCCTTGTGGCGCAGGCAGGAGGGGGCACCACGACACGGGTACTAACACGAGGCTCAGACACTCCCTGCAGCCAGTGACCTGGACAGTTTCATGCTTCTTGGGGAGTTCTGTCTGGGTCACCACACTCCTGCTAGCAGCAGCAGCAATGCCTTTTGAGCATTTGTAAACCATTGAGGATCTAGTCAAATTGGGGGGGAAAAAAAACACAAAAAAACCCCACCACAGCCACATCTAACACATAACCCACCACCAGGAGCTGGGAGAGTGGCTGTGCCCTTCCTGCACAAAGTGCTGTGCCAATGCCCTTGTTCGTTGAGCTCTGGGTCACTCACGCTCCCTAGAGCTGTTTAAATCACCCACAAATGGTCCTGGCAACACCCTTTGCTCGCCTGATTGGCTGCCAAGAGCCACCCAGTTCGGGCTGTGCTCTTATACTCTTTCACTCAGCATATCTAAAATGTCAGCATAACCATATCTTAGCAGACAAACATATGTATTTCATCTGAGTACATGCATACTTCCACGAGAAACCTGAAATCTGCAGAGAGAAACCCAATCCTGCGGTCATTACTCAGGCTGAAGGCAGCAGGCACTTTGACACAGTGAGGATCATGGGATTGTTACAGGAACAGGGCTGGAATCTGCTTTTTAAACACAGACCTTCTACACTTGTCATCACTAAACACAAAAGTAGCTTTTGCATCCAAAACTGTAACACATTATATGAACTAAACCATTTGTCTGAGGCCTTTCTCAGAAATGAAATTAAGAGGAGTCTGAACTATCTGAAAATGCAATAAATTGAATGACTGTGCCTCCAGTCTGGGAGGGGTGGTTTTACCCAAAATTGGTCTGCTCTGTGCAGAGAAAGTCAAAAAGCCTCGAAGTATCCCAGAGGACAAGTTCTGCACAGCCAACTAAACCAGTGATGGTTTCTCTGCAGATCAGGACTAACACACACTGAGGGCAGCAGCTATGCAGCCCTGTGGTGCAGTGTCACACCCCCCTTTCTCTCCATGAATGGAGCCGCTCCCCCAGGCCACACGCTGGCTCTTGCTGCTCTGTGCACACAAGTAGCCCCTGGGGGCTGGCACCCTCAGCTCCAGCCTCCCCCAGGCCCCCTCCCACCCTGCCCAGTCCCAGCCTGCCATGGGCATAGGTGTGGATCTCACCAGCACACAGGCAGGACAGTGTGGATCACCTCAGCCAGGCCACTGCAACATGCCCTGGGTATTAGAGCACATTTTCCATTCAGAACTGTGGAACAGGATATTGTGCTAAACATCCCATCTTCAAATACCCACCTAGCAGGTAAGTGACTGACACGGCAGAAACCTTCATTAGAAGCACCATGAGCTGCCCACGCATAGATGATGTCCTGTGCTGATGGCAGCATGCCCAGCCCATCCCTGTCAAATAGGCTCATTGTCTTCACCCTGAGCAAGACAAGCCACATGTGGGGCCAGCAGGGACTAGATTATCCTTTTTCAGATGCGCATGGCAGATTGCTGAACTCTTGCACAAGGTATACAGACACTATTGCTGGGCCTCGTGGTTTCAGATTGCAGGGCAGAGCTCTGAACAGACAGTGAGAAATGGAGTACCAAACCTGCTCTTCAATGCACGTGTCTTTATATCATCTATCCCCATGACTGTTTATTAGTGTTGCAAACTGCACGTCTATAACCTTAAAATAACCCCTGCCTCCAGCATGCCAATTGCAGAGGAAGATATTACACCTATAACTGCATCCATTAGTCTTTCAAGGCTTCCCTAAAATAACTGGGTTTATTTGGGAACTTAAACGGAAAGAAGCATAGGTATGTAGCCCAGAACATATTTATACCATCACTTCTGTGCACTGAGTTGGTCTAATTCTGTTTCCTTCTTCATTCCTGACCACGGACTTTCAAGTCCTTTGCATCAGATCCAGAGCCTGTCCTTTTGCCCAGATATTACCTCACATCTAAAACAACAGAAAGAGGGTCATAAACAGACAAATCCTGCACCACTGTGACCCACAGGCTCTCAGCATAGGAGGACAGCGCTTCAGGTGACCCTGGAAAAAGTGAGAGTTCTTCTGTCTGCTGGACCAAGCTAGAAGGAGCCTCCTGGCCTTAATGTGCACCTGGCTAAAGACTGGCACAAACCCTGATAAATACACTTTGTGGGAGCAGCTGATCTCAACTGATCTGAAATGAATTATGAACTTTCTGTTGTCAGAAACTGTATAACTATTCTCTGAAAGTGAGGCAGAAGGAATGACTTGCCTCATGCCCTGTGACAAAGTGAGAGATGTTGTGGCCAATGAAACAGCAAAGATGCACTTGCAGAGCAGGTTGCACTACACTAACAACTCTTGGTATCAAAATGCAGTGGGCAAAAACAAGTCCATTTGCCAAACCAAACTGGTGAAAACATACTTGGTTCTTAATTTTCATTTATAGTAAAAATACAGTCTCTACAAACCCTAAGAAAAGACAGCAGAGCTAGAAAGAAGGGATGCTCCTGCTGCACTGAGCAGAACTTCTTTAGTGATATGAACTGCAGAGAAAGCAGGATCCAGAATATAGGTAGTGTGATTTCTTAAGACTGACCCTGAAAATAAATTCTATTTCTCTTACATACCTATTTTAAAACATATTTTTTCTACTTAAATAAAAGTGTTACTGGATTTGAGGTCTTAATTATATAATTAGTAACAACAGCAAATTAAAATGAATTAATCCCGTTCTAATTTATTTTGCTTGCAGTGTTAAATAAGTACACAAAACACAATTAAGTAATTTTAAGTCCTCTCTTTAAATCCTAATCATAAATTGCTAAGTCTAGATAAAATCAAAACAAAACAAAGGTTATTTTTATTTTGTATGAGCTGAGAAAGGTGTAGGGTGCACGGTCCCCACTGATTCCAAGGTAAATTCTTCCACTGCTTCTTAGGATTTCTGGCTAGGAACCTGCTCAGTAATTTCAGGACTGTGCAAAGATGATTACACAAGATATGCTACTTAGAATAATTAGTGCAAGAAAGCTTTAACTACAACGTACAATATACAGAAAGACATTAGCCTAAGGATGGGGAAGGTCTGACATTTGCTAAAAAAAGAGAAAGACAGAAATGTTCTGTTGACCTGACACCTCTCTCATGTTTGGTGTTGACACTTCTGCAAGGCACCTCACCCCCAGGCAGTCTACTTTGTTCATTTTTAAGCACCCACATGGAACCCAGACTTACATCTCTATCTAAGGCATTGCACATGCCCCGGCAGCAATCAGACACGGGGCCCACAGATCCCATTTGAGGGTCAAAGCACTCACTCGGAAGACACCAGCCAAAGCCAGACGTGAGCACTGCTGTGATCAGAGCAGCGGCTGTGCTGCGGGGCCGGGGCTGGTGCCCAGCACAGCGGCAGGGAGGGGCTCTGGCCGTGCAGGGGGGGCCGGGACTGCACCGCGCGTGGACACACAGGAGGGATGCGCTGAGCTGCCCACAATGTGACAGCACCAGAGGGCTGAGCTTCGGCACATCTCTTCCCATCACACGCCATATCACGTGAACGTGACAACTAGAGGTCCAGGAGTTATTAATCCCTTTTAGGTCTTCCAAATTAGCCCACCTTCACACACACGCAGACACTGTAACTCCCTGCCCACTGATGTATATGTTCCACCTGTACCCATCGAGAGTCAAGACATAAGTCCTGGCCTAGAAGTCGTAACCCTGCCACAAAGCAGAAAAGAAACATAACAGGAAGCCAGTGATTTTCTCGATGGTCTAGATGCTCTCCCACCACCTTAATGCAGTTCATGAGTCTCTCATCTCCTTTTTCTACAAGTGGTGTCCAGACTTCTCTCTCTGCATGGGCGGACGAGCCTCTACCAGAAGGCAAATGTGAACTTGCACTGCCAGGTTGCTTCTGGAGCTTGACTGGAGCCAGAGCCTGAGGCTGCATGCAGCACAAACAAGAAGTCCAAGAAAGGGGGTCTGCCACATAGCTGGTAATGTTCAGCCAGTCTGAGCACCAGAGAAAAAGCGTTGCTCCCCTGGAATGCACCAAAGATATTAGCCACAATGTTAGCCACAAATTCTCCAGATGGCAAACAACAGCATAAATGAAATATTGCAGAGAGAGCTCTTACCTACTCCCAGGGCAGCAGGCAGTGAGAAAGGTACCTTGTCTGTCAGTTTGGCAAGCATATCAGTGAACTATGTCCTGTCAAAAAGTGTCATCACAGAACAGACCAGTCACCATCTTACTGCAGGGATGAGTCCTAGCTAGTGCCTTTGCCTGCTGTACAAGATTCATTTGTGGTTAGACAGGCACTGCACATTTGATAATTTCATGTCTCTGATGCACCAATAAACATTCTGAACCTACATTCACTTTCATTTGATATAGGAAGGGGTCTGTTTTACCAACACCTTCCTTGGTCTTTAGATGTAACAGCTGTCTGGTCAGACTCCATTCTTCTTGCATATCTCATCTACTCATACGAATGATAACTGAATAGCACACTTAAAGCTTCTAGCTCTGAATAGAATCCATATGTTCTCCTCTTGTCCCCCTGCAGAGATTTAGCTGTCTGAAATACTTGCTATGGGATTCCCATACTTGCTATGCATATCCTATTTTACACCAATATTCAGACGTGAAGCAGCATCATGGGAACACAGGGTGTGATCAACCATCAGTATGAAAATACCCCAAAACACTGGTATGAACTGCAGATACACCAAGTGGAATGCAGTGAAGGTGGGATTAACATAATTTCCATTTCTGAACTCTCTATGATTTTGTCTCACAAGAAAGTAAAGATTCCCACAGTAGAAACAACAAAAATTACTGCAGTGTATATAAGCAGGAAATAAGGCAGAGAGGGGCCCTGTCTCCCACTCTGCTTGCAGCCACATAGAAGGCAAAACGAGACAGACTCTGATGACCTCACAGCTGCTGCTGTGGCAGGCTCAAGGCAGGCAGGCATTCAGAAAGTTGTCTTTCCGTTTGCCAAAATCCTGGGCTCTAGCCCAAGAGGGCTCCACACATTGTGAGCCTTTCAGTGAGCAGGACAGGGAAGTGCAAGGGCTGCATTTTTATGGTGCTCTGGCTCAGCAAGCCAAGCATGGGACCACTGCATACTTTGTTTTGTAAACCTGCCTCTCAAAGCCATCAGGGGTTGATTGATGAGGATGTGAATATTTGGATATTTATAACGGAGAGGTAGAATACCGCCAATATTATAGTCTGTATAACCCTGATGGCAAGTCAGTGCTTTGCTGAATTCTAAGTTTTCTTTCATCCATCAGACCTTCTCTCCCAGAGAGTTAGAGAAATAATTCTTCTCTTGCTCAAGCACCGACATTCAGATAGTACCAAGGCACAGCAAAACATTAAATGATGAAGTGCTTCTTTATGTAAGGCTTTTTCCAGGTAATCAGCCAGAGCTGACTCATCTTTCAGTGTTTGCACATATTAAAACAAGCAGTTGCCTTTAAAACCTCCAGTGATTCCCTCTATCACTCTCTTCTCCTTCTGCAATCTCAACCTGAAGCAATGAACAGAATATTATCTTAGATCACCAGTAAAAAAAATTCATTTTCTGTCAGACTTTTGTTGTGGAGTACAAAAGGTACTGAGAGTTCCTACTGAGAGCATGGAGGCACCTGGGCCCCACAAAAGGGATGAGTAGTTTCGCGTAGAGCAGTGAGGTGAACAAGATTGCTCCTATATGTGCAACCAGGAAATTTAATATGCTCCTCAAGTAATCAGCCTCTTCTGTTACTTTTTTATTTCTTTTTTTAACATGGGCCTAGTGAAATATTTCCTTGCTGTCCTTCAAAAGCAAAGGCATGATAGCTGCTGATGGCAGCAACACTGGATCCAGATGTCCAACAATTATAACCAAGGTACCACAGAAAAATGATTTTTCCTAAAGCCAGCATGTGCTCACAGATGCATCTTAAATCATGACCAGTGTGTTTTCCTGTGTGAACAGGTTAGTTAAACTCAGAAAACAGCTCAAAACAAGCAGGTTAACGAAGAGAGTTGTGTTAAACTTAACATGACATTTCTCCCATCTTTCCCCTGCCCAGAAGCACTGGACTGCTTTCAAACACTAAAATCAAAAAAAAAAAAAAAAAAAAAAATAAAATATGTCTGGGCAGAAACACATGCTGTTCAGGCACTTCATTCTCCTCCAGAGCAACATCACTCTGGTACCAGGTAAAATTCTCCCAGATAGTTTTGTGAGTGTCAGTCAAGAGTTAATGTAACCATGTCAGTGTAAAAATTATAAACACCAAGAGGAATAAGATTTCTTGTTTCTACTTAAAACACTGCACTAAACACCTGCAGCCTCTGCACTTTCCAAAGAAATGTATTTTATTTCAGAGCATTACAGTAGCACTTTGTACACGCCAGTCATGAAACTGTAAATCTTGATTTACTTGTAGCCACATGCAAACATTTCAGCAATTGTAACCTGTGGGCAGCAAACCGGGATCTTGTTTCTGGAGGCTCACTGTGTTTTTCAGACCTGGTATGAATGAATCACCTTTTTTCATGAGCTCCCTTCCCAATTTGCTCACTTACTAAACAAAACATCTCTAGCTAGTTAGTCCCAAATGCACTCGGTTTTTAACAGACATTTTCATTTTCATACACACACTGAACACTTTATCAACATGTAAAGTCATAAATTAGCTGGGAAGACTTTGAAAGTTGAATCTGCCCTTGAACTCACATTGCCAAGAACAGTCAGTCATACTGATACGCCGAAAGGTGCACTGAGGGTGCAGTGAGGTGCTCATTGCAACATGCTCTGCGCAGTGTCACTGTCGTAAAACAACCAAAGCCGTTCATATCGCTGTGGAACAGCCCAAATTTCCAACGGTGGCCCGTGCTTAGGGAGACAGTAACATTCAAGTATCAGGGGTAGCAAACCACCTCGATTCCCCGTTTTTACCAAGCTAAGCACTACTTGAGGAGAAGTCCCTTGAACTCGTCTGCAACTAGGCTCTGAAAAACTGAAATCCAACGACTTAGAAATCCCTGGATAAGTGTAAAGCAAAAGCAAAGCACATTTCAAAGGCTGTGGCACGCTCAGTGCACGGTGTTTGCGTGAGGGGAGAAGACGTAGGACTGCATCCTGCAACCGGCTTAGCAGCGCACAACCCTGGACGCGAGAAAGAGGCGGGATTTGATCCCGAGGTAGAAAATACTATTTTTCTCTGAAAAGCATTTGCCGTTCTGTGAGGAGGGGAGCTGTAGTTCCTCACAAGCGGTGACTGCCTGGGCCCCCACGGCGGGCTGTGTCCGGCCCTTGGAGCACGGCTC